>NC_090646.1:203128396-203452430 GCF_040937935.1 Hyperolius riggenbachi | reverse complement strand
AGGGGTGGGGGTGATCAGGAGGGGGCAAGGAGCAGGGGGGGGGGGATAAAAAAAATAGCATTGACAGATAGTGACAGGGAGTGATTGATGGGTGATTAGGGGGGTGATTGGGTGCAAACAGGGGTCTGGGGGGTGGGCAGGGGGGGTCTGATGGGTGCTGTGGGCAATCTGGGCAGGGGGGGAGAAATCAGTGTGCTTGGGTGCAGACTAGGGTGGCTGCAGCCTGCCCTGGTGGTCCTCGGACACTGGGACCACCAGGGCAGGAGGCAGCCTGTATAATACACATATGTAAAACATATACAAAGTGTATTATACACTTTGTATGCGGCGATCGCGGGGTTAACATCCCGCCGGCCGCTCCGTATAGCCGGCGGGATGTTGCGGCGGGCGAGCGGTGACAGGCGCCGGCGGAGGATCGCGTCACGGATGACGCGATCGCTCCGCCCATGCCCTTAGAAGGACCGCCGCCTCTGGGTGAGCCGGCCTTCAGGGCTCCACTTCCCGGCCGCCTCTGTGCATTAGGCGGTCGGGAAGTGGATAATATCAACAACCCAGAATAATAGCCAGAGAGGCAGGGCACTAACAGTGGAAAACATCATACTACATTAGCGGACATCTGGTAGCAGTGGACTAAACAACAGGCTATTTAGCAGAAAGTAACCTTTTTATAGTTTCTTTTGAAGTCTTGACTGAAGAGCCCCTTCATATGCCCCCACCCCCAAAACACACACCTACATTAACTAAAGGGTGTAGTTGGCTTCATCTTGTGGGTGGGCTTTCCGACCTAATAAAGCCTCTAATTGGATGTGGGTGAGTTGACAGTTCAGTGTCTGATAAAGGGCATTGTTCATTTCTGGAGGCCTGTTCATACATTTTATTTAAAAATCTGTGAGCAGTGAATTACAGTACCACCGACCATGGAAACTGGATGACAGTCAACAACTGCAGCCAAGTAATATGATGGGCAGAATGACATTCATGTTATTTTTGGTTCTCCCCAAGCTAAACAAGCTGGATTTGCACAGATTTTAAAGCAAAACTGAATCTGAGTTGAAACTCTATTTTTTACAGCTTGGGACCAGCATGCTATTTTTTAAAGAAAGTGTCATTATTTCATATACTGTGTGTGGACACACCTACATAGTATTTGAAAGAAACATAACTGGACACTACATTGCACAATCACAGTTTTGTTTTGTTTTTATTCAATGTGAGCTACCACCTCCAATAGTTCACCTCCTTCCTGGCTGGCAGAACAGAAAGTGTAGCCTTTCCTGTCCAACCACTAAATATGGTGTGTCCTAGGGCTTTATACTATGCCCTTTGTTGTTCAATCTCAGTGATGTGAAAAAATGCTGATTTTTTTTTGCATTCATTTTCACAAAAATAATGTAAAATTAAAATTTTGGGTAGAGTTTGCAGAGTTGTGGAGTGTAGCACTCTGCAGAGCACTCTGGCTTCACCAAGGCTACTGTGGATCCATACTTAGCGGGCCCGCAGACAATTCCCGGGGAGGTCTTAGCCTGATGAGCGGGATACCGGCATATCAACATACTACACAGGCAACCCTGAGACCTGTAAGGTACTGGCTGTTTCTGGCTGCCTCTTTGAGAGGTGAAGATACACAGCTGTACAGATGGGGTATTGGTTGCCCTGATCCAAGTTTGGTATCACTGGCTTGTGGCTTACGAAGGTCTTATAGACCGCCTCCTATCTCCCGCACTCTGAAAATACCATCTTATCATATTGATGCCGGTACCTGAATGAGTGATGTATGGGAGTGGTATATGAGTGACAGTCTATACTCTCAGCATATTCTGTTGAGGTTTTTAAGGGATTTTATATTGTTCCTTACACCCAATTTGAAAGAAAGATGGCCATTTTGTAACATGTATATGAGTACTGAGTGATGGCACTTTATCTTAGTTAACTATCAAGAACTCACCTTTGGGATCCAGAGAAGTGGACATCTCTGCCGGGAGTCATCTGGATACACCCACTTCCATGTGTGCACATCAACCCCAGCAGTCATCCCACTAGGGCCGAGCACACACACTCCAACTCTGATACAGGATGGACGCTCTTCACCATGCACCTGTCCTACAGAAGTAGAAGCATGGCTGTGTGCTGATTGGGTGATCTATGTGTGGCCAGCCACTGAATGGTGGATGACTGTTTAAAAACCTGAGTCTGTATTCCTCTCATAGACCGTGATACTGTTGATATCCTTACGTTAATGCTAGGTTACTGCTTGGTGCTCTCATTATTTATTGGATCTCCTGTGTTTAACTTTCCTTGTATATTGACCTCTCTGTGAATTGCTGCCTAAACTTACACTGAATTGTATTGAACTTGTCTTTGTCTGATCCCTTGTTCTGTGATACATTTGATCTACTGTGTATGACCTGGACTGTCCCTGGATTCTCTCACATTTCTTAATTTGGTACTTCTCTCTTGATTTCCTGTTGTTGACTTGGACTGTTTAGTTTTGCCTGTTTGCCTTGTGTGGTTTGGTAGTACTTTTGTCTTCTCAGCCTCAGTCTCTATAGCTTGCATGCCAAAGTCCTGTAGGGTAACCGTAGTTAAGTAGGTTCTACTAGGTCAGGTTAGATAAGAAGAGCATGTTACTAGATAGGTGTATAGAGACAGAAAGAATATGAGACCTCAAGCACTACAGGTCAGGAACCAGCAAAGAGTCAGAGAGTTTGACCTCCTTCATCATGATGATTTACTATTTAAGACCACCCTGTTCCCTCCCATTTGATTATTCCCACTGAAGGCCAGGTGCATTACAACGTTAAGACCTCAATACCTAGGGGTCTCCTTATACTCATGACCCTCTTACCATGCCATGCAGTACCAGGCCTTTGTCTCTTTCACGTTAAGAAAGAAAGGATCTCTCTTGACTGAGGAAAGCACATACACCCAATGGATGGCTTGTCTCAAGGGCTGGTCTCTTTGTTATTTAATGCCTTAAGGAAAGAGAGAATCCCTTTCCTTTCAGAGATGCTTTATTTTGTAGCTTTCCATTGATCAAAACATCTTTGAATAGGTCACAATACATCTTGCAATAATGTTAATAATATCAAAATATTTAATTGCATCCAATTACAATTTTATTTTTATATAAAAATGTATTTTCAAAATCCCTCTGTGATTCTTATACTTACAAAATACACATATTTAAATATATTTTTCTAAGTGAGCAGTGTATATATAAGCATATTATTTTCTATAAAATATTTGCATAAAATTATCAACATGGTTTGTAGATTCTACAAGAATCTAAAATAACTAAAGCTACATTTATGTCTAACTTCTACATATATTATTGCTGTACCTCTAACATTCAGCTCCACGGTAAAACACCATCACAACGGGGAAGGCAAATTAGAATGATAATTATAATGTTCAGGAATAGTAACTGCATTGTCACATCAATCAAACTATAAATAGGTCACTGGTTGAATAAAATCGAGAGATTGAAATGTTAAATAGCACATAAACAGATGCAATGTTAATATGGTGAAGCATCTTTGCATCCCTGCTACCTACTTTATGGACTTTAAAGTAAAATACCAGTAAAAGGTGTTATGTGTGTTACTTTAATAGTCCATTAAATACAGTGGACTTCTTATGCTTAACTGTGACCAAGTGTGTTCCTTATTTTTCTATAATACACACCATCTTTCCCATTAGAAAACATTTGCAAAAATCAGTTCTTTCATTGAATAAAGTACAATTTAAAGTGGAGGATGTTTCCTAGAGTTCAAAACAAAACTAATACCAGAATTGGCTGGGAGAAAAGTTTACTAACTGCTGTATGTCTGAGTAGTGAGTCTAGATAAACACAGGATAGTCAAAACCACTACAAATAAAATTGCAGCAAAACATGTGCAAATAAGCGGCAGTTTCTCAGTCCAAATGTAATGGAGATTTTTCCTTTTAACCATTTCACCCCACAGGCTATTTTACCCTTTCCGCCAAGAGCCATTTTCACCTGTCAGTGCTCCTCCCATTCATTTGGCCATAACTTTATTACTGTTTCTCGCACCTAAATAATCTATACCTTGTTTTTTTTTTTTTTGGGGGGGGGGGGGAGGGGGGTTGCCACAAATTAGGCTTTTTGTGGGTGATACTTGTTTTCAGTAATTATTTTATTTTCTATGTATTTTATAGGAAAAAAAGATATAAAAAGGAAAAAATACACTATTTCTCAAATGCCACCCCCTATAGTTTTAAAATAAACAATGCTAATATTGATACAACCCACACATTGTATCTGTCCTAGATATTACAACATTTATTTTGAGACAGAGTATAGGAAAATAAAAATTGTATTACTTTTGATTCAGGTTGTCACAACAAAGAATTCACATGATGTAGGATTCAGCACTTAAACATCCTAAATTCTATTCTCTTGCTTGTCATGGTTAAAATGGCACACAATATACATAACCAAACCAGATAGCTTTTTGGGCACACAGCAGTCTGTTAACCACAACTAGCACCAATTAGTGTTGGGCGAACAGTGTTCGCCACTGTTCGGGTTCTGCAGAACATCACCCTGTTCGGGTGATGTTCGAGTTCGGCCGAACACCTGATGGTGTTCGGCCAAACTGTTCGGCCATATGGCCGAACTAAGAGCGCATGGTCGAACATTACCCGAACGTTCGGCTAGCGCTGTGATTGGCCGAACGGGTCACGTGGTTCGGAACCGAACGCGCTCTGATTGGCCAAACGGGTCACATGGTTCGGGTAACTAAATACCCGATCCACGTCATTTCTCCGTCATTTGTCTGTGGGTTTAGCTTTGGGTAGGCAGGCAGGGTAGTTCTCTCTCCAGCCAGGCTAGCCAGGGTCCCCCGGTCATTGTGTCGCTGCTGGGAACAGTAGTACACCGCTCACCCACACTATATAGCACTGTGTTTACTGCCACTCTGTGTCTCTCTGCTGGGAACAGTAGTACACCGCTCACCCTGTATAGCATTGTGCTCTGTGTCGCTGCTGGGAACAGTAGTACACCGCTCACCCACACTATATAGCATTGTGTTTACTGACACTCTGTGTGTCTGCTGGGAACAGTAGTACACCGCTCACCCTGTATGGCATTGTGCTCTGTGTCGCTGCTGGGAATAGTAGTACACCGCTCACCCACACTATATAGAATTGTGTTTACTGCCACTCTGTGTCTCTGCTGGGAACAGTAGTACACCGCTCACCCACCACTGTATAGCATTGTGCTCTGTGTCGCTGCTGGGAACAGTAGTACACCGCTCACCCACCCACCACTGTATAGCATTGTGCTCTGTGTCGCTTCTGGGAACAGTAGTACACCGCTCAGCCACCACTGTATAGCATTGTGTTTACTGCCACTCTGTGTCTCTGCTGGGAACAGTAGTACACCGCTCACCCACCACTGTATAGCATTGTGCTCTGTGTCGCTGCTGGGAAAAGTAGTACACCGCTCACCCACACTATATAGCATTGTGTTTACTGCCACTCTGTGTCTCTGCTGGGCACAGTAGTACACCGCTCACCCACCACTGTATAGCATTGTGCTCTGTATCGCTGCTGGGAACAGTAGTACACCACTCACCCACCACTGTATACCATTGTGCTCTGTGTCACTGCTGGGAACAGTAGTACACCGCTCAGCCACCACTGTATAGCATTGTGTTTACTGCCACTCTGTGTCTCTGCTGGGAACAGTAGTACACCGCTCACCCACCACTGTATAGCATTGTGCTCTGTGTCGCTGCTGGGAATAGTAGTACACCGCTCACCCGCCACTGTATAGCATTTCTGTACTGCCACTGTACTGCTGCCAGTCGGCGTGCACTTTAAGGATAAGTGAAATGAAGAAGAAATCCTGTGAAAGAGGGAGGGGCAAGGGAAGAGGTGTTTCCCCTGACGGTTCATGTACAGGCCACAGTGGAGCACCGAAGAAAACCCACTCAATACCGCCCATGTTGTCCAGGAAATCAACCCTCACAAATCCAAAAGAACAGGACCAGATAATTAATTGGATGACCTCTCAAGCGTCCAGCAGTGGGTTAAGCAGCACCAGCACATCACGCACGAGGTCCGAGTCCTCAGCCAGTTACAAGGAGCCAGTGGGCACAAAGCTGACACAACCGGCAGTGACACCACGCACACAACTGCCAAATAACCAGTCCGAAGAATTTCCTCAGGACACAATGGGGTATTCGCAGGAGCTATTCGCAGCCCAACAAACTTCCACCTTTCAAAGGTCAATGGAACAGCCAGAAATGTTGTGCCCGGATTCACAACCATTTAGTGTGGGAAATGCACCGCGCACTGAAATGCAAGGCGAGTCCGAGGACTTTGAAACCCAAATCCCAGAGCAAGTTGGGCAGGAGGGGTTTCAATTGCAGGAGGTCGGCCGAGAAGATCTGGAAGACGACATTGGAGTGAGCTGCGCAGAGGTTGTTCTGGGGAGCTCTACTCCACGGCGGCGGCCCACAATCACATATGACGAGTTTGAGGACATGGAAGAGGAGGAGGGTATGGACAATGCTAACAGAGACCCAGATTTTATATGTGAAGGAGAACATCGTCGTCGTAGCAGCACAGATGAGTCTGTTGAAGAACCCACTGCTGCACGAGTTCGCCTTGTGCCACAAGGTAGGCGGCGCGAAATTTCAGGCACCACAAGCGTGGAAGTTCAAGTGAGACGCAAAAGAGGCGCAAACAGAAATCGCCAGCAAGGCAGGTGCTCCAAAGTCTGGCCTTTCTTTGAAGACTGCAGTGAGGATGGTACCATGGTGATTTGCAAGGTGTGCAAGACCCGCCTGAGCAGGGGGAAAAATATTAACAACCTCTCCACCACCAGCATGACCCGCCACATGGTATCCAAACATCCCACTCTGTGGGCGCCAGGACAAGGTACCAGCAACACTGCCTCCCTTGGGGTCACCAGACTCACCACCAGACCCTCCTCAGCAGCAGCAGTAGCCCAGCCATTGCGTGGTTCACAACAACATTCACAAACATCAGACGACGCTGACACTGTCACTTTCCGGAATAGTGCCCTTGAGGTCTCCCAGTCTTCATCAAACACAACAACCAACAGCCCTTCAGTGTGCAGCCCTACAGTTCAGTTGTCTGTCTCGGAAATGTTTGAGCGCAAGAGGAAATTGCCAGCAAATGACCCCCGGGCCGTGGCACTAACAGCCAGCATAGCCAAGCTTCTGGCCTGCGAAATGCTGCCATATCGAGTGGTAGAGACAAACAGCTTCAAGGGCATGATGTCAGTGGCCATCCCACGTTACGTGGTTCCCAGCCGCTACCACTTTGCGCGCTCTGCAGTGCCTGAGTTGCATGAGCACGTGGTCAGCAAAATAACCCAAAGCTTGAAGAATGCCGTTGCCTGCAAGGTTCACCTCACCACTGACACCTGGACGAGTGCGTTCGGCCAGGGTCGATACATCTCCCTTACCGCGCACTGGGTGAACCTTGTGGAGCCTGGCAGCGATTCCTCACCTGCTATGGCCCGGGTGTTGCCCACGCCGCAAACAGCTGCACCGCCGTCCCTCCCACTGGATAACAACAGCAGCACCTACCTCTCTGACTCCTTCTTCTCCAACGCATCTCAAAGCTGTACCTCATCCAGAAACGCTAACCCAGCAGCAGTAGGATCGTGGAAGCAGTGCAGCACAGCTGTTGGCATGCATCAGCAAGCGTTGCTGAAGCTGATCTGCCTTGGGGATAAGCAGCACACAGGGGAGGAAATTTGGAGGGGAATAAAGGAACAGACGGATTTGTGGCTGGCACCGCTGGACCTGAAACCGGGCATGGTTGTGTGTGATAATGGGAGTAATCTCATTCGCGCTTTAAGGTTGGCTAAGCTGACACACATCCCTTGCCTGGCGCACGTGATGAACCTAGTAGTTCAGCGGTTCCTGAGGACATACCCAGGCGTGGCCAATCTTCTGTTGAAGGTGCGATGAGTGGCCAAACATTGCAGAAATTCCAGTACTGCTTTGGGGGCACCCGCCAAGATGCAGGAGCGCTTCAATCTCCCCCACCATCGCTTGCTGAGTGATGTCCCTACGCGCTGGAATTCTACGCTGCACATGCTAGCCCGCTTTTGCGAGCAGAAGAGTGCAGTGGTCCAGTACATGACGGCGCAGTACCGAGGCGCATCCGGACAGCTGCCAAGCTTCTGTGGATCCGATTGGGCCAACATGTTGGACCTCTGCCAAGTCCTCCAAAATTTTGAGCAATCCACGTTGCTTGTGAGCAGTGACAATTCTTCAGTCAGCATTACCATACCACTGCTGTGTTTACTGAAGAAGTCAATGTTGAAAATCAAGGAAACAGCTGTCATGATGCAACTGGGGGAATCTGAAGGAGAAAACGATCAGCGTGATGGTACCAACATCAGGCCATCCGCCTCAGGAAACGCTGGCCCCAGCAGCTATGATGAAGAAAAGGAGGAGGAACAGCTGGAGTTGGAGCAGGAATTTCATGCTACCACTGACGAGGGCCAGAGCGGTGCACGTTGGACTTCCACAATTCAGCGCGAATGGTCAGCAGAAGCAGACCAGGAAGAAGGTGACGACTATGATGCATCACAACAACTCACAAGAGGATGATGAGGATTCTGGCAGGACTCTGGCACACATGGCTCAATTCATGCTAGACTGCATTGAACGCGACCCACGCATTGTGCGCATTCTGGACAACACCAATTACTGGGTTTATACCCTTCTGGATCCACGGTACAAACACAATGTTCCAAAACTGCTTGAAGAAAGAGTCAGACAGGTCAAAATGGAAGAATACCAGCAGGCCCTTGTGGAGACTTTAGAGAGGAGATTGACATCCTCCCCCTCCTCTAGCCAGTTGTACGCCGACAGACTGACTTCCGCAAACCCAGGACGACCAGGAGGGCAGCAAACAACACAAGCCACAGCTAGTGCCCAAAAGGGAATGGTATCGGCAGTGTGCTTGGAGTGGGAAAATTTTCTGACACCCATGCAGCAGCCCACAGAACAGCAAGCGTGCAGATCCACCTCCAACACCGATCGCCTGGAGAAGATGGTCAAGGACTACATGTCAGATGGCGTAGCTGTGTTGAACAATCCATCTGCACCCTTCAACTATTGGGTATCGAAGCTAGACACCTGGCACGAACTGGCAATGTACGCAATAGAGGTGCTGGCTTGCCCGGCAGCCAGCGTTATGTCGGAACGCTGTTTCAGTGCTGCCGGGGGCATCGTCACAGATCGGCGTATCCGCCTCTCCACAGAAAATGCAGACCGTCTGACTCAAATTAAAATGAATCAATCCTGGATTGGAAACGACTATGCAACACTCCTGGACCCCAACCAAGTAACATAAACAATGACCATCTGTGATGGGTTAGCGTTTCCGGTCCCTGTTTATTGAAGCTCTTATCTGTATTACATTTATGACTGCATGGCGGTAAAAAGCATGCTATCCGCATGCTTCTTGTCCTCATGCAAGGCCTGGGTTGTTGTGTCTCAAAGCGTGGCCTTCTCCTCCTGCGCCTCCTCCTGTTCCATCACGTGTGCTGCTGCTGGGTTAGAGTTGCCGGTCCCTGTTTATGGAACCTCTTATCTTTATTACATTTATGACTGCATGGCGGCAAAATGCATGCTACCTGTGCAAAGAAAACAGACATTTCCCGCATTTAAAAGACAGTTTTCCCTTTGAAACTTTAAAATCGATTTTCTCAAAAACTATAACCTCTTTTTGCTAAATTTTTTTCCTCTTGTACCCACTCCCAAGGTGCATAAATTTGGGGTATGTAGTATGTAAGGAGGCTTTACAAAGCACGAAAGTTCGGGTCCCCATTGACTTCCATTATGTTCGGAGTTCGTCGCGAACACCCGAACATCGCGGCCATGTTCGGCGAACGTTCGTGAACCCGAACATCCAGGTGTTCGCCCAACACTAGCACCAATGGCTTTTTGAAGACCTTTTTTGCACCAAATGACAGGATGCACCTGTATGTCCTCTTTGCAGAATAGAGGCACAAACTGGACGTGCATATTCATCCAGTTTGCGTGAAGAAGTTAAAATGTATCATTTACCAGGTTGCTAAAATACAGATACAGCCCCGTTTCTAGGGACGTGCGAGGCATGCTGCTGCCCTGATTGCTGAGGGAGGTAGGGCCGCCTTACTGGGACTCTGCTCGTTCCAATCACTGCCTCTCATTTGCCGCTGATCTCCGTCTACATAGCCGCTGATATACACTCTACTCCTTGTTGCAAGAAGTAGAGTGTATATCAGCAGCTATGCAGATGGAGATTAGCGATAAGTGAGAGGTGGCGATCGGAACGAGCAGGGATGCAAGTTATTAATACATGCTTGCAGGAAGGAGGAGAAAAGTGCTGGCACTGCTGTCATTCACTTTATTCATAGATTGAACATGATGTACACAGTACAAATGTGCATATATAATGAAAGTGGCACATACCAAGAGTGGACATGGATGAGGTGCGGTGGGTGCAGAGGATGAGGAGCCTTACAGCCGGTTTGCGCTATGCGCTTCTACTGAGGAAGAGAACACAACAGGTAGTAGGTATATGCAGTGATTGGTATTACATGTGCACCTGTCTCACACAGACAGGCACAGTGACACTGACTGACAGGGCTGTATATAATGCAAGTGGGCCACAAAAAAAAATAGATCACAAGAACAAGATTAGCTCTCAAAAGAGCTGTTGAGGGGTGCTTTTTTAGCAATAACAATTAGCCATGAGCAAGCTAACAAGCCTACAAGAGTTTAACTAAGCTTTCCCTATGAGAGACTGCAGCAGCTATCCCTTCACTAATTACCGCAGGCGCACGAGTGAGTCCACTGCTTGACGCTGCCTGGCTTTTATAAGGAGGGGTGGGGCTCCAGGAGGGAGTGTAGCCTAATTGGCTACAATGTGCTTGCTGACTGTAGAGGGTCAAAGTTGACCCTCATCATGCACAATGGGGGCGAATTTCCTTTTGACACAATACTTTTAGTCAGTCTGGTGCTCTTGGTATAGGGTCTATTTTTCTTGTTTGGTCATATTGTTAATGTTTTCCCTATAGCACATTCAGTACCTATTTTCATTAGTATAGCTTTTGTGATTGTACAAAATATTTCTGGTATGGTGCTTGTCCACCGTCCTTGTTTGCTACATAGTTACTGATAAATAAAATAGCAGGCTAAACACACAGAAGTTGAGATTATCATTCTTATGCAGAGGTGATTCCAGTCAATCTCTGTTTCCAGAAATTTGTATCTGTTCTCTAAAGCCTTGTACGTACCGCAGAGGATTCCCAGCTGGGGTAGACTGTCAGAGCCATCTCTCTCATTAATTTACCATGAATACTGATTCTCCAATGCATTGCTGAGAGATTAAGAGAGATTATCTCTTCTTAGTGCATTATTCTCCCACTCCCCTGCTACTGGAAGCTGTTCCACTGCTTCCTGCACTGTCATTCCTTCTCTCCCATCCGTACCAACAGAGCATATCACCAGTCCCGATTCCTGTGGGCAACATTTTTAGTATATGTGTACACACCATAGGCAAGAAAATGCTTTCCCTCTTCTGCAAATAATTAATGTTAATAATCTGCGATAATAATAGACAACTCTGCCTATCAATAATTTCATATAACCAAGTAATATTTAGTGTTCAGAAGAAAACACACACACATCCACTGCTAGAATTTTTGTTTCTCTGATAACCTGAGTGCTCTAATATTATGCTTAATTATTTCTGGGAACACATTTGGAGTAAAGAAAAGGTGCAAGGCAGGTGACATTTCTTACTAGGAAAAAAAACTTTGCAGTTATTTCATTTTCTTTGCTTACTATTATACTTTTTATAGCACTGACATTTTCCACCACACTTCACAAAATACATCAAACAAGTAATTTCACTAACCATACAGTATCTTAATCTAATCCCTACCATAAAACGAAGGAATTAGCAGTGCTACTACTCAGGCTGCAACTAAATTAATTACCAACAGATGTGTGCAACGCCCCCCCAGAGACTTAAATACACACCTTGGGTTTGATTCACTAATCAGTGCTCACTCAGTTAGCACGTGTTAAGGCTTTGCCCGTGCAAACTAGGGTGCTAAGTAGTTTTCACTGGCAAAGCTGTTGCTGTTTGCGTGCTATGTTAGCGCGTACAGCATTCTCCTTAGCACGTCAAGTCATTGCTTAATGCGCTAATTTGCACGTGAAGCGTTGCACGCAAAACTTGAAACTTTACGCACATATTAGTGCGTGAAGAGGCAGTTTGCACGTGCTAAGGGGCTTTTCACTGGCGTGTTAACACTTAGCATGCTTTAGTGAATCAAGCCCCTTGAATTCAAATAGATGCAAACTATGCACTAACTCCTAAAACTAGATACAATTGAATGCAAACTGATACACAAGAATTCAGCAAGCCATAAATTGACTTACATTTTTGTTCAACAGGAGATGGCAGAACTTCCAAATGCAGGCTGCACCTGAATTAACTAGCTGCATAAATATGCAGAGCCCATACTTGAACTGATTACACAACTTGCATTTAAAAGATATGCAACAAATGGACAATGTTAGCTTCCAATGAACAGTTTGCATGCAGATTGTTTAGTACCAGACTCTTCCACCATGTTGAGGGATTCTCACATAAGAGACCTAACTTCTAACTAACAATTAAAACTACTACAACCATAGTTATAGTCTAATCACCCTAACATTGCCTAAAGCTAACTATGGTGAGAACCAATTAATTTACCAGCATGTTTTGGGGATGAGGGAAAAAACAGGGTGCTCAGAGGAAACTAATGCAAACATAAAAACAACATGAAATAAATATTTATTAAAGAGAAGCTATGCCAGATAGATAATAAAAGCCTATACATTTAACATTTTAGTGTGTAGTACAGTTAGCTAATTGTATATGCTTCTTATGCACTGAAACACACAGGCTAACATAAAACACATTCATGTAGAATAAAGTATATTTAGGGAAAAAAATCATAAATTATTGGACATTTTATTAAAACAAAATGATGAAATGACCCAGACTTGTGAGTAATATTACATCTTCATTTTCATACAGTAATATCTGTCTTTACGTTTAAAGTAGAACTTTCTCAGATAGTTAATGATCCGTGAATTCAGTCAAACCATTGAATTTATTCAAAGAAACACAATAGAGTTGAACCTTCACCACTGACTGGAAAAATGAAACTGATAGATGCGTCTTTGGGGTTTCCATGATTAATCATAAAAGAACAGCTTAAAGAATGTGTATAAGGCCAAAAGCAGGCCATTCAACCTGTCAGCAGATTTTGTCCTCCTATGAACTGATAGTATATTACAGTTTACACAATATTGTTTTGACAGTCGAGACATTCTTTTCAGAATATCATAAAAGTAATATACTAAATATGTATGTACTAATGCTGTTATTGTTTTACTGTACAGCTGCTTTCTCAAAAAGTTGCATGATATATATATATGGTTTATGCAACTTTTATATATATAGTCCAAGTGTAAATGAGGGAGCCTGTGCGTGTGTGTGGATATATACACATGCATATACATGCATGCATATATATATATATATATATATATATATATATATATATATATATATATATATATATATATATATATATATATAGATATAGATATATATATATATAGATATATATATATATATAGATATATATATAGATATATATATATATATATATCTATATATATAATAGAGTAAGTGCCTCAACCTTCAAACAAGAAGAAGAAGTAGTGCCCTGCCCCCAGGGCCGGTCCAAGCAAGAAGAAGTAGTGTCTAATCAAACCGAGGGCAAAGAGGGATAATTTGCATATTCAGTAGCAGTGCATTGTGGGTAACCACAAATGTTCACTTATAGCAGAATTATTGCAGATTTGCTTCTGTTTTAAGAAGGAAAATTACACCAAGCTTTGCTTTTTTTAGTAGGAGGGATTTTTGGTCTCTTTTATCCCCTTATACATTCTTAGAAGTTTGGGTCACCCTGAGCTGCTTGGCTACTCTGTTGTACTGGTCCAAGCCCTATCTCATACATCCATATCAATCTCTGCTATGGCTATCATTCATGAACGTGCTGACGGTATGGAGAATCAGTGTGGGAAAACACCGCTGACAGTGTTTTAGACTTCTGGCTGCTGATTTATAAAAAAGTATCCAGGTGCGGTAGAAGTGCGGAGATTCCCCGAACTAGGCTGGCGGTAGGCTTGCGGAGACACGGAAGCTGCCGAGTTGATACATTTCTACCTGTTCCGCGCTACTGCACCTGTCTGGGAGGTCTCTGTGTCTCCATTCACTTGACATTGTTATCGCCACATCAGAGGGAGCGGTACTTCCCGACCTCACACCGCTTGCGGTGATCTTTATGAATTAACATTTTGCTACATTTTTTACAACAATCACCGCACAAGGCGGTGATTTATCGCTCTGCTCGGTAATATCAGCTTTTGATGCGGAAGGAGCCTTTATGAATGCAGATTTTGCTACGTGTGCGGGAAAGTCAGCTGTTTTAAGCATTTCCGCATGCAAAAAAACCTTTATGAATGATAGCCTATGTAGTGATGAGAACCATAGGTCTGAAATAGGCTGTCACATGTGGGTTTGATATGACTGTGTAAAACTTAAAGCTATAGGCTTGCTTGGCATACTAAGGGTGAAAAGGAATAATTTGCATACTTAGTAGCGGTGCATTGTGGATAATCACAAATGTTCACTTATAGCTGAGTAATTGCATATTTCTTTCTGTTTTAGGGAGGCAAATTACACTAAGCGTTGCTTTTTTTAGTAGGAGGTCTTTTTGGTCCCTTTTATCCCCCTATACATTACGAGTGGTTTGGGTCACCCTGAGCTGCTTGGTTACTCTGTTGTACTGGTCCAAGCCCTATCTTATTCAGCTGTATCAATCCCTGCCATGTACTGATGAGCAGCGCCGGGACAGCAAAGTGTGCTTCTCAATCCCTCCCACCACAGGCATCACACACTAATTGCTATTAGACTAAGAGGTGCCCCAGGGCCCCCACCATCCCCAACATCTTAATCTGGCTTGCAGTCACTGCTATGTATACCCTTTTCTTATTTCTTTGTGCTTCAAACACAATTGGGAATGACAGCTGAATAAATTGTGTGCCCCCTCCTACACTGCACCCTGAGGCTGGAGCCTCTTCAGCCTCTGCCTCGGCCCGGCCCTGCTGATGAGGACCAAAAGTCTGAAACAGGCTGTCACATGTGGGTTTGATATGCTTGTGTAAAATTTAAAGCTATATGCTTGCTATACACCAGCGGCTCTGTATGCTTGCTTGGCTTACCAAGGTGGAAAAGGGGTAATTTTCATATTTAGTAACAGTGCATTGTGGGTAACCACAAATGTTCACATATAGCTGAATTATTGCAGATTTTCTTCTGTTTTAAAAAAGCAAATTACATCAATACAGTGTGCGGCATTGCAGGAAGTGACGACAGTGGAACGTACGCTGGAACGCGGAAGAGGTGAGTCATCCCTGCCCGCTGCCTCTTACTAATAGTGGTGGCTGCTACTTTGCTTAAGCAGGAGGGGGAGTGCACATGGGGGACCAAGGTGAGGGGGGGGGGGGTCCTGCTGAGCTTAAGCTGGAGGGGGAGTGCACATGGGGGACCCAGGTGAGGGGGGGGGTTCCTGCTGAGCTTAAGCTGGAGGTAGAGCACAAATGGGGGACCCAGTTGAGGGGGGTGGGTCCAACCCCCCTCCCCAGCGCTGTGCCCAATACCCCCTTCCTGCCCTCTACCCTCTTATGCGGTGTATGCTACGCCGCGGGTCGGCTAGTATATATATATTATATATATATATATATATATATATATATATATATATATATATATATATATATATATATATATACAGGATCTTCTCAAAAAATTAGCATATTGTGATAAAGTTCATTATTTTCTGTAATGTACTGACAAACCTTAGACTTTCATATATTTTAGATTCATTACACACAACTGAAGTAGTTCCAGCCTTTTATTGTTTTAATATTGATGATTTTGGCATACAGCTCATGAAAACCCAAATTTCCTATCTCAAAAAATTAGCATATTTCATCCGACCAATAAAAGAAAAGTGTTTTTACAACAAAAAAAGTCAACCTTCAAATAATTATGTTCAGTTATGCACTCAATACTTGGTCAGGAATCCTTTTGCAGAAATGACTGCTTCAATGCGGCGTGGCATGGAGGCAATCAGCCTGTGGCATTGCTCAGGTGTTATGGAGGCCCAGGATGCTTCGATAGCGGCCTTAAGCTCATCCAGAGTGTTGGGTCTTGCGTCTCTCAACTTTATCTTCACAATATCCCACAGATTGTCTATGGGGTTCAGGTCTGGAGAGTTGGCAGGCCAATTGAGCACAGTAATACCATGATCAGTAAACCATTTACCAGTGGTTTTGGTACTGTGAGCAGGTGCCAGATCGTGCTGAAACATTAAAGCTTCATCTCCATAAAGTTTTTCGCAGATGGAAGCATGAAGTGCTCCAAAATCTCCTGATAGCTAGCTGCATTGACCCTGCCCTTGATAAAACACAGTGGACCAACACCAGCAGCTGACATGGCACCCCAGACCATCACTGACTGTGGGTAATTGACACTGGACTTCAGGCATTTTGGCATTTCCCTCTCCCCAGTCTTCCTCCAGACTCTTGCACCTTGATTTCCGAATGACATGTAAAAGTTGCTTTCATCCGAAAAAGTACTTTGGACCACTGAGCAACAGTCCAGTGCTGCTTCTCTGTAGCCCAGGTCAGGTGCCTCTGCCACTGTTTCTGTTTCAAAAGTGGGTTCATGCCTCCATCTGCTGAAAAGCTTTATGGGGATGAAGATTTCATTTTTCAGCACGACCTGGCACCTGCTCACAGTGCCAAAACAACTGGTAAATGGTTTACTGACCATGGTATTACTGTGCTCAATTGGCCTGCCAACTCTCCTGACCTGAACCCCATAGAGAATCTGTGGGATATTGTGAAGAGAAAGTTGAGAGACGCAAGAGCCAACACTCTGGATGAGCTTAAGGCCGCTATCAAAGCATCCTGGGCCTCTATAACACCTGAGCAGTGCCACAGGCTGATTGCCTCCATGCCACGCCGCATTGAAGCAGTCATTTCTGCAAAAGGATTCCCGACCAAGTATTGAGTGCATAACTGAACATAATTATTTTAAGGTTGACTTTTTTTGTTGTAAAAACACTTATCTTTTATTGGTCTGATGAAATATGCTAATTTTTTGAGATAGGAATTTTGTGTTTTCATGAGCTGTATGCCACAATCATCAATATTAAAACAATAAGAGGCTTGAACTACTTCAGTTGTGTGTAACGAATCTAAAATATATAAAAGTCTAATGTTTATCAGTACATTACAGAAAATAATGAACTTTATCACAATATGCTAATTTTTTGAGAAGATCCTGTATATACACAGTGAGAGTTTTTGATTCCCTGATGATTTTTCTTGTTCGCCTTCTCACCAAGGAATGAGCAGTCTAGAATTTTTATGGTAGGTTATTGGTAGTTGTGAGAAACAGGATAATAACAACAAAAGAACCATCAAAACCCCAGTGCCACAAATGATTGATGTGCATTGTAATGTATGAAATAAGTATTTGATCCCCTATCAAAAGGTGACTTAATACTTGGTGGCAAAATCCTTGTTGACAATTACAGAGTTTAAACATTTCTTACAGTTAGTCACCAGGTTTATACACAACTCAGGAGGGATTTTGCCCACTCCTCTTTGCAAATCCTCTCCAAGTCAGAAAGGTTTTGAAGTTGATGTTTGGAAACTCCAACCTTCAGCTCCCTCCACATATTTTTTTTATTGGATAAAGGTCTGGAGACTGGCTAGGCCACTCCAGGAAATTCATGAAATCCTTCTTTGTTGCCTTGGCCATGAGTTTTGGGTCATTGTCATGCTGGAATGCCCATCAATGACCCATTTTCAATGCCCTGGCTGAGGGAAGAAGGTGCTCACCGAAGATTTACTTTATGTACCCAATATGCTCCTGGGACCAAGTGAATCAGAGCAACACAGATTTCAAACTACTGATAGCTTATTATCCTGGTCGAGAGGCACCTGAGTCCCCAATAACATAGGGTGATAATGTTTTTACCTCCATAAAAAACAACTGGGTGTGTTAACTATTCCAAAATACACTAAACTTGTGAATAAGAGAGTAAAACAGATACTATTGCATTATAAGCATAGATATCTTAAACAAATAATATATTTATACATAATCACTAAAGATGGCCCAAAGGGTTCGCCGGCGAACGGTTCCCATCGAACTTCCGTGGTTCGTGATATCGGAGAACCGCAAACTTTTCTGGAAGTTCGATTCGCCCCCATAGTGCATCATTAGTGTCAACTTTGACCCTCTATATCACAGTCAGCAGGCACATTGTAGCCAATCAGGCTACACTTCCTTCTGGAGTCCCACCCCCTTATGAGAGGCAGGCAGCATCAGGCATTAAACTCACTCGTGTGCCTGCAGTAATTAGAGAAGGGAGAGCTGCTGTGCAGAGACCTATATGGAAAGCTTAGTTAGGCTCTTGTAGGCTTCTTAGCTTGCTCCTTGCTGATTCTTATTGCTAAAAAAGCACCCCTCAACAGCTCTTTTGAGAGCTAATCTTGTTCTTGTGATCTTTTTTGTTCTTGTTTTTGTGTGTCCCACAGACACTTGTGTTGCATAGACAGCCTTGATAATTCCTACTGTGTGTGCCACTGCCAGGCCCAGCACATTCAGTGACTACCTGTGTGTGTGACAGGTGCACATTGTAATACCCATCACTGTGAACCTCTTGTTCCCTTCAGTGCACCCACCTTCCTATGTGAGTGCACGCAGTGTCATTGTGCCTGTCTGATACCTGTCTGTGTGTGACAGGTGTACATTATAATACCCATCACTGCATATACCTACCTGTTGTTCACAGTGCACCCACCTACCTACGTGAGCGCACACAGTGTGATATTCAATACCACCAGTCACTGTACCTGTTCACGGTACGTGTGTGTGACAGGTGCACATTTGTAATACCCATCACTGCATATACCTACCTGTTGTGTTCAGTGCACCCACCTACCTACGTGAGTGCATGCAGTGTGATATACCACTCCGTGCATACCAGTTAACTGCACCTGTGTGACTGCATATTGTATTAGTCAAGTCAGTGCATACCTTTCACTTCATCCCCCCCAATATAGACAAAACAAAAGGCATAAGCAGGCCACCTGGCAGGTCTGTTCAAGCTCGTGCTGTCGTGATTTTTTGCCGCCGTCGATTACAGTACAGTGTTCAGAAGAAGGCACGTGCCATCAACCCCCAATATTGTCAGGAGGATGTAGTTGACTATTTAACACAGAACACCTCATCTTTCTCAGCTTCCGCACAGAAGCATGACATATCTTCCTCCTCCTGCTCGGATTCTGGCACCCCACTTAACACTCAGTCGGCCGCCACCACCAAAGTGCCATCACCCCAGGGCTCAGCGGTGTGGAAAAATTTTTTTGTGCGTGTCTGCCTCAGATGACAGCAATGCCATCTGTACTCTCTGCCACCGAAAATTGAGCTGTGGAAAGACCAATACCCGTGTAGGGACAACTACGTTACGAAGGCACATGATTACAAAGCACAAACTGAAATGGGATGACCACCTGAGGAAAAGCAGCACACAAAAGCAAAGCCACACACCGCAGTGGAAGATACCAGGCCACAATTTTTTCTCAAAAAAGGCCATACCTAAACTGTACCGTGGTGTTGAAAGGCAAGTGGTGGCATCTCTGGCACACAGCGTTGGGTCAAGGGTCCATCTGACCACGGGTGCCTGCCCGAAGACTAAGTCAGTCCCCACACACAGCATCTCTGCCTGCACGCCGTGCGACTGCCTTCCCCAAGACTAAGTCGCTCCCCACACAGCATCTCTGCCCGCAGGCCGCTTGACTGCCTTCTCCGCAAACCACCAACAGGGTCCAGGACTCCAGGTGGATTCCTGAATTTTTAAGGCTGCTGCTAGCAACAGTCACTATAATAATTTTTCTGGTGCATGTACAAGCCTGCCTAATTTTTCTGGCTGCACTACAGTTGCAACAACAAAACAAAAGACATGTGCATGTGCCAATTCCCCTTCATGATCATTACCTTGCCGCGGTGAAGGGGCTTGCGTATCACAATGAAGCAATGACCGACGGCTATATGAGTGTCTCGGGGGGCACACCCAAGATGATAAGTTCATTGCTTCATTGTAGACAGACCAAATTTGATCAGCTGGACAGTCACTGTTGTTCAATCATTGAGCTACCACAGCCCGGTGACCATATGGGCTTGAAAACCGCCATGGCCTGCACTCTAGCCATGGTGTGCACCAGTCCAGCACGGCCGTCACTAAACAAACAGCTGTTTGCGGTGCATTACACAGTGAGTTTTGTGTGTCAGTGTGAAGCAGTACTCTAATTACACTCCCTGATTGACTTATACACATGCAAGATGTTTTTTTAAAGCACTTTAGGTCTGCAATTTAGCATTCAATATGATTTCTGCCCTTAAAACGCTGCTTTGCGTCAAATCCAGATTTTTCCCCGGGACTTTTGGCATCTATCCGACTCATCCATGCAAAAACTCAGATGTTAGACCCATTGAAACATCTTTTCCATCACTTTTGTGGCCAGCATAAGTGTTTCTAGTTTTCAAAGTTCTCCTCCCCATTTAAGTCTATTGCGGCTCACAAAAGTTTACGCAAACTAAACTTTTGTGGAAGTTCGCGTTTGCAGTTCGCGAACCGAAAATTGGAGGTTCGGGCCATCTCTAATAATCACTAATCTTAACCACTTGAGGACCACAGTCTTTCTACCCCTTAAGGACCGGCCACTTTTTTTCCATTCAGACCACTGCAGCTTTCACGGTTTATTGCTCGCTCATACAACCTACCACCTAAATGAATTTTGGCTCCTTTTCTTCTCACTAATAAAGCTTTCTTTTGGTGCTATTTGATTGCTCCTGCGATTTTTACTTTTTATTATATTCATCAAAAAAGACATGCATTTTGGCAAAAAAATGATTTTTTTAACTTTCTGTGCTGACATTTTTCAAATAAAGTAAAATTTCTGTATACATGCAGCGCGAAAAATGTGGACAAACATGTTTTGGATAAAAAAAAACCCATTCAGTGTATATTTATTGGTTTGGGTAAAAGTTATAGCGTTTACAAACTATGGTGCAAAAAGTGAATTTTCCCATTTTCAAGCATCTATGACTTTTCTGACCCCCTGTCATGTTTCATGAGGGGCTAGAATTCCACGATAGTATAAATACCCCCCAAATGACCCCATTTTGGAAAGAAGACATCCCAAAGTATTCACTGAGAGGCATAGTGAGTTCATAGAAGATATTATTTTTTGTCACAAGTAAGCGGAAATGACACTTTGTGACAAAAAAAAAAAAAAAAAAAAAAAAGTTTCCATTTCTTCTAACTTGCAACAAAAAAAAATGAAATCTACCACGGACTCACCATGCCCCTCTCTGAATACCTTGAAGGGTCTACTTTCCAAAATGGGATCATTTGTGGGGTGTGTTTACTGTCCTGACATTTTGGGGGGTGCTAAATTGTAAGCACCCCTGTAAAGCTTAAAGGTGCTCATTGGACTTTGGGCCCCTTAGCGCAGTTAGGCTGCAAAAAAGTGCCACACATGTGGTATTGCCGTACTCAGGAGAAGTAGTATAATGTGTTTTGGGGTGTATTTTTACACATACCCATGCTGGGTGGGAGAAATATCTCTGTAAATGACAATTTGTTATTTTTTTTTACACACAATTGTCCATTTACAGAGATCTTTCTCCCACTCAGCATGGGTATGTGTAAAAATACACCCCAAAACACATTATACTACTTTTCCTGAGTACGGCGATACCACATGTGTGGCACTTTTTTGCACCCTAACTGCGCTAAAGGGCCCAAAGTTCAATGAGTACCTTTAGGATTTCACAGGTCATTTTGAGAAATTTCGTTTCAAGACTACTCCTCACGGTTTAGGGCCCCTAAAATGCCAGGGCAGTATAGGAACCCCACAAATGACCCCATTTTAGAAAGAAGACACCCCAAGGTATTCCGTTAGGAGTATGGTGAGTTCATAGAAGATTTTATTTTTTGTCACAAGTTAGTGGAAAATGACACTTTGTGAAAAAAACAATAAAAATCAATTTTCCGCTAACTTTTGACAAAAAATAAAATCTTCTATGAACTTACCATACTCCTAACGGAATACCTTGGGGTGTCTTCTTTCTAAAATGGGGTCATTTGTGGGGTTCCTATACTGCCCTGGCATTTTAGGGGCCCTAAACCGTGAGGAGTAGTCTGGAAATCAAATTCCGCAAAATGACCTGTGAAATCCTAAAGATACTCATTGGACTTTGGGCCCTTTAGCGCAGTTAGGGTGCAAAAAAGTGCCACACATGTGGTATCGCCGTACTCGGGAAGGTAGTACAATGTGTTTTGGGGTGTATTTTTACACATACCCATGCTGGGTGGGAGAAATAACTCTGTAAATGGACAATTGTGTGTAAAAAAATCAAAAGATTGTCATTTACAGAGATATTTCTCCCACCCAGCATGGGTATGTGTAAAAATACACCCCAAAACACATTATACTACTTCTCCCGAGTACGGCAATACCACATGTGTGGCACTTTTTTGCACCCTAACTGCGCTAAAGGGCCCAAAGTCCAATGAGTATCTTTAGGATTTCACAGGTCATTTTGCGGAATTTGATTTCCAGACTACTCCTCACGGTTTAGGGCCCCTAAAATGCCAGGGCAGTATAGGAACCCCACAAATGACCCCATTTTAGAAAGAAGACACCCCAAGGTATTCCGTTAGGAGTATGGTGAGTTCATAGAAGATTTTATTTTTTGTCACAAGTTAGTGGAAAATGACACTTTGTGAAAAAAACAATAAAAATCAATTTTCCGCTAACTTTTGACAAAAAATAAAATCTTCTATGAACTTACCATACTCCTAACGGAATACCTTGGGGTGTCTTCTTTCTAAAATGGGGTCATTTGTGGGGTTCCTATACTGCCCTGGCATTTTAGGGGCCCTAAACCGTGAGGAGTAGTCTGGAAATCAAATTCCGCAAAATGACCTGTGAAATCCTAAAGATACTCATTGGACTTTGGGCCCTTTAGCGCAGTTAGGGTGCAAAAAAGTGCCACACATGTGGTATCGCCGTACTCGGGAGAAGTAGTACAATGTGTTTTGGGGTGTATTTTTACACATACCCATGCTGGGTTGGAGAAATAACTCTGTAAATGGACAATTGTGTGTAAAAAAATCAAAAGATTGTCATTTACAGAGATATTTCTCCCACCCAGCATGGGTATGTGTAAAAATACACCCCAAAACACATTATACTACTTCTCCCGAGTACGGCGATACCACATGTGTGGCACTTTTTTGCACCCTAACTGCGCTAAAGGGCCCAAAGTCCAATGAGTATCTTTAGGATTTCACAGGTCATTTTGCGGAATTTGATTTCCAGACTACTCCTCACGGTTTAGGGCCCCTAAAATGCCAGGGCAGTATAGGAACCCCACAAATGACCCCATTTTAGAAAGAAGACACCCCAAGGTATTCCGTTAGGAGTATGGTGAGTTCATAGAAGATTTTATTTTTTGTCACAAGTTAGTGGAAAATGACACTTTGTGAAAAAAACAATAAAAATCAATTTTCCGCTAACTTTTGACAAAAAATAAAATCTTCTATGAACTTACCATACTCCTAACGGAATACCTTGGGGTGTCTTCTTTCTAAAATGGGGTCATTTGTGGGGTTCCTATACTGCCCTGGCATTTTAGGGGCCCTAAACCGTGAGGAGTAGTCTGGAAATCAAATTCCGCAAAATGACCTGTGAAATCCTAAAGATACTCATTGGACTTTGGGCCCTTTAGCGCAGTTAGGGTGCAAAAAAGTGCCACACATGTGGTATCGCCGTACTCGGGAGAAGTAGTACAATGTGTTTTGGGGTGTATTTTTACACATACCCATGCTGGGTGGGAGAAATAACTCTGTAAATGGACAATTGTGTGTAAAAAAATCAAAAAAGATTGTCATTTACAGAGGTATTTCTCCCACCCAGCATGGGTATGTGTAAAAATACACCCCAAAACACATTGTACTACTTCTCCCGAGTACGGCGATACCACATGTGTGGCACTTTTTTGCACCCTAACTGCGCTAAGGGGCCCAGAGTCCAATGAGTACCTTTAGGCTTTACAGGGGTGCTCAAAATTTAGCACCCCGCCCACTTGCCAGGACAGTTAACAAACCCCACAAATGACCCCATTTTGGAAAGAATACACGCTAAGGTATTCATGAGGGCCATGGTGAGTTCATAGAAAATTTTATTTTTTGTCACAAGTTAGCGGAAAATGACATTTTGTGAAAAAAAAAAAAAAACACAAAACCACAATTTCTGCTAACTTGTGACAAAAAATAAAACATTCTATGAACTCACCATGCACCTCACGGAATACTTTGGGGTGTCCTCTTTCCAAAATGGCATCATTCGTGGGGTCTGTCCTGGCATTTTAGGGTCTCTGCAATCATTACATGTATGGCCAGTATTAGGAGTTTCTGCTATACTCCTTATATTGGGCATAAGGGTAATGCACTGTGGGCTGAAAGGAAAAATGAACGTCAAACAATCAATCAATGTGGATGAAAAAATATCTGCCAAAAAATTTTGAAAAAAAAAAAAAAAAAAAAAGAGGAGGAAGGCGTCTGCCAGGACATAGGAGCTGCCGCCCCAAAAATCCAAACCCACCAGCTCGTATGCCCTGGCAAACCTGATTTATCCATTCACACCGATCGATGTGGATGAACAAATCATTGCCAGAGTTCTTTTTTGATACAAAGTGTTTGCCAAAGCATATGAATCCCCAACACCACTCCTCGGCCCATATGCCTCGGCAAACATATCTTTTTGACTGCGGAGGAGAAATCTCGTCCTGCAGCGCTGCATGCACCGACTTGTGTGTAAGCTGACAGACGCGCAATGTTCTGTCAGGATGCACCATCAGTGCTGCAGCTGATTGGTCGGTCTGGATAGAAAAAAAGAGAGAAGAAAAAAAGACAAAACAATACAAAAAGGAGGGGAAGGCGTCTGCCAGGACATAGGAGCTGCCGCCCCAAAAATCCAAACCCACCAGCTCGTATGCCCTGGCAAACCTGATTTATCCATTCACACCGATCGATGTGGATGAACAAATCATTGCCAGAGTTCTTTTTTGATACAAAGTGTTTGCCAAAGCATATGAATCCCCAACACCACTCCTCGGCCCATATGCCTCGGCAAACGTATCTTTTTGACTGCGGAGGAGAAATCTCATCCTGCAGCGCTGCATGCACTGACTTGTGTGTAAGCTGACAGACGCGCAACGTTCTGTCAGGATGCACCATCAGTACTGCAGCTGGTTAGTCATTCGCTCGGTCCACCTGGAAGGTTATTGGATGGAAAAAGAGAAAAAAAAACCCAAAAAACAAGCAAGCAGCAAAGCAATTACTTCATTAACATTAATAACCTTTGAACTTTTTTAATAAAAAACTTAACATTGCAAACCAAACATTAACTTCTTTGCTTACCTGTTTTTTGTTTTTTTTTAACTTACCTCCCGAGGACAAACCTCTCCTCCCCCATGGAACAATGTGCGAAGTGCAAATTGCACAGAGTTGTGGAGAAATACATTACGCAATTTGTCCCAAGTGAAAGGAGAGGTTTCTGGCAGCCCTGTGTATTAGGGTCTCTGGAAACCCGATGTTTGGTTTCACACTGCATATTGACATATCCGGTGGGTCGAGCCCGCCGCACCATATCGTCCAAAACAGACCTTCAGGCAATACCACAAGAGTAGCATTCGGCCTAGTAATGAACTGCGTCGCCATAGACTAACATGACTTCCGCGCCGATCGATATTGCCACAGAAGCCACGCAGTAACGTAGGCATGCACTAGCGTTAAGTCAAGCACTTCCGGCGTAGGGGGGGACCGCAAAGTGTGACTTTTGCTAGGCATTTTGCCCTAACGCATCGCAGCAGTGTGAAATAGCACTGAGAGACCCTTGTGTGCCTACCGCTGTGTGTGGAGTTCCCTACTCCCTAATAGTGTACCTGCTCGTGGTACCTCTCAAAACACTCCCCTAGGCATAGGCCAGGCTGGTCAGGACAGGTGGGACAATAAACAGTGGTGTCACGCCTTATTCCAGCCCTGCTGCAGACACGACAGCGTTTTCTTCGGATTCGTTGACCTGGGGTAGTCGGAATTGGATAGGCGTAATGCCTTCCATGCAGCCGGCTAGTTGCATCTTGGGGTTGGGCCACGGCACCTCCTGGATACAGGAGTTCCATCACGATCTGTTTATTAAATTGAATAAACGAGCCAGTTCTCCCAGCCTTACTGTAGAGAACAAAGCTGTTGTAAATTGCCAATTGAATGAGGTAAAAAGACACTTTTTTATACCAGCGTCTTGTTTTTCGGGCAACTAAATAGGGCGCTAACCTCTGGTCATTGAAGTCCACCCCTCCCATGTTAGTATTATACTCGTGGACGACAAGGGGTTTTTCAATGACCTTAGTTCGCCGTTGAATTTCAACTGTCGTGTCTGCGTGAATGGTGGACAGGAAGTAAACCTCCCTCTTGTCCTTCCATTTCACCGCGAGCAGGTCGTCAGCACACAAGGCGGCCCTCTGCCCCCGTTGAAGTCTGGTGGTAATGAGCCGTTGGGGGAAGCCCCGGCGACTAGGCCGCACGGTGCCACAGCATCGGATTGTTTCAATTTTTAAGTGCTGAAAGAGGGCCACACTTGTGTAATAATTGTCCACAAAAAGATGGTACCCCTTCTGGAACAAGGGTGACACCAAGTCCCACACAACCTTTCCACTGCTCCCCATGTAGTCAGGGCATCCGACCGGCTCCAATTTTGAGTCTTTTCCCTCATAGACCCTAAAATAAGATGTATAGCCTGTGGCCCTTTCACAGAGCTTATACAGTTTCACCCCATACCGGGCGCGCTTGTTTGGGATGTACTGTTTGATGCGAAGGCGCCCGGTAAAGCGTATGAGGGACTCGTCTACGCAGATGTCCTGGTCAGGGGTATAAGCATCTGCAAATCTGGATGACAGGTGGTCTATGAGGGGTCGAATTTTGTGGAGCCGGTCAAAAGCAGGGTGGTCACTTCGATGACAGGTTTCGTTGTCATTGAAGTGCAGGAAGAGCAGGATGTTCTCAAATCGTGTCCTGGACATGGCAGCAGAGTACAGGGGAACATGATGTGCTGGGTCCGTAGACCAATAAGACCGCAACACATTCTGCTTTACTAGTCCCGTGTGAAGGAGAAGGCCCAAAAAAATTTTCATTTCGGAAACTTGGACTGGTTTCCACCGAAAAGGCTGGGCAAGGTACTTTTCCGGATTGGCGGTTATATATTGTGTGGCCTTACGGTTGGTCTCTGCCACAATTAAGTCCAAGAGATCCTGGGTGAAGAACAGATAGAAAAAGTCTAGGGCCGATCCTAGATTATCTGTCTCCACCTGGACTCCAGACTGGGCGGTGAAAGGGGGAAGTACGGGTGCGGCGGAATCAGGGGATTGCCAATTTGGGTTTGCCAGCACCTCTGGTAAATTAGGGGTAGTACGGGCCCGTCTTCTTGGTGGCTGCGACTGGGATCTTACTGCACGTGCCACCGAACCAGTTTCAACTTCCATGCTGGTGCTCGCCACTTCACCAGGGTCTACGGAAGTACTGGTGCTAGGTCCAGGAGATGTTGTGCTGCTGGTGCCTGCCCCACCATGAAATCTCAGACCAGCACGAACACCACTCTGCTGCCCTTGAGGCTGATCCTGCGGTCCAACAACATGGGGTGTGGTACGCCTGGCTTTAGCCGGGACCTCAACCTCGTCATCACTATCGGTCAGTGAGCCACTGCTCAATTCAGGTTCAAACTCTGACCCGGAAGATTCGTCGAATGAGGCGTCCCAATCGTCCTCATCCGACTGGGCCATGTACCTGAGAACCTCATCATCGGAATACCCCTTTCTTGCCATGGTGGGCTGCTAAATTTAGGGGGTATTCCTCTGAGACTACGCAGAAAAAAGAGCACCTACCTAGCAAAAGGGAGTATTTGAGAGGTAGAAAGCTGTGCTCACTGAGTTTTGATAAAAAAAATAAATCAAAACTGAGGTTTACAGTGCCACAGCTATTGTACAGTGTTTTTTGCAGTGATCAGAAAAAAAATTCTGTCACTGCGGTGGGGCGGGCTGAACGCAAGTGCAGGCGAACGATCAGGCCTGATCGGGCAAACACTGCGTTTTTTTTTGTGGATCCTAGTGACCCTAATAGATCTGACTGCGATCAGTAATGATCACTTACAGATACTATATAGTACCAATGTTGATTAGCGACAGTGATGACGCTAATTAGTGACTGTGGTGCAGTGGGCTGAGCACTAACTGACACTTACAAAGGGGCCTAGCTAACTGGCCTAACTGCTAACACTAGTGATACTAAAAAAGTGACAGTTTTCACTGTTTTTAGATCACTTGGATAGTGACAGGGGGGTGGTGGCGAGTGGGGAATCGGAGGCAATCAGAAACAATCACAGGACAATCAAAGGCAATCACAGGGCAATCGCAGGCCAATCACAGGGCACTCAATTCCCGGGACAATCAAAGTCAATCACAGGGCAATCAAACCAATCACGACACAATCAAAGCCGATCACAGGCCAATCAAAGCAAATCACAGGCCAATCACAGGCCAATCACGGGCAATCAAACCAATCACGACACAATCAAAGCCGATCACATGCCAATCACAGGGCAATCACAGGGCAATCACAGGGCAATCAAAGCCGATCACGGGACAATCAAAGCCGATCACGGGACAATCAAAGACGATCACAGGCCAATCAAAGGGCAATCACAGGGCAATCACGGGACAATCAAAAAAAATCACGGGACAATCAAATACAATTACAGCACAATAAAATTGAATGTCAGCACAATGAAATTGAATGTCAGCACAATCAAATACAATTGCAGCACAATCAAATACAATGCACTGGGAAGGTGATTGGGGGGGGGGGGGCTGAGGGCGATATAAGGGTGTGGGGGGTTGATTAGGTGCCCGCACGGGGCAGACTGGGTCCTGATCTGGTGGGTGGCAGACACAGGGGGTGACGAAAGGAGATCAGTGAGGGATTACAGGGAAGAATAGATGTAAACAATGCACTGGGGAGGTTATCAGGAGGGGGGGGTCTGAGGGCAATCTGAGGGTCTGGGTGGGTGATCAGGTGCCCCCAAGGGACAGTTTAGGGTCTGCGCTGATGGGTGGTGGTGACAAGGGGTGATAGACAGGTGATAGATGGGTGATAGACAGGTGATCAGTGGGTAAGACAGCTATATAGCTGTATACAGCATACAGGGGGGTGGTCTGGGAGGGGGGTCTGGGGGGGATCTGAGGGTAGGGGGGGTGATCAGGGGACCCTAGGAGGCAGTTAGGGACCTAACCTAGGGGATAGCGTCCCTAGATAGTGACAGGGAGTGATTGATGGGTTTTTAGGTGGGTGGTGGGGTGCAGATGCTGGTGGGCTGGGGTGGTCAGGGGGGTTCTGAGGGCTGGGGTGGGCGATCGGGGGGTCTGTGTGGGGCAAAGTGTGGTTTTTTTTACTCATCTGTGGGCTGCCTGTCCTCCCTGATGGTCGCACGATGAGTGACCATCAGCGGAGGAGGCAGCCAGTATAATACACTTTGTTACAATAACAAAGTGTATTATACTCCTCTGATTGGCCGGATCGCCGCATTTGAAACCCGCCGGCGCTGCTAATTGGCCGGCGGGTTTCCGTGCAGAGTGGGCGGAGCCTATTGCCGGCGGCGATCGCGTCATTGATGACGCGATCGCCGCACAGCCACCGCTGATGCCGCCCCCGCCGATGGGCGTATTGCGGTCGTTTGGGCCCGGTCTTTGCCGCCGCCCATCGGCTGGGGGCGGTCCTCAAGTGGTTAAAGAGGAACTCTAGTGAAAATAATGTAATAAAAAAAGTGCTTCATTGTTACAATAATTATGTATAAATGATTTAGTCAGTGTTTGTCCATTGTAAAATCTTTTAAATACCTGATTTACATTCTGACATTTATTACATGGTGCCATTTTTACTGTTGGCAGGTGATGTAGCTGCTGCATGCTTTTTTTAGCAGTTGGAAAATGCTGTAATCAGCTATTTCCCACAATGCAACAAGGTTCACAGACAGGAAACTGGCAAGAGTACGTACTCAGAATTTCTTTGTGGGAGGGGTTTCACCACAATATCAGCCATACAGTGCCCCATGATGCTCTGTTTGTGAAAAGGAATAGATTTCTCATGTAAAAGGGGGTTTAAGCTACTGATTGGGATAAAGTCAATTCTTGGTCGGAGTTTCTCTTTAAGTTAGTTGGTGTTTCAATACATCTGTCCATAATACACATATGTTGTGTGGTGATCTAATATGATTTTATACTCTTTCTAATATTATTTAAGAAATAGCTACAGGATGGTTTATAAGTATAAACCATGTTTAGGCATTTCGTTCATAAAGGGCAAGAACTAGCATGTGCTCATCAACACAAAACTGAAGATACTTGAAATGTTAGCATATTTCCTTTACAAGGATATATTTGGTGATTAAAAGGAGAATCTTCCATAGAGACACATAGACATATTATACATATTTCAGCGTTTAAAATATTTAAAAATCAAGGAACAGCCTACTTCCCAGAAGCACTATTTAACTAAGTGGCTGATTTACTCAATGCTTACAGTTTTTTTCCCCCCAGAACATTTTATAGTTGTTTTAGTCTTGATGTAAAGGAAAGTTAGATATCCTTGTATTTATTTATCTCTAAAGCAGTTCGCTATGCAATGTATCGAATTATATCATTTGAGTGCATGGTTCAGCTTCATTGTCATATTGCAAGGTTATTGGTTAAAATGACCAACATGAAAGATCAAATCCAATGCAAAGCCTGTGTGCCGCCACCAATATGCAATCTTCTGAGTTTTATAAACTGCATTAGGACACTGACCATATTTATTATGTTAGATGAACCTGATTAGCTGAAATGAAGTGTAACCAAAATTGTCTCAGTTTCATATATTATATGTATAGTATTATTATTGTTATTATTATTATTATTATTATTAGTAGTAGTAGTAGTAGTAGTAGTAGTAGTAGTAGTAGTAGTAGTAGTAGTAGTAGTAGTAGTAGTAGTAGTAGTAGTAGTAGTAGTAGTAGTAGTAGTAGTAGTAGTAGTAGTAGTAGTATTTGGTAGTAGTAGGCTTTCTATTCTGGAAATAAAATGTATTAACTTTGTTTATTTTCATGTATCATCAGAAACTAGTAAAGAAAAAAAATGTACATGCACAGGAACTAAGACATTGAAAGTGATGTTAGATGAACTAGATTAGCTGAAATGCAGTATCACCAAAAGTGGTTCAGTGTGTGGATTATATGTATTATCATTATTATTATTAGTATTAGTATCATTATCATTAATAATGTTGTTGTTTTTCTTCTTATTATTATCATATTATTATTATTATTATTATTATTATTAGTAGTAGTAGTAGTAGTAGTAGTAGTAGTAGTAGTAGTAGTAGTAGTAGTAGTAGTAGTAGTAGTAGTAGTAGTAGTAGTAGTAGTAGTAGTAGTAGTAGTAGTAGTAGTAGTAGTAGTAGTCTTTCTGTTCTGAAAATTAAATTTATTACAATTGTTTATTTTTATGTATCATCTGAGGCTAGTACAGAAAATAAAATATACATACACAGGAACTAAGACATTCACAGTTATTTTTAAAGGGATTTAGTAAGGCAGCTATAATTAGTTCTAAAATGACTTAACCTCTTACACTGTATAATTACTTGCTTGACTAGATTAAAAAAATAAAAGTTTAAATTTTGAGTCTTAGTACCGGAGGGGCTGTTTGAGTTATAAAACTCCTAGGACACTTTTAGGCACAAGAAAAGTGAACAACAATAACATGTGCAGCATGCTGTGCCACACAATGAACATGTCCATAAAAGCCGAAGAATATCATCTATATGAAGAATAGTTTGAGCTAAACCTTTATGTTGAAGCTACTGCTCTATTAGGTTATACTGGTATCCACACAATATGGCCCATACCATATTATATTACAAGAAAAATGTTTTCAGAGTGTGTCATAGCAGTGCTACAAAATGTGTTTCAGTATATGCAACTCTTTGACACTAATACCTGTAATAATAAGTCAGTCGTTTCAATACAACACAAAAAACAATATGTCAACATATCAATAAACAAGCTGAACAACATTTGAAAAATATACTGTATGTACAACAAAGTATAGATTTAGATTCTCCCTGTTAAGGAATTGCAAGCATTTTCTTTTGTTTGTTTTAACTGTGCCTTTCAGGTATTCTTATATGTTCTTTGTTATCATGCTCTTTGGGAGTGACACTCTATACCCCCCATAACCCCTCCCTGATGAGTGCTCCTTAATATCATCATCTCACCTTGTATCCTGCGGTGTTCTTTATCATGTCATGCTTGTCTCCTCCTCCAGGATTTATTAGTGCTCTTAATATTCTTTGAATGAATTCTCCATTCCATTTACTCCTTATTTATCCCCCAGTCCCATCACGATCTGCTGCCTGAATGAATTGGATCACCTAGATAAAAGGCAGCCACAGCCAGCATTGGGATTTCCAAAGAATTAGAGGAACTGGATGAGAGGTGTTTGAGATGAACAGCAAAGTTTAGGGACTGGATCGTTTAGTATTCATCACCTGATGATCACATGGCCCACATTTCAAATGATGTTTTAAAGAGACTCTGAAGTCTCCAAAAATTCAGCTTTTTATTGCAAAAACCTGTTCAACATTATTGCCCTAACTAAAACGCTGCATCCCCGCAGCTGAAATCTACCTAAATCCCCCCAAACTCCTCGGGGCACACTGCGGAGAGCACTTTTTTGAGAGGCAGAGCTTTCAGCTGCAGCTCTGCCTCTACACGCTTCTATCAGCACGTATCTCCGCCTCCACCCGCCCCTCTCAGTCTTCCTTCACTGATAGGGGCGGGGGAGAGGTGGAGATATGCACCGATTGACGCGCATGGAAGCAGAGCTGCAGCTGAAAGCTCTGCCTACCGGGGCAGCAAAATCCACGACCAAGAAAGTCATGGATTTTGTGAGGGGAGTTTGGGGGGATTTAGTTACAGTTCAGCTGCAGGGATGCGGCATTTTAGTTAGGGCAATACTGTTGAACAGGTTTTTGCAATAAAAAGCTGAATTTTCTGAGACTTCAGTGTTTCTTTAACCACTTTACCTCTAAGGGTAAAGTGGTTAAATTCATTTGCTAATAACTTTATCCTTACTTATCACACCTAAATAATCTATACATTGTTTTTCTTTTTTCACCACAAATTAGGCTTTCTTTGGATGGTACTTTTTTGCTAAGAATTATTTTATTCTAAATGCATTTTAATGGAAATATTAAGAAAAAAAATGTAAAAAAAGTATTATTTCTCAGTTTGCGACCATAATAGTTTTAAAATAAAACCTGCTACTTTTATTTAAAACTTACACATTTTATTTGCCCATTTGTCCCGGTTATTACACCATTTAAATTTGATGGCAAATTTGATGTGTGGAAAAAATATTCAATTTGGAAATAAAAATGTATTTTTTCCATTACAGTATGTGGTTTTGGGTACTCTAACAATAATGCAATAATGCCATCATTTGCAAAAAAAATAACAGTAATACATTTTATAGCATACATATTTTAAAAACAAAGCCCCTAATTTAAAAATGTACGTATTGTCTTTTAAATTCCATAATGTTTTTTTTTTCATAATACTGCTATATGGTAGCATAATAAATTAAGGGGCTTGTTATAGGGATAGGAAATATACATGTAATTTTTTTTATTGTAAAATTATTTTCAGCCACTAGATGTCCCCCCACATTTCATTGTCAGGTTAGACTGCAGCTCAATCTGTGTTCCACCAACAGTAAATTACAGCGACTGTCAGGAAATGATTTCTGTTGCTCATTGCAACAGGCAACAATCATTTCAATCTAAACACTTAGATTGGATTTAGGAACATAAATTCCTAATCCCCAATCTGTGCCCAACTGCAGGGGGCCGCATGAATGTGCATGCATGAACGATGGCTGGACAAACAGAGGGATGAGTATCTATGCCCCTTAGAGCTCAGGTGAGATTTTCAGAGAAGCAGATACTCATCCTGCAGGAGGGGAACTGGTTAAGGTACTTGAAAAGATACTAATACCTAAAGTATTTAAAATTTGTAACTATAGATATGACATTGATATATAAATATTCCCATAGCATAGTGTTTCAACATGAGTTTTCCATGTGTAAACATTGCAAAACATGCTTACTTATTATGTTTGTTTGAAACCACAGCAACCGTCCTCCATTTGTTGGATGACATGGGTTCAAATAGTTTGGTTTGCATGTCTAGGTAAACATCCTTTGTTTTTCTAATGCAAATGTTTTATTATTCCTGTATGGGTAATCTCACATGTTTTACAGTCAATATGCAGACATATACCATTACTACTCCCAATTGTTGTACTGTCAGCCAGGCTCGGACAGAGCCGCCGAACCACCGATGATCCCATCGGTGGGCCCCGACTGCCCCTCCTCCTGGGGGCCCCAGAGCTAAGAGGGAGGGGGGCACTAGCGTTGTGACGGTTTTTTTTTTTTTTTTAAATTTATTAAAAACCTCTTTCTCCCCGGGGGGGCCCCCTCCTATCCTCCCCCTCCCTCACCTCAGAGGGCCCCCCTCCTATTACGAGCGGCGGTAGAGCGGCGGTTACAGCAAAGTTCCGGCGAGGTAAAGCAGAAGATAGAGGTCCAGCTGCCTCCCGGGCTACGCTGTCTCCTCTATGCCGCTCGCACTGCTTCCTGGTTTAGTGCGCGGCAATTACAAAGGAGACAGCGACTGGGAGGCAGCTGGACCTCTATCTTCTGCTTTACCTCGCCGGAAGTTTGCTGTACCCGCCGCTCTCCCGCCGCTCGTAATAGGAGGGGGGCCCTCCGAGAGTCCGAGGTGAGGGAGGGGGAGTATAGGAGGGGGCCCCACCGGGGAAAAGAGCTGCCCTCCCCGCGGCTTGTAATAGGAGGGGGGACACCCAGGTGAGGGGGAGCAAAGGAGTCGGGGCCCCCACTGGCTACCCACCCGGCTACCTAACTGCCCACCCGGCTATCTAACTGCCTACATTCCCACCCGGCTACCTATCTACCCACCCGGCTACCGATCTGCCTACCCTCCCATCCGGCTGCCTAACTGCCCACCCGGCTACCTATCTACCCACCCAGCTACCTATCTGCCTACTCTCCCACCCGGCTACCTAACTGCCCACCCGGCTACCTAACTGCCTACCCACCCATCCGGCTACCTATCTACCCACCCAGCTACCTATCTGCCTACCCTCCCACCCGGCTGCCTAACTGCCCATCCGGCTACCTATCTACCCACCCGGCTACCTAACTGGCTGCCCACCCGGCTACCTATCTACCCACCCAGCTACCCATCTGCCTACCCTCCCACCCAGCTACCTAACTGCCCACCCGGCTACCTAACTGCCTACCCACCCATCCGGCTACCTATCTACCCACCCAGCTACCTATCTGCCTACCCTCCCACCCGGCTGCCTAACTGCCCATCCGGCTACCTATCTACCCACCCGGCTACCTAACTGGCTGCCCACCCGGCTACCTATCTACTCACCCAGCTACCTATCTGCCTACCCTCCCACCCGGCTACCTAACTGCCCACCCGGCTACCCTTCTGCCTACCCTCCCACCCGGCTACCCTTCTGCCTACCCTCCCACCCGGCTACCTAACTGCCCACCCGGCTACCTAACTGCCTACCCTCCCACCCGGCTACCTATCTACCCACCCAGCTACCTATCTGCCTACCCTCCTACCCGGCTACCTAATTGCCCACCCGGCTACCTAACTGCCTACCCTCCCACCCGGCTACCTATCTGCCCACCCGGCTACCTATCTGCCCACCCGGCTACCTATCTGCCCACCCGGCTACCTATCTGCCCACCTGGATACCTATCTGCCTACCTGGATACCTATCTACCCACCCAGCTACCTATCTGCCCTCCCGGCTACCTAACTGCCTACCCTCCCACCTGGCTACCTAACTGCCCACCCGGCTACCTATCTACCCACCCAGCTACCTATCTGCCTACCCTCCCACCCGGCTACCTATCTGCCCACCCGGCTACCTATTTACCCACCCAGCTACCTATCTGCCTACCCTCCCACCCGGCTACCTAACTGCCCACCCGGCTACCTAACTGCCCACCCAGCTACCTATCTGCCCACCTGGCTACCTAACTGCCTACCCTCCCACCCGGCTACCTAACTGCCCACCCAGCTACCTATCTGCCTACCCTCCCACCCGGCTACATAACTGCCTACCCGGCTACCTATCTGCCTACCATGCCATGGGCTTCCCTACATAGGGCAAAATGGGGCATGCGCACTCCCCTGGCTAGCTGCTGCCCCCCCTAGCTACCCGGACGTGGCTGGCCCGCCCGCCCTGGGGTGGCAGCGGAGAGAGAAAAGAAGTGTCAGGAACAGCGGCGCTGCCTGCCGCATCACTTAATTCTAAAGGGGGGAGCGAGAGAGGGGGAGCCCCAAGGTGAGGGAAGGGGGAGGGGGAAACGTCCTCCCTTCCCCACCGCTTCTCTTCTCTCTCCGCTGCCACTGAGGACACCTATAGATCTGGCTATTTAAACTGGGGACACCTATAGACCTGTCTATCTATACTGGGGGGCCCTGTCACTACCTAAACTAGGGGCTCCTGTCACTATATACACTGGGGGGGGGGGGGGGTCCCTGTCACTGCATACACTGGGGGGCTCCTGTCATACCTAAACTGGGGGTACCTGTCACTAACTGAACTGGGGGGGTGCCTGTCAATACCTGAACTGGGGGCACCTGTCACTACCTGAACTGGGGGGCCCTGTCACTACCTAAACTGGGGGCTCCTGTCACTACATACACTGGGGGGGGGTCCCTGTCACTGCATACACTGTGGGCTCCTGTCATACCTAAACTGGGGGTACCTGTCACTAACTGAACTGGGGGGGGCGCCTGTCAATACCTGAACTGGGGGCACCTGTCACTACCTGAACTGGGGGGCCCTGTCACTACCTAAACTGGGGGCTCCTGTCACTACATACCCTGGGGGGCACCTGTTACTACCTTAACTGGGGGGCACCTGTCACTACAAACACTGGGTGCTCCTGTCACTACCTAAACTGGGGGGTATCTGTCATTAACTAAACTGGGGGGCTCCTGTCGCTACCTAAACTTGGGGGTCCTGTCACTACCTAAGCTGGGAGGCTCCTGGTGCTACCTAAACTAGGGTGCACCTGTCACTACCTAAACTATCCAGGCCAGCCCAGCATCACCACCAGCCAACCAGCCCAGAATCACTGTCAAAAAGGCCACAGCATCACCACCAGTCAGGCCAGCATTTACTTCAACCAGCCAAGTACAGCCCAGCATCACCGCCAGGCCGGCCACAGCATCACCGCCAGGCCTTTCAGCCCACACATCATCCCCAATCCAGCCAAAAACAGTATTGCCTGGCACAGCAGCCAGTAGAGGAGAATTCAGAAGCCAGGTGAGAGGTGTCTACCATATTAAGGGGGCATTCTGCCTATTTATGTGAAATGCTGTTTATTTATGTGCCTCATGACTGCTGAATTTGTCTTGTTGGGGGCCTCATGGTTACTGAATTTGTCTTGTTGGGGGCCTCATGGTTACTGAATGTCTTGTTGGGGGCCTCATGATTGCTGAATTTGTCTTGTTGGGGGCCTCAAGATTGCTAAATTTGTCTTGTTGGGGGCCTCAAGATTGCTAAATTTGTCTTGTTGGGGGCCTCATGATTGCTGAATTTGTCTTGACGGGGGACCTCATGATTGCTGAATTTGTCTTGACGGGGGACCTCATGATTGCTGAATTTGTCTTGTTGATTGCTAACTGCGAGACTATGGAAAAGGCTGAATCATCATCATATGAGACAATAGCTACTTTTTAGCTTTTTAAAACAGAAAATAAAACTGGGAGGTTCTAAAATAAAAAAAAAAGAATACATTTTTCAGGAGTAGGATGGATGAAATTGTTTATCTTCACAGTTTATTTTCAACTTGGATTTTCCATAATGTTCATGTATGAGTTAAAACGTTTTTATTTAGTTTAAATTGCTGTTGCCACTTTGCAATAGATAAGTGACTTTTGGATTGCATTTTGTGGGGGTATCTGCCACCAACCTGATTGCATTGTGTGGGGGTATCTGCTGTCAACCTGATTGCATTTTGTGGGGGTATCTGCCGTCAACCTGATTGCATTTTGTGGGGGTATCTGCCACCAACCTGATTGCATTGTGTGGGGGTATCTGCCGTCAACCTGATTGCATTTTGTGGGGGTATCTGCTGCCATTTGACTACTTGATGAATTATGAGGCATGTAACTACTTGAATATTTTATCTACAATGTATCTGGTCGGACCTAATCTCTGTGAATAACGCCGCTACTTATTTTGTGTTTTGTATTTTTTTTTTAAGTCTGCCCATGACTCATCATGACCACGCCGATGTTCCAGTGCAAGGTGACACCCATTTAGTTTCGCATTTAGACATATCCCTATTGGAGACTGTCCTCAGAATTGCTCACAATCTATTCCCTACCATAAAGTCATGCAAAATTTCTAGAGTACATGTGTATGTGAGCCCAAAATGGGGGGGGGGGGGGAGGAGGAGAGGGGGGGGGGGAGGAGGAGAGGGGGGTGGGCCCCAGGCTGAAACTTCCTTGGTGGGCCCTTGGTGTCCCAGTCCGACCCTGCTGTCAGCTGAATTAGACGAAGCAAAACAGAGTAAACCTGCTTTTTGTATTCTTTTATTCAATGCATTTAGTTTATACAGAGAGAAGTGTGTTTTGTTTATTCATTTATTGTTGCCCTCTACCTAGAGGAGTAACACTTTAAAGCTCAACTGTAAGCTTTAAAAAAAATAAAAAAAGTTGAACTTACCTGGGGCTTTTACCGCCCCCCTGCAGACCTCTTGCGCCCGCACCCAGCTAAAATGATCCTCCAGTCCCCTGCCGTGGATCACTTCTGTTTTCTGTGACCTGTAATGCCGTGAGCCACTGTGCCTGCGTAACCCTAGCCACACCCTTCTTTGCTCCCGCTCACATCGCCTGGAGCGTCCTGCACAGGTTCTGTATGCTCTTTAAGAGCTTACAGTTGTCCTTTAGCTCTCTGCATCTGTTTGAATTGATGCCCAGACTACTGCTTCAAAGAACAACTAATGCCTTTGGGAATGTTTTGGTAAACAGTTAAACCTCATTTTCTGCTTTTAATCTTTTAATTTAATACAGCTATGATACAGCTATAATACCTGCTATATATCCTATGGAGAAATTAAGAACAACATTAACAAATAAATGCATCCATTCTTCTATTTCTTCCCTGAAACTTGCTTTTACCCACTGAAAGCCTTTGTCTGACTCCATTTAGTACATGAAGAAGTTTTGCATGCCAATGCTGTGATTAACTTTATGAATGCAGGGGAATTATGGAAATGCATCATGTAAAAGTGCGTACTTGCCAAAATTATTCTGTGACCTTGTGCTTAAGCTGAGTTTTAAATAATTCAAAGATGTATTGAATGAATAAATTTGTGCTGCTTGTTACTCTAAACAGTCATGCACTCACTTTTCCTTGCCATTTTTAATAAAGTCTAGCTCCTAATATTCATGAAAAAAGTGAATATCAATTCAATTACATAGGTACTGAGAAAATAGTTTGCCCTAAGCTCTTTAGTGTTGACATATACTGTCATTTGTTGTTTTTTCCCTCACTGCCTTACATTTATAAATGCATTTTTTTGTATTTATTTAATGCAGTTTTAAATTCTCTTTTTTTCCCCTATATTAAATAAACGTGATCCAGAAATGGTTGGCAATATTTAACATTCCATATGCATAATCAAGAACAATGCTAAGGATGGCATTGTTGAACATTATTTTCCTTTTGACATACAACATTGTTAATAATGCAATTTATTTTGGGATAAGCACATTTTTATTAATACAATTATCAAACTTACTACAAGAGCTGAGTGAGAATAACTGGCTGGCTTGCAGATGTGATTTAGCATAGACATTTATCATTATTGGGATACTACAATAAAATTAAAAACAATGGTGCATGAGCCAGCCTGGGGCCCCGGGAACTCTCACTGCCCGGGGCCCCAGAACCAGCATCTAACACCATATGTGAGCGCAGCCAAAACCTTGGAGCTGCCACCTCCAAGGCCTGTCTCCTACTGCTCTAAAACTTACCAAACACACAATTGGAGAAACTCACTCCCAAACAGTTCTCTGCTGCTTTATAAAGCCTGCAGGCTGCTTATAAGCCAATGAGAAATGCACACATATAATACACCTAGCTTGCAGTGATTAATCAAGCAGAAGCTGAGCAAGTCAGCCAGTCAGTTGGAGAGGGCTTCAGTTGCATATAGACAATGGCTATATGACCAGCAGGGGGCACCAGCGTGCAGGATATTCCCTCTCATCTGCCCCCCTCCTAACTAAACTGCATGGGATACTACAATAAAATTAAAAACAATGGTGCATGAGCCAGCCTGTTTTTAATTTTATTGTAGTATCCCATGCAGTTTAGTTAGGAGGGGGGCAGATGAGAGGGAATATCCTGCACGCTGGTGCCCCCTGCTGGTCATATAGCCATTGTCTATATGCAACTGAAGCCCTCTCCAACTGACTGGCTGACTTGCTCAGCTTCTGCTTGATTAATCACTGCAAGCTAGGTGTATTATATGTGTGCATTTCTCATTGGCTTATAAGCAGCCTGCAGGCTTTATAAAGCAGCAGAGAACTGTTTGGGAGTGAGTTTCTCCAATTGTGTGTTTGGTAAGTTTTAGAGCAGTAGGAGACAGGCCTTGGAGGTGGCAGCTCCAAGGTTTTGGCTGCGCTCACATATGGTGTTAGATGCTGGTTCTGGGGCCCCGGGCAGTGAGAGTTCCCGGGGCCCCAGGCTGGCTCATGCACCATTGTTTTTAATTTTATTGTAGTATCCCATGCAGTTTAGTTAGGAGGGGGGCAGATGAGAGGGAATATCCTGCACGCTGGTGCCCCCTGCTGGTCATATAGCCATTGTCTATATGCAACTGAAGCCCTCTCCAACTGACTGGCTGACTTGCTCAGCTTCTGCTTGATTAATCACTGCAAGCTAGGTGTATTATATGTGTGCATTTCTCATTGGCTTATAAGCAGCCTGCAGGCTTTATAAAGCAGCAGAGAACTGTTTGGGAGTGAGTTTCTCCAATTGTGTGTTTGGTAAGTTTTAGAGCAGTAGGAGACAGGCCTTGGAGGTGGCAGCTCCAAGGTTTTGGCTGCGCTCACATATGGTGTTAGATGCTGGTTCTGGGGCCCCGGGCAGTGAGAGTTCCCGGGGCCCCAGGCTGGCTCATGCACCATTGTTTTTAATTTTATTGTAGTATCCCATGCAGTTTAGTTAGGAGGGGGGCAGATGAGAGGGAATATCCTGCACGCTGGTGCCCCCTGCTGGTCATATAGCCATTGTCTATATGCAACTGAAGCCCTCTCCAACTGACTGGCTGACTTGCTCAGCTTCTGCTTGATTAATCACTGCAAGCTAGGTGTATTATATGTGTGCATTTCTCATTGGCTTATAAGCAGCCTGCAGGCTTTATAAAGCAGCAGAGAACTGTTTGGGAGTGAGTTTCTCCAATTGTGTGTTTGGTAAGTTTTAGAGCAGTAGGAGACAGGCCTTGGAGGTGGCAGCTCCAAGGTTTTGGCTGCGCTCACATATGGTGTTAGATGCTGGTTCTGGGGCCCCGGGCAGTGAGAGTTCCCGGGGCCCCAGGCTGGCTCATGCACCATTGTTTTTAATTTTATTGTAGTATCCCATGCAGTTTAGTTAGGAGGGGGGCAGATGAGAGGGAATATCCTGCACGCTGGTGCCCCCTGCTGGTCATATAGCCATTGTCTATATGCAACTGAAGCCCTCTCCAACTGACTGGCTGACTTGCTCAGCTTCTGCTTGATTAATCACTGCAAGCTAGGTGTATTATATGTGTGCATTTCTCATTGGCTTATAAGCAGCCTGCAGGCTTTATAAAGCAGCAGAGAACTGTTTGGGAGTGAGTTTCTCCAATTGTGTGTTTGGTAAATTTATCATTATTGGTTCACAATACTACTTCTTTTCTTCTCAAAATACAGTTTTCACCAGTGTGTCAACATCCTGAATATTTTGGAGGTATCAGAGTACAGCAGTGACAGGACCACGGGGTGCTATATTATGGTGGTCATATGATTCAAAAAGGAGAGTGAGATTAAAATTGTGGGAAATCAGTGCATATGTAATTGTCCTACAGTAGTGTTTCTCTAATCTGTCCCCGTGACTCCCCAATGGTGCGTGTTTTGCAGGCAGCCTCGCCTATGCACAGGTAAGGTAATTAGTGTCTCATCTACATGGAATCTACCTAGCTGAGATACTAATTACCCCACCTGTGCATAGCAGAGGTTGCCTGTAAATATGCACCATTGGGGAGTCACGAGAATAAGTTTGAGAGACACTGTCCTACAGCATACAAAAACCTTTTTTTCTAAAAATGTGAACAATGAAAATCACAAGGGCAACAACTATAATTCAGCACTTCAGCTTTGGGATCTACTGGCAACAAAGCAACAACTTATTTGAAAGTAAACCTGCAATGATCATAAGTCTAAAGAAAAAATATGTGGTTTCCTTGATGCCTTGCTACCCAGAGCTAAGTATCACTCTGTTATTGCTTTTGCACTTGTATGATTGCAGTGAAGATCAGCTACTGTGTAGACAATAGGTAGCATTTTCAATGCGAAAATTACTTTGGCTAAAATTTGCAAGCAACACTGCTGACTGGGATATCTAGCTATATGCAGCCTGATTAATAGTATGCTGTAAATGTGTTAGTGGTGGGCGTGGTTATGCACACTTACAGAGGTTCACAATAAAAAAATTGGAATAGGAGGGAGCAGCACAAACCATACAATTATAAATGTGTGCTCGCAGCAGTGGATTTCCCCAATCTCTATATAAAAAAAATAAACAAATACAAAAGACTGCAGTGCACAACTGAAAGAAAAAAACATTATTTTAAATTTAAACTGTGATTTATTATTATTATTATTAGTTCATATTTATATAGAACTGACATTTTCTGCAGCACTTTACAGAGTGCATAGCCATGTCACTGACTGTCTTCAAAGGAGCTCGCAATCTAATCTCTACCATAGTAGTGATCAGAGCAGACATGGGGGGAACATACAAATGCCATTCCCTGCCTGGAATTTGATCTGGGGAACCAGCATTGCAATGTGAGAGAGCCACTTTGCCAACCCCCCCCCCCCATATATAATATATCATAATTTGCACTGTCAAAAAGTCTGTCTTTAAAGTGGTATTCTATTCTCAAATCTATAATGTCAAAAAACAGGAGCAGTACAGGCTTGTTCATCTCTTGCTATTTGGCAAATATAACCATTGCCAGCCAGGGGGCACTCTCTGCCTTTATCTTGATTATGCTCCCTTCTCCTTCCCTTTTCTTTACAAACAGCTTATTCTCTTCAGCAGAAAAGGAGGAGCAGAGTAAAAGAATCTTGCCATCAATGATTACATTTGCCAATTAGCCAGAGATAAGAAAGCCTATACTGCTCTCTGCAGTAAAAATTACTGTTTTTACACACAGGGAATGCAACAATGTTCCAGAACAGCAAATGGCAAGAGCAATGCAACCGCGTGGCATTACTGATTGAGATATAAGCCTTTTCAAGTATAACTGGTGTCAAACAGGGTGTAGATTTCAATCAGTGAAGTCCAGAAATGGCTAAACTATGCTGTTTCTGATTCAGTAAACAGTACATTTTGTAAACTTAAAAGTGGTAAATGACAGGTGGCCTAAGGTAAAGGTGGTGGCACCTGTCATCTGTGATTGCCTTCCCCCTATCCTTTCAAGTATTTTATTGAAACGTGAAAACACAGCAATATTATATAAGACATATTCACTTGAGAGGATTCAGTATCACAAATGCTTTGCTTCTTCCCAAAATGGGCCTCAATAAAAATAAATAAAGTAGAGATTAGGGAAAGTGTCAGCGAAGAAAAGGTCTACATTAATAGCTCAATCAATGTGATCTAACCCCAACACCACGGCCAGACCTGGGGCTAAGGCCTATTTAAGTATTCTATCCAGGGGTGGAATATTTTTTTTCAAATAATGCCTGCCAATCTGTCAGTGTGCTAACCATCTTCTCATGTGCTATGAAATTAGTGACTCCCATTCACACTTATATCACCATAACAGTCAGAATGTAGTAAGTAAATTTAAACTGAGTTTTAATCAATTCATTGCATTGCATAAACTCTAAAATTGCTACCAGAGGGCCCTTAGGTATGTTGGTTCCTGTTAAGTATGAATACATCTAAAAATCCTGGACCAGAACCTAAACAGCTGGAGACAAGCCAAAAAGTGTACAACATATCACCTGGTCATGCAAATTCTCTGAAACAGGCTCTTGCGCTACCAGGAGCCAGTTACTCCAACCTGGCATGTGCCCAATACCACCACAGCAATACTTAGTTTGCAGATTCTACTATAGCTAGGTTTATAGATGGTTTTCCAGGCCTCCTCCCAAGCCTTAGTATCCTCAAGAAATCTGTAATTCCGCTCCCACCTTATAGCATAACCATAGCTGAATGATGAAATTGGAGTTATCAAAATGGCATAAAACTCCAACATTGGCCATCTACTACAGGGAGAATTAACAGGAACCTGAAGTGAAAGGTGTATGTAGGATGCAATATTTATTTGATTTTTAACAATACAATATACTGTACATAGCAGTTCTGATGATCTCCCTGGCTGCAGTAGTGTCTGAATCACACACCTGATACCAGCATGCAGCTATTCTAGCATTTGGCTAAACCAGTAAAATCAGAGTACCTGATCTGCTGTATGCTTGTTCAGGGTCTATAGCTAAAAGTATTAGAGACACACCTGATACCAGCATGCAGCTATTCTTGTCATTTTTTTTTCCTCAGAAACATCTGATCTGATCTGCATATGCTTGCTCAGGTTTTTAACAAGAAACACCATTATATTTCTCATTGTACTTAGCTTAAAGGGACTCCGAGCAGTGCAGAAACTATGGAAAGATGCACATCATTTTAAAGCTCTCTTTCTCCTCTTTCCAATGATATATAAACCGCCACCCTACGCCTTTTAGTTTTCGCTATTTTCGCGATTGAAATTGCCGCGGCCGCGATTTCGATCGCGAAAATAGAGAAAACTAAACGGCATAGGGTAACGATGTAGGTGTCGTCAGAAAGAGGAGAAAGAGAGCTTTAAAATGATATCCATCAAGCCATAGTTATATTGTATTACACAGGGCGACTTTTTGTCAACGTCAGCAGCTGCATTCAGCATAATGGAGCTGCTGACACTGGGGAAAGTGTCGTCCTGTGTAATACAATATAACTATGGCTTGATGGATATCATTTTAAAGTTCTCTTTCTCCTCTTTCTGACGACACCTAAATCGTTGCCCTACGCCTTTTAGTTTTCTCTATTTTCGCGATCAAAATCGCGGTCGCGGCAATTTCAATCGCGAAAATAGCGAAAACTAAAAGACGTAGTTTGGTGGTTTATATATCATTGGAAAGAGGAGAAAGAGAGCTTTAAAATGATATGCATCTTTCCATAGTTTCTGCACTGCTCGGAGTCCCTTTAACACCTCATGTTGTACTTTTTTTTTGTTAGTTCTTGCTCTTTTAGGCATTCGTTTATCAGGCTCGCTACTTTTTTGGGTGGCATTTGTGTTATAGCAGTTATCCCCTCCAATGTCTGTATACTGTTGTCATCCTCCTTCTCTTTTTCGTCTAGTATATCTTCTGTTTCAAAACTGTCCTCCTCGTTGTATTTTCAGCAAACAAACAGAAATGTAGTGTACACCAAGCTTAACATACTGTTAAAGTGTGTGTGATACTTATACTTACAATACTCCTTCATAGCAAGCGTACAGGAAAGACATGATATCAAAGTGCCGGTATTGACTGATGTACTGCACATCCACTTCTCTCAGCTTAATCTTCACCATTTATTTGCGATAACTGTCTCTTTCAGGCCTCCATTTTGTCTTAATCTGTAACACTGTACAAGATAAAATAATGAAAAATGTTTTGATTTATTTGAGATTCCAGGTAACAGGTCAGTCTTATGTGTCACTACACTTTGCTTTTCAAATTACAAGGATGACTATTGGCTATATAGTCCGAGACACCACTCATGCTATATGGGCTAACCTTCGGCAGCAGTACATGCCTGTACCAGATCAGCAAAGGTGGCAGCATATCAAGGAATTATTTTGGATCCGCTGTAAATTCCCAAAATTTTGTGGCACAATCAATGGAAAACACGTGAGAGTAGTAATGCCACCAGAATATAGAATAAGGGGCCTAGAACCTACTGCCACCAATACCATGGACAGGAACCACAAGCTTTTTTTGTGCCAGATGGGGCCTTGGACCTAGCAAAACACATTGTGAGGCCATACTCCTCAAGAGCCCTTGACACTAGTCCCAGGTGCACCTTTAACTACAGACTTACAAGGTCAAGGGCATGCAGAATGGTGGAGTGTTTTGGTATTTTATCATGTAAATGGAGGGTTCTTCATACATCCATGAACATTTCTTTAGAAAATGCCATTACATGGCTGACTTCTTACATATAATTGCTTATTTATGTAACATTTAATGGAACCTACACCGTGTGTATGTGGTTTGATAATGTCTGACTGATGACCACGGGACTGTTCAGGTATATTAAATTAGTCTTAACAAAACTATGCATTACTGCATTCAGTACGGTAGTACAGGGGACATAATGTGCTAAACTAAAACATAGGCCTTTTCACAAATATCTATACTCATATCTTAAATAAGGAAATCATTGAGCTGTACATACTAAGCAAGTAGGACAGTCAATACATCACACTAACATGCCTAAGCATTGCTGTCTTAGTAACCACTAACAATTGACAATTAACATTCTGCATTACATGCATTACAACTACTACTGCATTTCCAAAGCATTCCATTAACAAAAGCAAAAAAAAAAATACAGTACATGTGTCAATTACATAAAACAACACATTATTGCCTGCAAGCCTCTGAAGTTTGGCTGACATCTTAGCCTGATTTGGGAACATGGTGGCTGTAATTTTGTCCCTGACTTCCTGCATTTTGTAGTTATCCCGGTGATGTTTGTGTGTCACGTCATAAACCAAAGGGTGAGCCTGCACCTCTGTGTTTCAATGCTTTACTGTAAAAGTAGAGGCTTCCAAATCTGACTTAAGGTGGCTACACACGATACAATAAAATGATCCGATTTTACGGCAATTCAATAAAAACGTCGGCTCTTCCAAAACAATCGAAAGATTTTTTTTCATTCGACTGAAAAATCCGATCGGATTTCCCATTTTTTTCCCCCCGATTTTTACCTATCCGGAATGCTAGATATTTTTCTTCAATTTCTCTAAAGATTGTATGGTGTGTGTTAGATTGTCAATTTATTAATACACACACCCTAGCAATTTACTCAGAGTTTCCAATCATTTTTATCATAATTGGGGAAAAATTGAACAAAGGTGTGTGGTACATTGGTCATATTTTTGAAATGTTACAATCAGTCAGAAAAATTGATTGCAATTCTTAAATTGAACAGACATTTAAAAAATTGTATGGTGTGTGGCCACCTTAATACTCATTTTTGTCATGCTCTCGGACTCATCACTGGGAAGTAAACAGGAAATGGAAATATATCACCAAACTTGCTTTTGAAACAAAACAAAAATATATGTAAAAACACTATTATACGCACTACCTCTGCATCCTTATTGACACACATTAAGTGCATTTTAAAAACACACATATGAGAATGCAGAGTTATTACCTTTGTCATGTGGCCCATAGATTTTCAATACCGTTTTTTCGTGACATTAGCAATTTTGCCTAGTGTGCCACTAGCCTAAGTGTGTTTTATTTTCTTGCATTTAAAATAGTTATTGTGTTTTGGTTGTTGGAGACATTTGATTTATTGTTACATAGACACTGAACAATCAGTAGACAACTAATGCAGATTTATCATGAAAAATGTAAAAAAATGAAATAAAATAAAAATGTCTCTAACTAAAATGCTTAAATAATAAGATACAATGTGCTTCAATGATTATTATTATTTTTTATTTTTTTTATATATGTTGATCATTGAGATAACAAAGTACTTCATACTCAGCACATGTAATATGAAATAATAATTTTAAAAGTTAACATTTGTACATGCATTATGCAGTTATGTACTACATAGAAGACATTGGGCCTTTGTTTACAACTGGACACTAAACAAAATATTATCCAACCAACATTGTGTACCTATTTATCTTCCATTTTAGATACTGATAGAAGCACTATTTTAAGAAGCTGCTAGAGCAAGTAAACTTTTTTTTTTTTTTACACATTTGTGCCTTAGAAGCATTGCTATCAGTTTTGTGTTATAAATGCAAAATGGATTTTTAACGGTGCATTGACACTTGCATTGTTAATGTGCCTTCAGGCATGTAATTAGCTAAGGAATTTTAATCTTTTATATTCCATAGTTTGATAAGAATGCTAAGGCTCAGAGGAGCTATAAAGTATTGACCAGAATCTTTGATAAAAGGAAGCTCTAATCACCACTTGAATGTATTTTACATAAACTTGAATGCACATCATTAGTTCAGCATAACTATATTAGAGGTGTTGTATTTTCCTTTCTTTAAGTGCCATACGACTTTCTTTTGACTATAAGAAAAAAAAATGTTTAAAAATTCTACTAAAGATTTAACTCTATACTACATCAAATAAAAAATAGACATGTGAACATTTTAATAAAATATTCATAACATTTTAAATAAGAGGCTTTTTGAAAGTGTTACCTGTGGTAAAGAATTCCACATTTCCTTAAATGCCCAGTAAGAGCCACGGGTTATTTTATTTTCAGCTAGAAATGTTGTTCTACAAGGTCAGAAGTAATTTGAACTACACTAGTACATGTTTGTGTTCAATGGATTTTAATACGATGCCTACGTGTACGGTGGATTGTACATTGTCTTTATTTTTTCACGTCAGTGTTAGCTGCTTGTTTTACAGTGTTGTTTAACTTCTAGCAATTCAAGCTCGGCGTCACTGCAGCACAGCAACAGTTTGTTTGAAATCGTCGTCTGATGGAAATTAAAAACAAACTGTACTAAACATTATAAAGACAGAACAAAAATCCACGAATGCCCACAACACCACTGGGTAGCAGGGTGGCATAGTGCAAAGCACTCTCGCCTTGCCCCACTGTGTCCCCGGATCAAATCCCAGCTAGGGCTTTATCTGCACGCAGTTTGTATGTTCTCCCCATGTCTTTGTAGGTTTCCTCTGGGTACTACAGTTTCCACCTACATCTCATCATACATAGATAGGTATCATGAGTGCTGTTTTTGTAAATATGTGAAAGGCATCTCTTCTGATAAGGTTATAATCTGTCATAGCCCCCCTTCAAATGTATATTCACATCAATATAAGATGTTGAGGCTCACTGCCTCATCTACTAGCCCCTTTGTCTCCTCACCCAGTGTCTCTATCTCTAGATAGTTTACAGATGCAGCATTATCCCACTATAGTTGACTTTTTTCTGCTACACTTTTTCTTTTAAAAAAGCATGTACCTGTTTTATACTGCACATGAATTGGATGTACAATTGTCCCATCTGCTGCATTTTTTGTACTTCATGCAGTGGAATGGTTGGCAATTTATGAATTAAAACAATAATCTTATGTTGGTGTGGCCTCAGAGGTCTACAAAGTCTCCGGTTGGCTTTCACTGAGCTGGCAACAAAGCAGCTATAAACAGATTTGTTAAACTGGCCATAGTAGTGTAAAACAAGGCTTGTTTCAGGTTCTGCTGACCACTGTTTTTTTGTGCCCAGTTTGATCAACTGTGCCATCTTCAATGAAACACATTCAACCATAATATACATATATATCCTATATTATATATTTAACTGACATTTTTTATTGTAACAACCAAGGATTTATACTGGAAAATTATGACAATTAACAAGGTTTCCCAAACTTTCGCATCGCACTGTATCAGGTCTGGCAGTGCGTTATACTACATTGTTAATTCAAAGAAAACAAAATGAAAATAAATTATTCAATAGTTATTTTTAAGTTTTATAAGTATGGATCCTATGTTTAATTTTCTTTACTTTTTTTTTTTTTTTTAGCTTCGCTTCTATATAGAAGGAAAGACATATTTTTAAGTCCCCATATACCTGTTCAGGTTATGGAAGATGTGTTTCTCAACTCATTAAGAAAAGCTTGTGCATCAAGTGTAGCTAATTTGAATATTTCAATTAGATAGTTCATTTGGCAATTGGAAGCTGTGGTCCAACAGTCTGGTGAGATTAAAACAGAATAATATATCTTAATTTTGAAAAAAAAACTCCTTTAAAATGGGAAAAAAACACAAATATCAACTTAATTGTAAGGAGAGAGAGAGAGAGAGAGAGAGAGAGAGAGAGAGAGAGAGAGAGAGAGAGAGAGAGAGAGAGAGAGAGAGAGAGAGAGAGAGAGAGAGAGAGAGAGAGAGAGACTGTCACAGTTTCAACTATTTTATTCAAGTGTCATAAAATATTAAAGGGAACCTGAGGTGAGTGTGCTATGGCGGCTGCCATATTTTTTTCCTTGTAAATGATGCCAGTTGCTTGGCGGCCCTGTTGATCTTCTGGCATAAGTAGTGTCTGAGTTAAAACTTTGGAACAAGCATTTGGCTAAACCAGTAAAATCAGAGTACCTGATCTGCTGTATGCTTGTTCAGGGTCTATAACTAAAAGTATTAGAGACACAGGATCAGGACTGCCTGGCAATGTTGTGCATTGTTTAAAAGGAAATAAATATGGCAGCCTCCATATTCCTCTCACCTCGGGTTCCCTTTAAAACATATTTGGTGTTTATTATAAAAAAAACAATGTATGCATGCATACAACAAAAGTTGAGTAGGGCATTGAGAAATTAGCAATGCAAGTTTGAAAAGTTTGAAGCAGAATTAAGATATGTCACGTGCTTGCCACTATATTAGGTACACCTGTATAATTGCGTGTCAATACAAACCAGTCAATCCCATGGCAGCGACTGAATGCATCAGAGCATTGGGAAATAAAAGGGATTTAATTAACTTTAAACATGGCATGACTGTTGCTACCAGAAGGACTTGGCTGAGTATTTCAGAAACTCGTCTGAGTTGCCCAAGTTGCTCACTACAGCACATGTGCAGACTCAGTGGTGTCCCTTCTTGACCGTGCTCTTTAAATGTGTGGCTATGAGTTTGATGTACTGTGCCAGTGTACATGTATTGGTTCTCTTTGATTGATATTATTTTACTATAATCATTGCAAAAATGTATGCAGAAGTGTTAAATGTGTGTTTTCCTACTTTTCTTACCTAGAACCTAAAATGGTGGTGGGGGAAAAATTAATGCATACCTTGGGCTTCTTCCAGCCCCCTTCAGCCCCTTGGCTTGCTTGCTGCTCTCCCGGGCCGCCTCAATTGGCTACTAGGGTCCTCGTAAAGTTTCTATGGTAGGGCGTACTGCACATGGGCAGCTCGTCCATGCGCAGATGCCCCCCATTGCGCTTCCATCACTGGCAAAATACTGCGCCTGTGCTGTACTACTGCACAGGTGCAGAATGTGCAGCCCAACTGAGCATGTGCGGTAGGCATGACCAGAGAAACTTCAGAGGACTCTAGCAGTAGATCAAGGCAGCCCAGGAGGATGGATAGGGAGCCAAGGGGCTGAAGGGGGCTTGAAGAAGCCCAAGGTATGTATGAATTTTCCCCCACTTACATCTAAGGTACACTTTAAGTGAATTGAGTCAAACAGAACTAATGAATAACATATGGCTGTAGTTAAGTAGTGTGTTCATTTTACTTATTAGTTTTGCATTATAATTTATACTCTGCAGTCTGCACCCTACTTTGAACATTATACGTGGTATATTGTAAATTATATATGTTCTAATTCTCTACTATGTACACTAAGGTCTACTCTACATTACAAACATCTCAATGTGGTACTACATACAGAATTCTGTATATTAAATATTTTTTCACCCTACCAGTAACTCTATGAGATATACAATATGCACTGTCTTGCTCACTCTTTTCCTCTATACTATATGCTGCATTATACACCAGGTATAGAGAGTGCACTAAATGGTATAATAACTTACTTATTTTGCAAAAGTATTCTTTGCTTTCCATTATATACTCAGTACAATAGTTATTTTTCTCCGACTGGGCACATGTTGCTACTATACATTCAGAATGTATTAGTGCAACTGTAATTTCTAATAAAGAATCAAAAGATGGTAAGTCAAACAAAGGTTAAACCCATTAACATCTATTATAGTAGCTTCCTAAGCTCAAACCTGGTGGCTGTGCGAGCTACTTCTATAATTATATCACACTGCATTTTCCAGTGGTGAAATAGCTAACAGACATTTCAAAAAAAAAAACATAAAAGGACATTGCTGACATTAAAACTTGCATGAAATCATCATATTACAGCAGTAGTGTGAAAATAATAATGAGAAGTATCACCAAAGAAGAGAACAGTATGTTTTAAATAGCTCTTTATATTCTACAATGTATATGTCCTGGAGATTATTCAATACGAGTGGCAAATCTCAATAGAAGCAATTCCTTTGGGCTTCTTTCTACTGTTATAATCATCTATTTATGAAGTCTCTGTCCTCTTTTTCTCATAAAGCACATACAGTGCTCTACTGAAGGTCAACATAACCCGCCAAGAAAACTTTACAAAAGGTTTTGATAAATGTTTCTGTTTTAAAAATCAGGCTATCCAGTCCACCTCCTATCCAGCAGCCTGCAGACTATTAAGGGACCTATTATTGTGAAATACACCCAGAGAAATGCACAGAGTACAGTTCCACTTTCAGTAGCCATTTTGGTTCATATATTGCCTCTGTATAAATTTCTGCCTGGGGCTAAACTTTGATTTGTGTTGGAAAAAAAAGCATCGTTATTTCCGTTATGATTTTTACAACCCTAAGATGTAGTTGCCACCAAAGGTATACAATGAGCTTTAAATTTAAAATGATGATCTTTACTGCTGCTATTGAATCAGGACAATAGATGTTTAGGGTTTTCCAGTTGTTTTGATGGCAGTCATTCTTATAGGGCATGAACATGTGTAGCAGGGCATAAAACACAGCAGAGGTATGGCTAAAAACTAGCAAGCACAGTATGCAGGGCTATTGTATGAGCTTTAGATTATATGTTTTATTGGTATTTCAATATTTTTTTTCTATTAATGTTAGTAGCTTAAAATAAAACTCGAGGCCTTGTTCACATTGTGTTCCGTTTCGTGTCCGTCCCGCGTTGGCTTTTTTTGAGGCGTCTTTTTTTTCCGATTCCCGGCGCTTGGGTGGGCGATTCATTTTTGTGCTTAGCGGTTTTCTAAGCATTTTTTTCTGAGTGGTTTTGTAATTCACTCCCTGATTCAAGTGAGGAAGTGAACTCTTTGACCCAGAAAATAATAAATACAATGTATTTATTCTTAACAATGCAAGTGTAATCGCCTTAATGCACGTTTTTGTACGCATTCGCCGATTTTCCTATACCATCCATTGAGGCGGTATAGGAATGAGGCCTTGAAAATGGAACACGCACCACTTTTCTAGCCACACCGCACACGACCCGCGCTGATATGAACCTTCTCATAGACATTAATTGGCCACACGGTCAGGGGGCGTTTAGAAAAACTGGAGGCGAGCGAAAAAAAGCTGAAAACGCTTGCAGTGTGAACAAGCCCTTATGTAGGATTCAGTTTTAAACTTCTAGAGCTTAGTGCACCATGTATAAATTAAGGCAGATAAATAAAAGGCAGAGCAACCCAACAAACAACATCATTACACAACATGAATCCCCAAACAACAGAATTAGGCAGCTTTACGGTACCCTTAAAGAGTCACTGAAGCTGAAAACAAAATATGATATAATGAATTCGTTGTGTAGCACGGATAATTACTAGAACATTAGTAGCTAAAAAATATTCTCATATTTTTATTTTCAGTTATATAGTGTTTTTTTTATAACATTGCATCATTCTCTAATATTTGCAGTTTACACACTAATCAGCATTCTAATTGATTTTACAGAGCAGGCCAGTGAACAATTGGCCTGTCCTTTGCAAAGAAAAAGAAAATACAGTGACTGACAGTTGATGTAACAAGCTTCAGGACACAAAGCTCTCTGCAACTTTGAAAGTCGTGGAGTTCAATGGCTCTTTTGCATAGATAACAACTGGAGTTTCTTAACTATTCCTGTACTGGAAACAATATTAGACTTATATCTCTGCTCCTTATGTTTTATTTCTTAGCTGTACTAACTACGCATGCAATTCAGAATATCATATTTTTTTTCCGCTTCAGTGTCTCTTTAAACAACATAATTATATACAGTATCACTTCAAACATTGTAATAATATATATATATATATATATATATATATATATATATATATATATATATATATATATATATATATATATATACAGTGGTTTGCAAAAGTAACCACAATCGCGAATTTGGCTGTGTAAACAGTACATGGTGGGACATGCACTGCCTGATCAATAAACATCAAAGGCAATTATATATCAAAGGTATATCAAATTGTATTAATTAATAAAAAAAAGACTTGAGACTGGGGCAGAGGTTCACATTCCAGCAGGACAACGACCCTAAACATAAAGCCAGGGCAACAATGGAATGGTTTAAAACAAAACATATCCATGTGTTAGAATGGCCCAGTCAAAGTCCAGATCTAAATCCAATCGAGAAGCTGTGGCAAGATCTGAAAACTGCTGTTCACAAATGCTGTCCATCTAATCTGACTGAGCTGGAGCTGTTTTGCAAAGAAGAATGGGCAAGGATTTCAGTCTTTAGATGTGCAAAGCTGGTAAAGACATACCCTAAAAGACTGGCAGCTGTAATTGCAGCAAAAGGTGGTTCTATAAAGTATTGACTCAGGGGGCTGAATAATTACACACACACCACTTTGCAGTTATTTTTTTTTAACTGTTTGGAATCATGTATGATTTTCGTTCCACTTCTCACATGTACACCACTTTGTATTGGTGTGGAATTCCAATAAAACTGATTCATGTCTGTGGCAGCAATATGACAAAATGTGGAAAACTTCAAGGGGGCAAATACTTATATATATATATATATATATATATATACCGTGTACAAAATTAGACAGTATATCCTACCAACACATAAATAGGCAATGTCCCAAGTCTTTTTTTTAATACTCTATATTAGTGTACACATTACCACTAGTGCTAGGGGCACTTTATTTATTCACCCAGGTCTCTCTCTCACTATCCCTGCTTAAAAATTCATTTCTCACACAGCTCATAGTAGTTTGGGTCACCCAGATCTGCTTGGTTACTCTGTCACACAGCTCACAAATAGATTTCACTGTGTCACTCACAGCATGCAGGAGACCTGAGGAGAAACAGGCTGATCTGAGGTGGTAACAGGTAACTAAATTAGCTGTAATCTTGCTGGAATATAACAAGCTATAACACTAGTCTTTGTTTACACTCAGACTGGCTGCCTGCTTGAGGTGATTCACTCCAGGCTGCATCCACTTTACAAGCTGCTGAGAGGGGCAGACCACTGTCTACAATTAGCATTATTAGTATCTTTATCAGTCAAGAGAAGCAAAGATAATAAACACACATTGCTAGAATCTTTAACCCCTTACCACCATATCAACAAGATTCTTTCAGCAAGGTGATATTTAAAGTATAAACTGAGGAGTTGATAGCAACTCCCCTTTGCAGAGACATGGTCTAGCCCTCTGGGAGCCCAGTATTTAGATACATTTTGTATCCAACACTGACGCCAAAACTGACGGAGGATTTTACAGCTGAGAGGAACAGCTGTGTGAGGAATCAAATTACTCCTAGTACTTGTCCTATTGTGTGCTACATCATACAGCATTTCAAAATAAATGCATACATCGATAGTATTCCTTTAAATCATCGGTGTTCAGTGAAGCTTGTAAAATATCTCAGAACTTCTTGCTTCTCCAGTCATACTCTTGCATGTTGGCACAACACCAAAGGAGTTTGATCATAGTTTAGGGACTCATAACTTCTGGTTTTGCTTTATAGCCTCTGGTTCACGCTATCCTCTGTGTTGCTACTTTTTGGGAACTATTCTCTCCTGTCCAGATCATATGTAACCAGGGTTTTCTTTTTCTCTACCTCCTCTCTCATTGTTGCCTCTTATGCATCCTAGTGGCTAGAAAGTGTAATGGTTAAGGGCTCTGCCTCTGACACAAGCGAACAGGGTTCTATTCTCATCTCTTCCTGTTCAGTAAGCCAGCACCTATTTAGTAAGGACCTCTTTGGGAGAGACTCCCTAACACTGCTACTGCCTACTGAGTGCGCTCTAGTGGCTGCCTCGCAAGTGCTTTGAGACCGACAGGAGAACAGTGCTATAAAAAAAAAGGAATTATTATTACTGTACATTGAATTGTAGACAGTCCTATTTGCCGGTAATATGGATGGCTTTGAATGTTTTCATTGTGGATGTTATGAGAAACTTTAAAACATAATAAACAACAGTAAAAAGAAAAAAAAAGTTTGATCATGCAGCATATGTCACTTGATGCCGCCTGAGCCTATCATTACATATAGCATAAGTATGCAAGAGGATCCCTGCTGTGCTGACCCCTGCCTTGATGCACAAAGGACGTTCTAAAGCAGGAATACTGGTCCCATGGGAGAATTGGGGCACCATTGTTAATCATTCATCACTGTACTTTACCAAATAACACAATTATACAGCATGTGCCCCTGGGTAGCATGTTTGCAGCATCTGTCTTCCAGCATTATAATTAGGCTGCAGGTGTCTCAAAATAACATAATGTATCTATAGGTGTCCTCCAAGATAGCTTCACCATCTTGTGCAGTTTCAGTGCTCACTGCCTCTCCCCATGACTCCACAGCTCCCCTCCAGCTGAGACTTACCTAATTTCCTTTTCTTTAGCTTCCCAGCTGGTTCCAACACATAGCAGCGGCACACCATCTGCATGTATACTGCTGCTGACTCTTGTCTCCACCTCCTCTTGCTGGCCGTTGGCTTATCTTTTCTCTATATGCACTGCACCCAGGGAAACTATTCCCTTTAGTTGGCTATGTGGAGAGATTGCAGTGCATTTGTATAGGTCTCGGAGTTTACAAGGTCTGCAGGCAAATGCATAGGATGCTTAGATGTATACCTACCCCACAGTAATGTTATTTTTTTATTTGGGGGGGGGGGGCTGATAACACCTAATATGCTACTGTCCATGGTGATCCACACCTAGTGGTGGAAAAATACAGAGACTGATATTAAAATATTGGCATTTTTACTTTCACATTATTATAGATAATATTGCTTTTCTATGAACCTAACTATTAAAATTGAAAAAAAGTTCCACGGGACACCTTCAAAAGGTTTTTAAAAGTAGGATAAATAAAATATGAACATTTTTGAATTACATTTTCTCAAGTAAGTTAAAAACGGTATATATGGATTAGTATACATTCAAATGACTGTCAGTTTGATTAGCTTGTTCAATAAAAATATCAACAGCCAATCAAAAATGAATTATCTTTTTTTTTTTTTTTTTTATTAAAACAGTGTGCAGTTGATTCAATGAAAAGATCATACAGACTGCTCAAGTGGATGGAAAAATCAATGTATGCCAGCTAGGCTTTAGTAAAAATTTTACATCGAGGTTAGAGGGAAGATTCAATTTTAATTTTCCTTAAAATCCCTTTTGCTCACACACAAAATGAAGTAAATACAATTTACTGAAACAATACATTTGCTATTGTAAAACACACACTATAAATATGGTTTGAAATAATTAGATGAAGAAGACGTTGATTTCTGAGTGAAGTACTGTAATAGAATATATCAGCCAGGGGACATTTTTAGTAAATAACACATTCATTATAGAAGAGAACTGCAACCACATTAATATAACAAGAAATCAACTTTTTCTCCTAAGTTTTCTCTTAGGAGAACATGTTTACTTTTTCTTTAAAATAACTTTTTAACATTTTGCAATTGAAAAAAAGTACAGAAAAGTAGGTTAAAAGATATTTGTAGCATTTTCTGGTTTGCTGGTGGCTTTATAAAACCTTCTATCGACTATCACTTCTGAAAAAATGTAAGAGAAAATGTTAATTGCATATGGGCCATGTGTATAATAGGGGCTTGAGAACTTTACATTGTATGCATAGATTTACTTATCATATAGTGGATTATATATTAATTCTGTTTGCAAAGCACTTAAAGGGATACTTAAGTCAAAATTAAAAAAATTACTTTTACTCACCTGGGGCATCCCTCAGCCCCCTGAAGCTGGATGGTGCCCTCGCAGCCCCGCTCCGATCATCCTGTCCCCGCCGGCGGCTACTTCCGGGTTCGGCGACAGCCGCTGACAGGCTGGGAACGCGAGTGATTTTCCCCATTCCCAGCCGCTATATCACCCTCTATGCTGCTATAGCGTATATTAACGGGCATCCGAGGTGACATGTGACATAATGAGCTAGATATGTGTAAGTACTGTGCCGAGCACACAAATAACTATGCTGCTTTCCTTTTTTTCATTTCTGTGCCTGGAGGAGTTATACAACAGGTATGCAAGTGACAGTTTCTCTCTTGGTTGGGACTGGGTTGGACTATAGCATAACCCCCACTGTTGAGGAATTATAGCTATAAAACATTTCCCTGGCAATAAATGGCTTCTGAGAGCAGATAAGAGATAAAAAGGGTTAATAGTTCATAGATTTTAGCTCTAGCATACTTCATTGAATGTGTCATTGAGCAGAGACAAGGAAACAGTAATAACTTAAAAAGTAGATTTAAAATTATAATTAAACTGTGGGATGTCTTAAAAGTCTTATTTAGGAGAAGGAAGATAGATAAAATTGTTTATCTCATCAGTTTATTTTCATATTGGATGTCCTTTAAACCTGAAGCTAAATTTATGTTGGGAATAGCATCCGAGAGGCTATGCAGAGTGAAGCAGGTCTTACCTGATAAAGTTTTCAGTTTATTACATAAAATATTATAGAGCACAGAAAGAAGCAGCAGCAGGAGGAGATACAGCCTGTGACAATAGGTGATTGGATTAGGACTGCAGACTCTAATGTACAGTACTGTATTTGCTGTCCCATAGAAGGCTCACCTTTCCCCACCCTCTGGAGACATCAGAGATACACCTTATCAGCCTAAAGGTCCGTACACACGCCGGACTTTAGGCAACGACGGGTCCGTCGTTGCCTCCCGCTGGGTGGGCGTGCCAGCGACAGTCCGGCGTGTGTACGCTCTGTCGTCAGACTGATACGGCTGTTTCTGAGCGATCCGCCGGGCGGATCGCTCAGAAACAGCCGTATCAGTCTGACGACAGAGCGTACACACGCCGGACTGTCGCTGGCACGCCCACCCAGCGGGAGGCAACGACGGACCCGTCGTTGCCTAAAGTCCGGCGTGTGTACGGACCTTTAGGCCATTCACTATTTAGGCTGCTGAGTGGTTGGCTCTCCACAGGAGGCAGACAGCTAGGCACCTGAGAGCAGAGCTGGTTTCATGTTTGTACCTCATGGAAAGGAGTTGGATTGTGTCTGGGGAAGGGAGAGCAGCTCCCAGGATCTGTTGTGAGCCAGGAGAATTCCCCATGCGGCCAGGACACAGATAGGATGTGCTGAACTTAGTGTCCTGAGGCCCTGGACTGTGGACTGGTGTATCTCACCTGCATCTGGTCGTGTAGACTTGTCGGATGTCTACTGGATATTGGGACTGATAAGAACTGCATCTATTGGGACTGTTGGGATCTGTTGTGCACCTCTTGGACACCTTCTATTGGTGGAGTTACTGGAACTTTGGGACTTATGTTGCTTTGCCTGCGAAGCTGGGAATTGTGACTGCTTGGTAGGGGGAATCGGACACTCCTTTGTGGATTATATAGTAATACTAGCTGATTGCCCGGCGTTGCCCGGGTATGTATTTGGCTGGTGTTGGCTCCGCCTACTTTTTCTAACCCTAACACATAATTACTCACTGACCAAGTTTGTGAGCTTTGCGGTCTTTGGTATCAATAATCTGCTTTGAAATGAAACAAATCTGATTAGCTGTGTGTGGCTCCACCCCTTTTCTGAATTTGAACCCCAGTCACACAATAACCAACTGTACCAGGTTTGAGGCCTGTGCCATTAACAGTTCAAGAATGGTAGCAATTAAATATTCCCCTTGAAAAGCAACAGATGAAGTTTGATTCACTTTTGTAGGCTACACCCACTTTTCTGAATATTAATCCCAGTAACCAACTGTGCAAAGTTTAAAAACCCTGGCATTAACAGTGTAAGAATGGCTGCAGTTTACATTTTCCCAGTGAAATGTGTATTTGTCTCCACCCACTTATGATCTGGCGTTGCCCGGGAATGTATTTGACTGGTGTTGGCTCCGGCCACTTTCTAACCCTAACGCACAAACACTCAATGACCAAGTTTGTGAGCTTTGGGGTCCTTGTCATCAATAATTTGCATATTCCCATAGAAATTAAACAAATCAGATAGACTGTTTGTGGCTCCGCCCCTCTCCAGCATTCAAACCCCAGTCACCCAATGACCAACTGTAGCAGGTTTGAGGCATCTGCTATTAACAGTGTAAAAATGGCAGCAATTTAAATATTCCACTTGAAAATCAACAGGCGAATTTTGATTGGCTATTATAGGCTCCACCCACTTCCTTGAATATTAATCTCAATCACAAAGTGACCATCTGGGCAAAGTTTGAGAACCCTGCCATTAACAGTGTAAGAATGGCTGCTGTTTATATTTTCCCAGTGAAATTTGGTTTTGGTTCCGCCCACTATTTGTAACCTAGACACACAGTCACTCAATGACCAATTTTGTGAGCTTTGGGGTCCTTGGCATCGATAATTTGTACTTTCCCATGAAATGAAACAAATCTGATTCACTGTTTGTGGCTCTGTCCCCTTTTCTGAATTTGAACCTCAGTGACCCAATGACCAACTGTACCAGGTTTTAGGCTTGTGCCATTAACAGTGCAAGAATTGCAGCAATTTTAATATTCTCCTTGAAAAGTGACATGTGATTTTTGATTGGCATTTTTAGGCTCCACCCACTTTTCTGAATATTAAGCCCAGTCACCCAGTAACCAGCTATGCTAAGTTTGAGAACCCTGCCATTAACAGTGAAGAAGGGCTGCAGTTTACAATTTCCCGGAAAAATCTGTTTTTAACTCCACCCACTTTTTATAACCTTGACACAGTCACTACTCAATGACCAAGTTTGTGAGCTTTTGGGTTCCTGGCATCAAAATTGTGCTAATGGAAGCAGTTTATCCAGCAAAGAAATCTGGTTCTTTTTGGCTCCGCCCCTTTACTGAATTTGAACCCCAAACACTTAACAACCGACTGTAGCAGGTTTGAGGCCTCTGCTATTAACAGTGTGAGAATGGCTGCAGTTTCAATATTCCCCTTGAAAATCAATAGGTGAATTTTGATTGGCTCTTGTAGGCTCCACCTACTTTACCGAATATTAATCCTAGTCACCCAGTGACCAACTGTGTGAAGTTTGAGGACCCGGCCATTAACAGTGTAAGAAAAGCTGCAGTTTACATTTCCCCATGTAAAAAGTTAGTTGTTTTTGGCTCCGCCCACTATTTCTAATCTTGACATCCAGTCACTTAATGACCAAGTTTATGAGCTTTGGGGTCTTTGGCATCAATAAGTTGCATTTTACCTTTGAAATTAAACAAATCTGATTGGCTGTTTTTGGCCCGCTCCCTTCAGAATTTAAATCCCAGTCTCCCAGTGACTGACTGTAGCAAATGTTAGGCCTCTGCTATTAAGAGTGTATGAATGGCAGCAATGTAAATATTCCCCTTGAAAATTAAAAGGTGAATTTTGATTGGCTGCTGTAGGCTCCACCCACTTTTCTGAACATTAGTCCCAGCCACCCAGTGGCCAACTGTGTCACGTTTGAGAACCCTGCCAATAACAGAATGGCTGAAATCAATCTAACAAATCTGATTGGGTGTTTGTGGCTCCACCCCTTTTGTGCATTTGGACCCCAGTCACCCAATGACTGACTGTATCAGGTTTGAGGCCTCTGCCACTAACAGTGTAAGAATGGTAGCAATGTGAATATTCCCCTTGAAAATCAATAGGTACATTTTGATTGGCTGTTGTAGGCTCCACCCACATTTCTGAATGTTCATTGGCCAATTGTGTAAAGTATGAGAACCCTGCAATGTAAAAAATGAAGTTGTTGGCACTGGCCACTTTTTCTAACCTTGACATACAGTCACTCAATTATCAAGTTTATCAGCTTTGGGTTCCTTGGTATCAATACTTTGTATATTCCCATTGAAAAATAAACAAATCTGGCTGTTTGTGGCTCTGCCCCCTTCCTGAATGTGGGCCCCAGTCACCCAGTGACCAACTGTACCAGGTTTGAGGCATCTGCTTTTACCAGTATTAGAGAATGGTAGCAGATGAAATATTCCCTTTGAAAATCAAATGGGGAATTTTTATTGGCTGTTGTAGGCTCCACCCACCTTCCAAAATCTTAATCTGTCACCCAATGACCAACTGTGCAAAGTTTGAGAACCCTGCCATTAACGGTGTAAGAATGGCTGCAGTTTATATTTTCCCAGTAAAAGTTGTTTTGGCTCCGTCCACTTTTTGTAACCTCAACACACAGTCACTCAATGACCAAGTTTGTGAGCTGTCAGGTTCCTGGCATCAAAAATGTGTGAATGGAAGCAGTTTATCCACCAAGGAAATCTGATTGGCTGTATGTGGCCCCGCCCCTTTAGTGAATTTGGACCCCAGTCACCCAATGACCGGCTGTAGCAAGTTTGAAGCCTCTGCAATTAAAAGTGTAAGAATAGCAGCAGTTTAAATATTCCCCTTGAAAATCAATAGGTGAATTTTGATTGGCTGTTGTAGGCTCCACCCATTTTCTTGAATCTTAATCGCATTCACCCAGTGACCAAGTGTGGCAAGTTTGAGAACTCTGTGATTAACAGTCTAAGAATGGCTGCAGTTTACATTTTCCCATTTAAAATGAACGGCTGAAATTTGACTGGCTGTTTTATGATCCACCCATCTTTTCCTGGATTTGTAACCTCGGTCACCAAGTGACCAACTGTGCCATGTGTGGGGACTCTGGCTTGATTACTGTGAGAATGGCAGCCTTTTACATTTTTTCCATTGACTTGAATGGGTGGAATCTGATTTGCTGTTTGTAGCTCCGCCCAGGTGTGCAGGGGGGCCGCGAGACCCCCAGAACATATCATCCCAGGTAGTAAGGGATCTGTGTACCAAGTTTCGTTCAAATCGGTCAAGCCGTTTTCGCGTGATCGCGGCACATACACACACACATACACACACACATACACACACACATACACACACACATACATACATACATCCGATTTTATATATATAGATTGTGAACTTTTTGTGTGAACTGTGTGACCAATAAATGCCCCGCCAGTCGGGTTTTGTTTAATCTGCCGCTATACACTGTGTCTCTGGGCTCTGTGGTCTCGGAACCGTCACAACTGGTTGGCAGTGGTGGGGTCAGAGCACAGTACTTGGCAGACGAAGACTTGACCATCATGGAGAATAATTGCTTATCTGAATACCAAAACTGGACAGTCGCCAGTTTACAAGATTGAGCCAGAGAGCTGGGACTGAGCTATAGAGGACTCCCTAAGGGCCAGCTGATGGCCAGTCTGGAGAAAGCTGAACAGCAGAGATGTGAGGCTACAGAGACATCCCTAGCAGCACCAGCGACCAGCAGGTCAGAGGCACCTTCACAGACTGGAAAAAGTCAGTGGGTCATATGGTATGAGGAGGAGATGGCAATTCTAGGAGATGATGCAACGCTAGAAATGAAAACTGCTGCTATCCGTAAGGCCCAACAGAGACAGGAGCTCGAGGCTACTCGGAACCATGAGCGAGCCACTGTGTCTACCCCAGCTCTCCGAGATACCCCAAAAATCTCTCGCAAAGACTTTAAGCCATTTGTTGAGGTATCAGGAGATGTTGATGGATTTTTTCAGGACTTTGAATTGCAATGTGAGCTACTGGATGTCTCCACTATGGACTGGCCCCGTCATGTTGTGGGGTTGCTGGAGGGGGGTGCTGCAGAGGCATACCGCATGTTGGATCAAGGAGACAAGCGCAATTTTGGGGCTATCAAACAGGCAGTATTGGACTATTATGCTATAACACCTGATGCTCACAGGAGCCAATTTAGGCGCACCTTCTGCAACATGGAGAACTCTTTTAAAGTTTTTGCTCATAAGATCTCCCAAGCATGCCGCCATTGGCTGGAAGGAGAGTAAGCCTTTACTGCAGAGCAGATAATCCAAGTGTTTCTCATGGAGCAATTCTTCACCAAGTGCCCAGCTGAAGTGCGTGAGTGGGTGCGAGAGAGGAAACCAGCTACCCTAGATGAGGCTGCAGCACTAGCGGATGAGGCCCTGACTATCAAGCCACACTGGAGAAAGACTGCAGCAGAGCTGCCCAGAACGGGTAACCCACCTTCTCAGGGAGCCCAAGTGTATTGCCCACCCCATCGTCGATCACAGCCTTCTTCAGCTTTAAACCCTGTGGCCGCTCCACCTCATTTGCCATATATGCCACGACCCAGATCTACCCAGAACCCTCCACAGCGGCACTGCTTTGGCTGCGGACAGCTAGGGGACTTCCAGGCCAAATGTCCCCTGGGAAGGAGAAATGCACCATCTAGAGCCCCAAGGACTATTCATTATGTGGACATACAGCAGAACTCAGAGGATCTGCCACCACCCCCAGCTGAATGGCTCCAGGACTCAACCCCTGGACTTTATGGGGTGCAACCTCTTGTCCCTCAGTCTACTGCAGTTCACCAGAAGTACCTTCAGGAAGTCCTGGTGGATGGCCATAGAGCTGTTGGCTTCCGAGATTCTGGGGCATTTCTTACAATTGTGGATCCTAAACTAGTACAGACTGAGGCCCTCCAGGCTGGTCAGAACTTTGTGATCCAGATGGTTGGGGGGGCCCAACAATCTATACCCAGGGTTCAGGTCACTTTGGACTATGGCTTTGGGCCCCAAAATTGTAGTGTGGGCAGTGGTGCTCAAATACCCCTTTTTAAAATTCGAGTTTGGTCGAATTCGAATAGTAAATTATTCGAGGTCAGTCAAATATTCGAGTCGAATAATTTTTACTATTCGATTCGACCTTGGACTTCGAGCTCACTATTCGAGTCGGTATTCGAGCTCATTATTCGAGCTGACTATTCGAATTGGCCTTAAATAGCTTCCAACACTTGTTTTGAGGGTGAATGATGCAAGAAACATCTTTTTTTCCAAGTAACAACAGCAAGTGATTATGTGGGGATGTTCCTTTAAAAAAAAAAGGTGAAAAGAGAAGTTGTGTCCAGAATTTTGTTCAGTACTGTATATACTTCTTCTTCTTCTTCTTCTTCTTTATCTTCTATCTTCTTCTTCTTCTATATCTTCTTCTTCTATATCTTCTTCTTCTATATCTTCTTCTATATCTTCTTCTTCTTCTATATTGTCTTCTTCTTCTTCTTCTTCTTCTTCTTCTTCTTCTTCATCATCTTCTTCTTCTTCATCTTCTTCATCTTCTTCATCATCATCTTCTTCATCTTCTTCATCATCATCTTCTTCTTCTTCTTCTTCATCTTCTTCTTCTTCATCTTCTTCATCTTCTTCATCTTCATCTTCTTCTGCATCTTCTTCATCTTCTTCATCTTCTTCTTCTTCATCTTCTTCATCTTCTTCTTCATCTTCTTCATCTTCTTCATCTTCTTCTTCTTCTTCTTCTTCATCTTCTTCTTCTTCTCCTTCTTCTTCTTCTTCATCTTCTTCTTCTTCATCTTCTTCTTCATTTTCTTCTTCTTCATCTTCTTCTTCTTCTTCTCCTTCTTCTTCTTCTTCATCTTTTTCTTCTTCATCTTCTTCTTCTTCATCTTCTTCATCTTCTTCTATATCGTCTTCTTCTTCACTTATTTCTCTTTTCAATTTTTTTTTTTACAGAAATGCAGCTATTTTTGAGCGTAACAAATAGCTGGTGGCGCACGCATGTTGGAAGCGCCATTGTATGTGCTCCCTGGCAGTGGAAACACACAGACAGCAGGAGGTAAATTCAGCAGCAGGAGGAGGAGGATGAGTGTGTGGCAGCAGGCAGTCAATGAGGCAGGCAGCGTGACATAATAGCCCTGGTACCTAGCGGTGATACCAGGGCTGTAAATAAACACAACAGGAGGTCCCAGACAGCGGTCGTGCAGCCCACATCGTGTCCAATACACAACTGGGACAACACAGTTTTCAACCCGGGCACCTCAGAAAAATTAAACCTTTTTTTTTTTTTATGGTTTTTTGGTTTTGTTTGTACAACCAATTACACAGATGTATAGCTATTGTTTGACGTAATAGCTGGTGGCAGAGTGGCAGCAGAATGTAATTCTGTGTACCTCGGCAGTGGGAAACACAGACCGACAGCAGCAGCAGCAGGAGGAATGGAGGAGTAATGTGAGCAGCTATTGTTTGACGTAATAGCTGGTGGCAGAGTGGCAGCAGAAGGTAATTCTGTGTACCCTGGCAGTGGGAAACACAGACAGACAGCAGCAGCAGGAGGAATGGAGGAGTAGTGTGAGTGTGGCAGCAGGCAGGCAGCGTGACATAATAGCCCTGGTACCTAGCGGTGATACCAGGGCTGTAAATAAACACAACAGGAGGTCCCAGACAGCGGTCGTGCAGCCCACATCGTGTCCAATACACAACTGGGACAACACAGTTTTCAACCCGGGCACCTCAGAAAAATTAAACCTTTTTTTTTTTATGGTTTTTTGGTTTTGTTTGTACAACCAATTACACAGATATATAGCTATTGTTTGACGTAATAGCTGGTGGCAGAGTGGAAGCAGAATGTAATTCTGTGTACCCTGGCAGTGGGAAACACAGACAGACAGCAGAAGGGCAGTACACAGCAGCCCACTGTAGGTGTAAAATGTGTGGCTGCAGGAGACGTAATAGTCAAACTGAACCAGGCTGGCTTAGTGAGCAGGAGCCAGGAGGTGGTAAAGGGTGGTAAGGCACATTAACGATGGTTCTTAGCCAGTTCATGTCCCCCTCTCGCCGACAACAGGGGCCAGGAACTCGCCTTCCACCAGCGCCTGGTTCATCTTGAGAAACGTCAGTCTGTCCACAGACTTGTGAGACAGACGTGAGCGTTTCTCGGTGACCACGCCACCAGCTGCACTGAAGCAGCGCTCGGACAGCACGCTGGAAGGGGGGCAGGACAGCACTTCCAGGGCGTACTGCGCCAGCTCGCTCCAGATCTCCAGGCGCTTGACCCAATACTCCATGGGATCAACAGGGGCATCGCTGTCAAGCCCGCTGTAGGACCCCATGTAGTCAGCCACCATGCGGGTCAGGCGCTGGCTGTGACCGGAGGAGGATGCTGCTGCATCATGCACCTCCTCTCTAGTCACTGCTGCCGGAGCCTCTACAGTCCTGTAGAGCTCGTGGCTGAGAGACAGCAGGTCTGTGGGGCGCTTGCTGCTGGATGCAGGCACCTGCTGCTGCCTCTGTGCTGGCTGCTGGACAGTGGGGGTGGAAGGCTGGGGGAAGGCTTCCTCCAAGCGCTCAACAAGGGCCTGCTGCAAGCTCCTTATTTGTTGCGCTGGGTCTCCTCCTGCAGGCGTCAGGAACTGGCTCAACTTCCCCTTGAGGCGTGGGTCCAACATCATGCTGATCCAGATGTCCTCCCTCTGCTTCATCTGGATCACCCTGGGGTCCTTGCGCAGGCACGCCAGCATGTGCGCTGCCATTGGGAAGAGGCGGGCCACGTGTGCTGGCACATCGACGGCAGTGCTGTCCTCCTCATCCTCCTCCTCTGCCGCCTCATCCTCTCTCCACCCCCGCACCAACTCAGCTGCGCTGTGCTGATCCCCCTCATCAGCAGCAAGGTCAGGGACCTCCACCAAGTCCTCCTCCTCCTCCCCCTCAGAGGTGGACTGTGCAGCTGCTTGCCGCTCCTGCTGGTCCAAGGCTGCCGCTCCCTGTTCCAGCAAAGCATCGAGGGCCCTGTTCAGCAGACAAACCAGGGGCACCCACTCGCAGACCATAGCATGGTCCCTGCTCACCATGTTAGTGGCCTGCAGAAAGGGAGCCAGCACTAAGCACACCTGCTGCATGTGCCTCCAGTCATCATCGGGGACGATGGACGGGATGTTGCTGGTCTTGTCCCTTCTCCGAGCGGCGGAAACAGTGGCCAGGGCAAGGTACTGGTTGACAGCGTGCTTCTGTTCAACCAGACGCTCCAACATCGCCAGGGTGGAGTTCCAGCGAGTCGGAACGTCAAGGATCAGCCGATGGCGTGGCAGCTCCAGCTCCTTTTGCACGTCTTCCAGGCTCGCACAGGCTGCAGCCGAGCGCCGGAAGTGACGCACAACGTTCCTTGCCGTTTCCAGCAGTTCGCCCATCCCCTGGTAGGTGCGCAAGAACTTTTGCACCACCAGGTTCAGCACGTGGGCAAGACAGGGGATGTGGGTCAGGTTTCCCCTGTCTATTGCGGCAACCAGATTGGCCCCATTGTCGGCCACCACCTCTCCGACTCTGAGGCCTCTGGGGGTCAGCCAAATCCTCTCCTGCTCCTGGAGTTTGGCCAACACATGGGTTGCCGTCAGCTTGGTCTTCCCAAGGCTGACCAAGTGCAGCAGCGCTTGGCAGTGGCGGGCCTTCACGCTGCTGCTGAGGCGGGGGGTTTGGCCAGGTGTGCCAGAGGATGGCAGAGGATCGGAGGAACCTGCTGCAGTTCCCCTGACCCTGCGGGGGGGCACCACCCACTGTGTTGCTGCTGCTGTGCCCGCTGCTGCTCTCCCATCCTCACCCCCTTCCACCAAGCTGACCCAGTGGACAGTGAAGGACAGGTAGCGGCCTGTCCCGAAGCGGCTGCTCCAGGAGTCCATGGTGACGCGGACCCTTTCACCAACCGCGTGCTCCAGCCCTCGCTCCACATTGGCCATCACAAAGCGGTGCAGTGCAGGAATGGCCTTGCGGGTGAAGAAGTGTCTGCTGGGGAGCTGCCAGTCTGGGGCTGCGCAAGCAAGCAGCGCAAGCATGTCGCTCCCCTCCTGCACAAGCGTGTACGGCAGGAGTTGGGAGCACATGGCCCGTGCCAGCAAGCCATTCAGCTGCCGCACGTGACGGCTGCTGGGAGGCAGAGCCCTAACCACCCCCTGGAAGGACTCGCTCAAAAGGCTCTGGCGTGGCCTTTTGCTGGCACGGGAATCAGCAGACACAGCAGAGGAGGCCACTGAGGACTGGCTGCCAGAACAGGCCTCAGTGTCGGCGGCAGGAGTTGCAGAGGGGGGAGGAGCAGTGCGTTTCCGCACTCCTGCTGGTGCTGCTGGAGGAGCAGGAGGGCGGGTGGCTGCTGTTGCTGCTGCTGCTGCTGCTGAAGGCTGTGCAGTGATGGGTGTGGTGCCACTGCCAGCACCAGATGCCTTCAGCCTCTGGAACTCCTCATGCTGGTGGAAATGTTTCGCAGCAAGGTGGTTGATGAGCGAGCTGGTGCTGAACTTTAAGGGGTCTGCACCTCTGCTCAACTTCCGCTGACAGTGGTTGCAAGTGGCGTACTTGCTGTACACTGTGGGCATGGTGAAAAAACGCCAGATTGGTGACAAAAACGACCCCCTATGGCATGGAACCGCTGCTGCCTGTCTCCCTGTGGTGGTTGGGGGGGGGGGGGGCTTGGGTGCGGCTGGTGGTGGTACTGGCAGATGCTGCTGCTGCTGCTGCTGAGCCTGAGACACCAGCAGGCTGTGGGACCTGCCTACTGCTGCCAATGCTTGCAATGATGCGCCTCCTTGCAAGGCCCACAAGCGCATCCTTCTCCTCCTCCTCAGAGCTGCTGAGGACGACATCCCCTGGAGGTGGTGGCACCCAGTCTCTGTCTGTCACCGTGTCATCATCATCCTCCCCCTCCTGAAACATGTCCTGCTGGGATGATGACCCCCCCAAACTCCTCTCCTGATGCATGGATGGGCTGCTTGACTGTCGCCACAGTCTTGCTGTCCAATCCCTCATCCTCCAAAGTGCCCATCAGCATCTCCTCCTCAAGATCGCCAACAACAGCAGACAATTTACTCATGATGCCTGGGGTCAAAAGACTGCTGAATGACAGGTCGGCGAGTGACGGTGAACTGGCCTCCTCCCCAGGCCCTGCTGGGCGGCTGCTGTGAACAGGGGTGGTGGTGGTGGTGGTGGTGAGGGTGGAGGCCTCGGATGCAGAGCTGATGGCGGGCTGCTCATCCTCTGTCATCAGTTGCACCACAGTGTCTGCATCCTTTTCCGCAATGGGACGTTTCCGACCCGGCTGGAGGAAAATCGGAGCAGGTGCTACACGCTGCTGCTGCTGCTGTGTCTCTGCAGCGTGAGTTGCAGATGCTCCTGCTGGGCGGCGCCCAAGGCGTCCACGGCCAGTGGCTATGGGAGGAATGTTAGCCACTGACGCTGCTGCTGCGGAACTGTGCATGGTGGCGCGCCCGCGGCTTGCCACAATGCTGCTCCCTCTCCTCCTGATTCCCTTGCTGCCCTTCCCCTTGCCCAAACCGCGCTGGCTGCCACTTCCAGACATCTTCGATGTTTTGGGCGTAAACACAAAAGTTTTTGAAAAGGGCGGGTGAAAAGTGGGGTACTTTAATGGAGTGGGTTGGTGGGTGAGGTGACTGAGTGAGTGTCCCGACTCCCTAGTACAGTAAGTAAGTAGTAACAGTCAGGAAGTACAACTAGCAGTTACAATAATCAGTAGTAATCACAAGGAAATAGAGTGTGTGTACACTACAGACAGTGAGTGCACGCACGCGCAAACACGCGCAGGAGCTGGCCTATGAACAGAGAGTGAGTGAGTGTCCCTAGTACAGTAAGTAAGTAGTAACAGTCAGGAAGTACAACTAGAAGTTACAATAATCAGTAGTAATCACAAGGAAATAGAGTGTGTGTACACTACAGACAGTGAGTGCACGCACGCGCACACACGTGCAGGAGCTAGCCTATGAACAGTGACTGAGTGAGTGTCCCTACTACAGTAAGTAAGTAGTAACTGTCAGGAAGTAGAATTTACAATAATCAATCAGTAATCAGAAGGAAATAGAGTGTGTGTACAGTACACAGACAGTGAGTGCACACACACACACGCAGGAGCTAGTAGCCTATGAACAGTGACAGTGAGTGTCCTAGTACAGTTACAGTATATAACTATTCAGAAGGAAATAGAGTGTGTGTACTACACAGACAGTGAGTGCAAGCACACGCAGGAGCTAGCCTATGAACAGTGACAGTCAGTGAGTGTCCTAGTACAGTTACAGTATATAACTATTCAGAAGGAAATAGAGTGTGTGTACTACACAGACAGTGAGTGCAAGCACACGCAGGAGCTAGCCTATGAACAGTGACAGTCAGTGAGTGTCCTAGTACAGTTACAGTATATAACTATTCAGAAGGAAATAGAGTGTGTGTACACAGACAGTGAGTGCAAGCACACGCAGGAGCTAGCCTATGAACAGTGACAGTCAGTGAGTGTCCTAGTACAGTTACAGTATATAACTATTCAGAAGGAAATAGAGTGTGTGTACACAGACAGTGAGTGCAAGCACACGCAGGAGCTAGCCTATGAACAGTGACAGTCAGTGAGTGTCCTAGTACAGTTACAGTATATAACTATTCAGAAGGAAATAGAGTGTGTGTACACAGACAGTGAGTGCAAGCACACGCAGGAGCTAGCCTATGAACAGTGACAGTCAGTGAGTGTCCTAGTACAGTTACAGTATATAACTATTCAGAAGGAAATAGAGTGTGTGTACACAGACAGTGAGTGCAAGCACACGCAGGAGCTAGCCTATGAACAGTGACAGTCAGTGAGTGTCCTAGTACAGTTACAGTATATAACTACAATACAAAATACAATCACTAAGTAGTAGAGGACAGCAGAAATACTGTCTAATACTATCTAATACTGTCTAAATACTAATGAGAAATAAACTAACAGAGGACAGGAGGACAGCTGCCCATACAGGCAAGGCCCTGAGGCCTAAAGCTGTAAGCCTGCAGCAGCAGTCTGAGTCTCTCTCTATGTAACACAAAAGCTACTAACTAAAATACAATGTCTATCTAACTAACAACAATATTGGTGTGTATAGGAGGTGTATGTGAGCAAAAACGCTAGGTAAATGACCACAATAGAGCTCTTGCTAAGCCAAAGCACAAAGGAGCAACTCTCTCTCTATGCAAGTCTCAGGCAAGGACGGAGAAACGGAACATGGCGGCCGCTATTTATAGGGTAGGGGCTGGCCAGGGTCCCCCTCTGTGATTGGCTGCCGTCAGAGGGCCTGGGAGCCCTCTGATTGGCTCTAAGGACATCAATCTGGGCTATGACGCTATTCGAGCTCGGTATTCGAGCTCGAATAGCGCCGTTTGCTCGAATAGCTCGAATAGTGAATGGGCTATTCGCGTTTACTCGAATAGCCCATTCGAATAGCTGCAGCTAGAGGTGGGCGAACAGTTTGGCTGTGTTAGCCGAACTGTTCGGGCTGCCCAATCTGTCATTTATCTATGCCTCTTACTACTTCCGGGTCGCAATGACCCGGAGTAGTACGTCTGCGCTGCCCGGCGGAGCGCGTCCTAGTGACGCGCTCCCGTTGCCGGGCACTTTCTGCGCATGTACGTGACGTCACTCATGATGTCACGCACATGCGCAGAAAGTGCCCGGCAACGGGAGCGCGTCGCTAGGACGCGCTCCGCCGGGCAGCGCAGACGTACTACTCCGGGTCATTACGACCCAGAAGTAGTAAGAGGCATAGATAAATGACAGATTGGGCAGCCCGAACAGTTCGGCTAACACAGCCAAACTGTTCGCCCATCTCTAGCTGCAGCTATTCGGAGCTCGAATACCGAGCTCGAATAGCTGAAAAAGAGCTTGAATATTCGAGCTACTCGAATATTCGAGCTCTGCTGAGCACCACTGAGTGTGGGTGTGATGAGTGGCCTGCCTGCAGATGTGCTCCTGGGAAATAATATTAGTGATCTCCAATGCCACTTTGTGGGTGCAGTTACAAAAAATCAGACCATCAGCAGATGAGCTGGATGCGGAACAAGCCCCACTTGCGATGCAGCAGCCAACGGTGAGTGACCCTTCCGTTTCTGAGAACTATGCAGTATCATGGGATAGGGATGAGTTCAGAAGGGAATTAGAAGTGGACCCTACGCTCACGAGCTTCTGGGCACGTGCAGAATCACCAGAGGTTGGGAGGATAGGGGAGCACATAATCAAAGAAAATGGTTTGCTGTATAGAGTTGTTGATGCTAGGTCCCCTGAGCAACCCTGGACAGGTAGCCGACAGCTCATTGTCCCTCAGAGGTACAGGGCCACTTTATTGCACCTTGCACACAATATTCCCATGTCTGGTCATCAAGGAAAGAAGCGAACAGAGAAGCGGTTAGAACAAGCATTCTACTGGCCAGGGATCTCCCAGTTAGTTGCTTACTTTTGTCGTACCTGTGACACCTGCCAACGCAAAGCTAAACCCGGTGATCACCCCAAGGCACCCCTGCAACCCCTTCCTATTATCGAGGAACCCTTCCAGCGAGTAGCCATAGACATTATTGGACCCTTAGCACGCCCTAGCAAGTCTGGGAAGCGCTATATATTAACTGCTGTGGACTATGCTACGCGGTACCCTGAAGCAGTCGCTTTACCCAGTATTACAGCTTCCCGTGTGGCAGAGGCCCTAGTTACCATATTCACAAGAGTTGGTTTCCCAGCTGAGATTCTTTCAGACCAGAGCACACAGTTCATGTCAGACCTGGTACAATCCCTCTGGCGTTCTTGTGGGGTGAGAGCCATTAGAACCACCCCTTATCACCCTCAGACAAATGGACTGTGTGAGAGATTCAATGGGACTCTGAAAACCATGCTGCGTGCCTTTGCTGACACTGAACCTGATTGGGAACGATATCTACCCCACCTTCTTTTTGCTTACCGGGAGGTACCCCAGGAGTCCACTGGATTCTCTCCTTTCGAGCTACTGTATGGTCGGAAGGTGAGGGGCCCCCTTACCCTTATAAAGGAACACTGGGAGGGATGTCTAGAAGACACTGGAACTCCTGTAGTCCCCTATGTTCTTGAGTTGCGAGAAAGAATGAGCCAGCTAGCTGGCTTTGCAAAATCACATCTCAAGGCTGCCCAAACTCGCCAAAAGACTTGGTATGATCGTAAAGCCCGCCTCCGTGACTTCGTGGAAGGGCAGCGGGTGCTTATGATCATGCCTCATCCCCAAAATAAACTGCAAACTATTTGGGAAGGGCCATTTCGAGTTTTAAAGAGACTTAATGAAACCAATTACATTATTTCCCTGGATGACCAGGGGCAAAGACAAAAGACAGTGCATGTGAACATGCTAAAGGAATATCATGATCGTTCTATCCCTATCCTTGCCCTGTGTCACCTTTCCCCTGAGGAAACTGGGGAAGACCCCTTAATTGACTTACTGGACAGCACCCGAATCCAGATGACTGCAGAACAAGTTCCCCTGGGGGATCACCTAAATTGTAAACAACAAAGAGGAATGCGTGCTGTGATTCAGTGCTATGCCTCTACCTTTTCCTCCTAGCCTGGGAGAACCACACACGGTACTCACCATGTAGAAACCCTAGGGGCACACCCCATACAACAGCCACCCTATCGAGTCCCTGAGTCTGTCCGTGACACTATGTGGAGGGAAATACAAGAAATGCTGCAGCTGGGGGTAATTCAACCCTCCAACAGCCCCTGGGCATCCCCTGTTGTACTTGTCCCTTAAAAAGATGGCAGCACCCGATTTTGTGTGGACTACAGACGTCTTAATGACCAAACAGTCAATGATGCCTACCCCATGCCACACATTGATGAGCTGCTAGACCGCCTGGCAGGGGCTCGATATGTCACTACAGTAGACCTTAGCAAGGGATATTGGCAAATTCCCCTAACAACCCAAGCTCAAGAACGATCAGCCTTCATTACTCCTTTTGGCCTATATGAGTTCCTTAACATGCCCTTTGGAATGAAAAACGCTCCTGCCACCTTCCAGCGCACTGTGGACAAGCTGTTACAGAACTGTCATGACTTTGCCTGTGCCTATCTAGATGACATAGCTATATTTAGTAAAACCTGGGAGGAACATCTGCACCACATAAGCACTGTTTTAGAAAGGATTGCTAAGGCTGGACTCACCATTCGGCCAGACAAATGTCAAATGGGCATGGCTGAAGTGCAATACCTGGGACACAGAGTGGGAGGGGGAAAACTGAGACCCGAACCTGCTAAAGTAGAAGCTATCCAAAACTGGCCGCGTCCTCAAACCAAGAAACAAGTAATGGCATTTTTAGGCACTGCAAACTATTATCACAAATTTGTTCTTCATTTCAGCACCATAGCGAAGCCACTGACAGATCTCACCAAGAAGAAAATGCCACGTTTAGTGAATTGGACTTCATCCTGCCAACAAGCGTTTGAACAGTTAAAAGCAGCCCTCAGCAGCAACCCAGTATTGGCAGCACCAGACTACAAACGGCGGTTCATTGTCCAGACTGATGCATCTACCTATGGACTTGGAGCTGTTCTGAGCCAGGTAAACCAGGATGGGGAAGAACACCCTGTTGCATTTCTCAGCAGAAAACTGATGGATCGGGAAGTGGCATATGCCACAATAGAAAAGGAATGTCTAGGCATTGTTTGGGCCCTAAAAAAGCTCCAGCCCTACTTGTATGGACGTGAGTTTACAGTAGTAACTGATCACAATCCTTTAATCTGGCTGAACAGGATGGCAGGAGACAATGGCCGTCTACTACGCTGGAGTCTTGCCCTCCAACCTTTTAATTTTTCTATACAATACAGAAGAGGTAGACAACACCAAAATGCAGATGGGCTATCCCGTCAGGGGGACCCATAAACATTTACATATCAGGAGGGACATGTACCAGCATTAAGACCTGTCTTACCTGGCACAGGTAAGGTCTTACCTGGTACATGCCTATGTGGGGAGGGGGAGAAGTTGTGACAATAGGTGATTGGATTAGGACTGCAGACTCTAATGTACAGTACTGTATTTGCTGTCCCATAGAAGGCTCACCTTTCCCCACCCTCTGGAGACATCAGAGATACACCTTATCAGCCTAAGGCCATTCACTATTTAGGCTGCTGAGTGGTTGGCTCTCCACAGGAGGCAGACAGCTAGGCACCTGAGAGCAGAGCTGGTTTCATGTTTGTACCTCATGGAAAGGAGTTGGATTGTGTCTGGGGAAGGGAGAGCAGCTCCCAGGATCTGTTGTGAGCCAGGAGAATTCCCCATGCGGCCAGGACACAGATAGGATGTGCTGAACTTAGTGTCCTGAGGCCCTGGACTGTGGACTGGTGTATCTCACCTGCATCTGGTCATGTAGACTTGTCGGATGTCTACTGGATATTGGGACTGATAAGAACTGCATCTAATGGGACTGTTGGGATCTGTTGTGCACCTCTTGGACACCTTCTATTGGTGGAGTTACTGGAACTTTGGGACTTATGTTGCTTTGCCTGCGAAGCTGGGAATTGTGACTGCTTGGTAGGGGGAATCGGACACTCCTTTGTGGATTATATAGTAATATTGTGAACTTTTTGTGTGAACTGTGTGACCAATAAATGCCCCGCCAGTCGGGTTTTGTTTAATCTGCCACTATACACTGTGTCTCTGGGCTCTGTGGTCTCGGAACCGTCACACAGCCATACAAGGCCAGTGTAGTATATAGGAAAAACCTCAGCGCTTGGTAGACAGGTAAGTATCTGTAATATCACCACAGTGCTCTAGAGCAGTGTTTCTCAACATTTTATTGGTATGTACCCCTTTTAAAACCATATACTCACAAAGTACCCCCTAGCATAGGAAACATTATCACAAGTACCCCTGACAAATATATATTTAATCATAGTACATGATAATTGGTTCTAAACAATTTCCAAGCTTTTACTATTGCTTATAATTAGCTAAAATACTAACTTGGCTTTGTTTAAATAAGATTTATCATTTTCTAAAACTCTAAATTTGTTATTCTTGGTTAAATATATCAAGCCCGAGTACCCCCTGGAACCCTCAGAAGTACCCCCTGGGGTACGCGTACTACACGTTGAGAAACTATGCTCTAGAGTATAACATACAGACCAGACAAAATAAGCCAGAGGTTACTTATGATGCATAAGAAATCTAATTTATTTCCACTTCTTTTAAAAGCAAATATATAATGACTTACAACAGGGACCCTTGGTGTATAAAGTACATATCGTCATATGCCACATACATAGTGAACCATACAGTATTCAGTCGACAAATAGAGATGGCCCGCACGGTTAACCGGAGAACTTGTTCGCACAAACTTAGCTGGTTTGCCGGTGAACCGCGAACATTTAGCGAGTTCGACCCGCCCCCTATATTACATCATTGGGCTAAACTTTGACCCTCTACATCCCAGTCAGCAGACACATGGCAGCCAATCAGGTTGCACTCCCTCCTGGAGCCCCCCTCCCCCTTATAAAAGGCAACAGCATCGGCAATGTTCTCATTCTGTGTGCTGCTGTATTAGTGAGAGAAGCGAGAGACATTGGAGAGATAGGGAAAGCAATGGTTAGGAGGTCTGTTAGGTTGCTCCTTGCTGATATTTGTTGATGAAAAGCACCTTAAAACTGCTCTTTTGAGAGCTAATGTTCTTCTGATGTGTTTTTTTTTTGTGTGTGTGTGCCACTGACACTGCATATACAGCCCTGTCTGTCACAGCTTGTCCTTGCTAATTGCTGTACTGTGCCAGGTCCAGCACATTCAGTGCATATCTTTCACTGCCTCTGTGTGACTGCACTTTGTATTATACCACCAGCAGTCAGGTCAAAAAGTGTTCAGTACCTCACCTTTATCAAAATGAATGAGGCATGGATCCCGGAGGGCTACTGCCTGCCCGAAGACTAAGTAAGTCCCCAGACAGCATCTCTACCTGCAGGCCACTTGACTGCCTTCTCCGCCACCACCAACAGGGTCCAGACCAGGACTCCAGGTGGATTCCTGAATTTTTAAGGCCGCTGCTAGCAGCGGCGGCTAACAAAAACAATAATAATATTTTCTGGTGCGTGTACATGCCTGCCTAATTTTTCTGGCTACACTGCAGCTGCAACAACAAAACAAAAGGCGTGTACATGTGTCAATTCCCTTTTGTGATCATTACCTTGCCTTGGTGATCGGGCTTGCATATCAAAATAAAGCAATGAACGGCTTTATGAGTGTGTTGGGGGTTACACCTGGCCCAAGATAATAAGGTTGTTGCTTCATTGTGGACAGTTGTTCTGTCATTGAGCTACTTCAGCCCGACCATATGGGCTTGAAAACCACCATGGCCTGCACTCTCGCCATCGTGCGCACCAGTCCAGCACGGCCATCACTACACAAACAGCTGATTGTGGTGCGTTACACAGTGAGTTTGGTCTATCAGTGTGAATCAGTACACTACTTACACTAACTGCTGATCCATGTATATGTTACGGCCAGAACCCGAAGTGTGGCCACTTCGCGTTCTGGCCAGCCACTCCGGGTTCTGGCCGGCCAATGTGCGAAGTGGCCGCAGTGCAGCGGCCAATGTTAGAAATGTAACGTGTAAAGGTATTCAAACCTGCTCAATTTCATGAAATGCAGCCGGCGGCAATGTAATAGATGAAGCCGCCGGCTTTCGCACTGCCTTCTCCTCCTCTCCTCCTCCCCCCCGCCTCTCTCCTCTCCCTGCCTCCTATACAACATACGTAGCAGCCGGGGACACGTGTATCCCTAAGAGTCGTTCGTCGCGGCAGGGGAATCCTGCCGTTCCTGCAGAGCGGTGCTGGCAGAAGCAATGTCTGCAGCCTCCCCGCTCTGCTTCCCCTGCCACGACGAATGACTCTCCGGGACACGCATTGTCCCCGGCTGCTCCATATGTTGTATAGGAGGCAGAGAGAGGAGAGAGGCGGGGGGGGGGGAGGAGGAGGAGAGGAGGCAGTGCGAAAGCCGGCGGCTTCATCTATTACATTGCCGCCGGCTATATTTCATGAAATTAAGCAGGTTTTAATACATTGAACATTACATTTCTAACATTGGCCGCTGCGCTGCGGCCACTTCGCACATTGGCCGGCCAGAACCCGAAGTGGCTGGCCAGAACGCGAAGTGGCCACACTTCGGGTTCTGGCCGTAACATATACACACGCAAGATGTTTTCAAGCACTAGACCTCAAATTTAGCAATGCAATGTGATTTCTGCCTTTTAGGGATTATAACCCTGTTGTGCGGCAAATCCGTAATTTCCCCCGAGACTTTTGGCATGTATCCCACACCGCCATGTCCCCTCCAGGTGTTAAACCCCTTGAAACATCTTTTCCATTACTTTTGTGGCCAGGAACAGTGATGTCAAGTTCGCCTGCCCATTGAAGTCTATTGCAGTTCGAAAAGTTTGCAGGTTCGCAAACTTTTTCGGAAGTTCGAATTCAAGGTTCGTAAACTGAAAATTGGAGGTTCGAGCCATCTCTATCGACAAATGCCCAGTCTCTATTTCCGAGAGGTTTCAACGTTCCGCCATCATCAGGGAATGCTGGAGGCTGAGAACAAATAAATAGGTATTGTCACTTACAGATTAATTCCGTGTGTGTGCGTAGGTTGATTTCGCCACTGAGAAACATGAAAGAAGCCCATCGGAGGAGACGGGTCAATTGACTGCATTCACGGGACGTTGGGAGGTTTAGGCGCGCTACAGAGTCTATGTTAGAAGGACACTAATGGGTCACGCCTGGTGTGGACCCGGGGCAACAGCGATAGGGCTGGTAGGGGATGAAGTTTAAACCCCCCTCATCTCGTCATCTATTCTAAACTTAGTGCAAAGTCTATGTAATGCGGAAGCACCACCACATACAATGCGTACATTACATAGACCAATATTATTCCTCACATGAGCAAAAGTCTGTAAGTGCTTAGGCATACTTAAAAATACATATCATTTCAGTAAAAATATAAATGAGTGAACCTAAAAACACTATAAAAAAAAAAGCTATAAATGAGTGAACCTAAAAACACATTGCACTTTGGTTCATATACAACTCCAGATAATATACTAACATCTGTAGAACTCCATAATAGTTATAAAAAAATGTGAATATTAATTAGAACATAAAATATAGAATATAAAATTATGTGCCACCAATATTGCTCCTGTAAAAATACATACAAGTCAATAGATAGTAATTATATGTCAGCAAATAAAAAAAAAAAAAAAAAAACAGTACATGCATATACTTGTATCACATATGCCCTTTCTAGATAGATCTATCATCTAGTGTTCAAACCGATTATTGCACTTTGCTGTCCCAATTAGCACTTTCTAAAGAAGTTTTTATGAATTATATATGAAACAATTTATACTAATGTCTATATTTAAGCCCCTTGATTCCATTGTTCTTAGTGTAAAAATCCATTTAGTTTCTTTCTTGAGCACTAGATGGCAGATCTATCTAGAAAGGGCATATGTGATACAAGTATATGCTTGTACTGTTTTTTTCATTTGCTGGCAAATAATTACTATCCATTTACTTTTGTGTATTTTTTTAGGCACAAGATGGGTGGCACATTATTTTATATTCTATATTTTATGATTTAATAATACTCACTTTTTTTTTAATCTATATATATCTTTTATTGAGTTCTACAGATGTTAGTATAATATCTGGAGTTGTATATGGATCAAAGTGCAATGTGTTTTTAGGTTTACTTATTTATAGCTATATTTTAACTGAAATGATATGTATTTTTAAGTATGCCTAAGTGCTTACAAACTTTCACTAGTAGGACGTATAATATTGGTCTATGTAATATACACATTGTATGCGGCGGTGCTTCCGCATTACATAGATGACGAGATGAGGGTGGTTTAAACTCCATCCCCCGCCAGCCATATCACTGTTAACGCGGTTTCACACCATGCGTGACTCATTATACCCAATAGCGTCCTGCTAATATAGACTCTGTAGAGTGCCTACAGCTCCCAGCCCCCCTTACATGTAGTCACGTGACCCGCCTCCTCCTATGCGATTCTTTCATGCCTCTCAGCGGCAAAATCAACTGTTGTAGCCTGCGACGACCATGGAAATAATCTGTAAGTGACAATGCCTATTTATTTATTCTCAGCTTAGCCTCCCTGACACCGGCGGAACGACAAAACCAGTTGGAACTGGGGACTGGGCATTTGTCGACTGAATACACTATGGTTCACTGTGTATGTGGTATATAAGATATGTGCTTTATACACCAAGGGTCCCTGTTGTGGGAGCCCTCAAAGTAAGTCATTGTATATTTGCTTTTAAAGGAAGGTGAAATAAATTGGATTTCTTATGGCTTATAAGTGACCTCTGGCTTATTTTGTCTCGGTGATGGTCAACTGTATATTATACTCTGGAGCACTGTGGTGGTATTACAGAGACTCACTTGTCTACCAAGCGCTGAGGATTTTCCTATATGCTTCTAACACTATTTGTGGATATGGTTACCTAAGCAGCTGGTAGATTGAATATTTCTATGCTAAGGCTGGATCAGCGCCTGTATCTTGGTTTTTGGTTGGCTCAAAGTGGTCTGGCTTTCACTTGCACTGGGCTATGCCATAATTTTGCAACCGTGGTTTGATTGGGCTTGAAGATAATAGGAAATTTAATTACAAGAGAGATATTAAATATTTGTTGTTGTTTTTTTTACAGCCATACAGCATATCCCAAACAAGTTAATGATGCAGAATAGCTACAGCTCTGATATAAGAAAACACTATAGTGTAGTTAACAATTTCATTACCATGCTACATGTTTAAAGAAGTGTTCTCTGTCAAATACATTGTTCAGGATATACAGAATATAAAACTAATAATAATAATAACAACAACTGAGAATTAAATGTATGTAGTAATTATCATAATTATCATCAATGTAACTCATGGTAATTGTTTATAAAAATGACAGCATTTAAAAAAGGTATGCATATTTTTTTTTTAGTGTATGAGATTAAATAGCTAGTACTAAAAGAAAGTAATATATTCCGTATTATTACAGCTATGGTTAAAGGAAAAAGAAAAGTGCTCCATTAGAAACAAAAGAATGATCCAGTAGCAAGAAGGGTTTGCACTGGCAGTAGTAAGTGATTCACTTATATACCAGTTATATACATTCCCAATGTCCCAACTCTACTGCACTAACATCTATGTGACTTATTCTACTCTAACCCCTTGCAGACACAACTCAATTAAATCTATGCCATGCTTGGAGCATCCAGTTACAGCTAGGATGTAGATTTCAAAGTCCCATTGCTCTGCACTCCTGTCCCTACTGCCGCTCTGCCACTACCACTGCACTTCACTCACTCAGCTGTCTAATGACATCTGACTCTGTGATCACTGTGCCAACCATAGCGATTACAGTTGGAAAGGGGGGGAAAAGGCTCTGGTCCTTAAAGAATACCAGAGCTGAAGTAAATTGGAGAAAAAGGGGGGGAGGCAGGCATGTATGGTGAGCTGTCCTGATGCCAACCGCTCCCCTCTGTTCTCCTTTCTGCCCCTCTGATCCTCCTAGTAGCTCTCTGGCACCCTCTTCCAGGTCACGGGAGTCGAACATCACTGTGCCTGCGCTAGGGATGATCAAAGATATGCAAATTCTTCTGAGTTGATGTAAATGTGTGCACATTTTTTATGCAAATATATGCAGCTTGAAAATGGACCAATCAATTTAAACCTGGGTTTAAATTGATTGGTCCATTTTCAGACTGCATACATTTGCATATAAAATTGCATAATTTCAGATGAATTTGCATCTCATTGATCACCCCTAGCCTGTAGCCCGGCTGTGCGCGTTCTACAGCACACAATTGCAGCCTGGAGTACACTGCACATGACGCAATCATGACGTCATGCACAGAACTCTCCAGACCCCAGTCATGCACAGCGCGGCCAGCGCAGATGCACTGATGCCAGACTGTGCTGGAGGGCAATTAGGAAGATAAGAGGGGCAGAAAGGAGAACAGTGGGCTTCAGGATGGTTTACCATACATGTCTGCTCTCTCCGTTTCTCCTATTTACTTTGGCACTGGTGATCTTTAAGGAGCCAGATATTTAAAGTAAGGAAAAAGTTAAGTTGTACATTGCTGATGCCCCTAGACATGTCAAATATGAGCTTTGAACTTTTGCTTGTTTGTTTTTGTTTTGTTTTTTTTGTTTTTATTTTTAGTTTTTTACTTAATTTTAAATTATATTTTCTGCTTCCAAAAAGGACAAATAAATATATATGATACAGGCAAAGGCTGTTCTTCTTAACAGATAAACCCATTAACCTATTAATAGGTAAAATATACCATTTTATTATTCCTTTATTCAGTTATGTAACAGAGCTCATCTATACGTATATATTTTCTGTATGATACTCTAATAAACAACTTCAGCAAAGCTATCTCTTCTGCCCTTGTGCCAGAGGATGGTACAAGTAACTCCCCAAAGATTATGATAGTATCACTTACAGGACAATAATAAATGTTCTTCTGTTATGTGAGTGAGTTTTATAACTTTAGAAGGCTCATGCTGAGGGACTGCAAAGGACAGATGCATGCCTAGAGATGAACAAACTTTGCTTCACAGAACATTTATCTCATTCTCCCTTGTGTTTTGCTTTTTCAGTCGTAATCCTTAATGATTAAAAAATGTCCCTATCATGGGCTTTTATCAGGCTTTCAAGTTGTGAATATTGAATCCTGTTGTTTTCCTACTTGTTTCTAATTTCCAGATCTGAAGACATTTCTTGAAAAGTGCCAGGGTGAAAAATTATAGAAGAAAAGTTTGTTTGGCTAAAGACTTTGGTAAATAAATGTCCTTTTTTTGTGAAGCCAGGTTTCTTAGACATGTATAGTAAAATAAATTACAAAAAAAACCTCTTCTGGCTATGCCTAAAATCTTTTACTCAAGTGGTATAGATTTATTTAGAAATGTCGTTAGCACTAATGTCAGGAGTTGTACCATGCAAGCAGTGTGTCTCAGTTCCTCTATGTTCCATGCACATACACCATTCTTTCTGACATTGGTTATGAAATCATCCATGCTTTCTATCTATATACAGCTTTAAACTTCTACCTCTCCCTTTCCCAATCCTCTCAAATGTGTCATCCACATGGTACTCAAAGTAGTGTATTACTTTAATTTTATAATAGTCAATGTCAAATAAAAATACTTTCCTTTTGTTGCCTGTACCATAGCAGATAGAATAAGCTACACATTGGTCTTCTCTCCAGCACCAAGGAACCTTAAAGAAAACCTATAAGTTTGGTAAAGGGAAAAGTTAGAAACTTACCTCAGTAATCCATAGGCTTCCCAATCCACCTCCAGACCACCACTGGAGGCTGGGACCCTTTGAAAGCTCACGGCCGTGCTCCCGTACATGAGCGAGTGTGGCTGGGCTGCACAGGAAGTCTTGCACCTGTGTAGTAGCATGGAGCCGCTTGGGCTTGGTGGACAAAGCTGAGCATGATCAGCTCTGTGCCTGTGCAGTGTGGCCATTCTCTGTTAACAAGCCCTTGACAAGGGGTTTTTTGGGTTCCAGCACTGGAACAAAGAGATGGAATCCAGAGGCTTTACTCAACTAAGCAAAGTAACTACGTTTTTTCCTTACAGGTATATGGTATTTTTTTTTTTTATCAATAATTTTTATTGAGTTTTAATAATAACAGCATTGTAGTTGAAATTATAGCAGATTAGCATGAACAAGGTCAGCAGTACATCTTATAGAGATACATACATGTTTGTATTAAAAATAACTCATGAACAATGAACAATGAACACTGAACAATAAAATATTCAATCCTGTCTTGACAATCCAATTTACATGGCCACTCTGGGCTTGGAAGGCAAAGACAGATTTAGAACTATGAATGAAAGGAAAATAAAAAGTAGAAACATAAGTGGAAAGCTAGAAAAACCGAAAAGAGAAAGAAAAGGAAAAGGTATAGTAAAATTAGGTCTTAGGTATGGTTTGTAAATAGGTGGTACATCTATATATATAATAGAGTAAGTGCCTCAACCTTCAAACAAGAAGAAGAAGTAGTGCCCTGCCCCCAGGGCCGGTCCAAGCAAGTAGAAGGGGCTGGTCCAAGCAAGAAGAAGAAGTAGTGTCATGTCAAACCAAGGGCAAAGAGGAATCATTTGCATACTCAGTAGCAGTGCATTGTGGGTAACCACAAATGTTCACTTATAGCGGAATTATTGCAGATTTGCTTCTGTTTTAAGAAGGAAAATTACACCAAGCTTTGCTTTTTTTAGTAGAAGGGATTTTTGGTCTCTTTTACCCCCCTATACATTCTTAGAAGTTTGGGTCACCCTAAGCTGCTTGGCTACTCTGTTGTACTGGTCCAAGCCCTATCTCATACATCCATATCAATCTCTGCTATAGCTATCATTCATGAAAATGCTGATGGTATGGAGAATCAGTGTGGGAAAACACCGCTGACAGTGTTTTAGACTTCAGGCTGCTGATTCATAAAAAAGTGTGGTAGCAGCGCGGAGATTCCCCGAACTAGGCTGGCGGTAGGCTTGCGGAGACACGGAAGCTGCCGAGTTAATACATTTCTCTCTGTTCCGCTCTCCTGCAGCTGCCTGGGAGGTCTCTGTGTCTCCATTCACTTAGCATTGTTATCGCCACATCAGAGGGAGCGGTACTTCCCGACCTCACACCGCTTGCGGTGATCTTTATGAATTAACATTTTGCTACATTTTTTACAACAATCACCGCACAAGGCGGTGATTTATCGCTCTGCTCAGTAATATCAGCTTTTGATGTGGAAGGAGCCTTTATGAATGCAGATTTTGCTACGTGTGCGGGAAAGTCAGCTGTTTTAAGCATTTCCACATGCAAAAAAACCTTTATGAATGATAGCCTATGTAGTGATGAGAACTTAAGGTCTGAAATAGGCTGTCACATGTGGGTTTGATATGACTGTGCAAAACTTAAAGCTATAGGCTTGCTTGGCTTACTAAGGGTGAAAAGAAATAATTTGCATATTTAGTAGCGGTGCATTGTGGATAATCACAAATGTTCACTTATAGCTGAGTAATTGCATATTGCTTTCTGTTTTAGGAAGGCAGATTACACCAAGCTTTGCTTTTTTTAGTAGGAGGTCTTTTTGGTCCCTTTTATCCCCTATACATTACGAGTGGTTTGGGTCACCCTGAGCTGCTTGGTTACTCTGTTGTACTGGTCCAAGCCCTATCTCATTCAGCTGAATCAATCCCTGCTATGTATGGATGAGGGTCAAAAGTCTGAAACAGGCTGACACATGTGGGTTTGATATGACTATGTAAAATGTAAAGCTATATGATTGCTAAACACCAGTGGTTCTAGATGCTTGCTTGGCTTACTAACAGGGAAAAGGGGTAATTTGCATATTTAGTAGCAGTGCATTGAGGGTAACCACAAATATTCACTTATAGCTGTATTATTGCAGATTTCCTTCTGTTTTAAAAAGGCAAATTACACCAATACAGTGTGTGGCATTGCAGGAAGTGACGACAGTGGAACGTACGCTGGAACGCGGTAGAGGTGAGTCATCCCCGCCCGCTGCCTCTTACTAATAGTGGCAGCTGCTACTGTGCTTAAGCAGGAGGGGGAGTGCACATGGGGGACCAAGGTGGGGGGGGGGTCTTGCTGAGCTTAAGCTGGAGGGGGAGTGCACATGGGGGACCCAGGTGAGGGGGGGTCCAACCCCCCTCCCCAGCACTGTGCCCAATACCCCCTTCCTGCCCTCTACCCTCTTATGTGGCGTATGCTACGCCGCGGGTCAGCTAGTACACAATATTGTTATAGTTTTACATTTTATTAGAAATGGACTGTAGGCCATGTGAGGGTTATGAGAGGGTATTTTGCTTATGGAGTTGATGTAGAGTAGGTAACTAAATAGCTGGGGATTGGGATTTAATATAATTTACTAACTTTTCATAAGATTGTTTAAAATCCTCAGTCTGAAAAAATGACCTGGATCTTATACAGATCTACAACTTCAAATTATTACAGATTTTGGATAATAGATGGTTAAGTGAGATTGGAGTAGTCGACTTCAAAAGGGTTGTTATAAGTTGGAGAGCTGTTATTAGGGTGTGGCATATGAGAGGTTTATGAATAGGGTCTATATCTGAAAGATCGTATAGCAGGAGAGCATGTTGAGGTGTTAGGTGAAACCCTAGGGAAAATTAGAGTTTGTAGCATACTTTCCACTTTCTGCCATAATTGCTTTACTATTGGACATTCCCATAGCATGTGTAGTAGAGATCCTACATGTTTGTTAAAATTTCCAACATAAAGCCAAAGTTGTGGGAGAAAATGATGCCAACTTTCTAGGAGTTAGATATCATCTAGTGATCATTTTCTGTAGTGTTTCCCAATGAGTGTTACATCTCGATAATTTTAAGAGAAGTCTAATAGAATGTAGCAATTTAGTGGGGCAAATTTCCATTCCTTGATCATTAGACCATTTTTTGCAATAATTTGTGAGATTTTGTGTGTGGTCAGGGATAAGCTCGTTGTACCATAATGAAATGGCACCTTCATATTTCATTTTGCTGTTTAAAAAAGTTAAGATATGATCAGGTAGATAGGCCGGAAAATATAGAAGGGAGGAAATGAAATGTCTAATTCTGTAGTATGGAAAGAGGTGAGAGGATGGGAGTGTAAATAGGGATCTGAGTTGTGCGAATGGCATAATTTTCCCCTTATGCATAATATCGTTCAACCAAACAATTCCATGATTGCTCCAGGCCATAGTGCTGAGCCCAAGGGTTGAACAAAGACAAAGTTGAAATTGGAACCTTTAGAGCTGAGGAGTTGTGGTTGCTGGGGGGAATGTTAATTAATGTTCCCAAGCTTTAATCATGGCATTGATAGGTGGGTAAATTGAGGAGGAGGGTTAGGTATATGGTATTTTAAACACACCTATCATGCACAATATAGACATACTGCGTCTTTTTCAAGGTTAAAGCATATAAACACAGCTTAATTGTAGCAGTTGACACAGCTGTTAATAAAAAAAATTGATTTCAGCACAGACTACTCATAAAATGCTGTTTTGGGCAGAACCATGTCCTTACGAAGCTACGAATGCACAAATGATGTGCCCTCCTAGTGTAGCAGGTAGAAAGAGGATCCATTTATTTTTATTTTTATATTATTACCTGGTCAGCAGCTTTAAATAGAGGCACTGCTGACACGGGTTTGTTAAGTAAGGGCATTTTGCCCTTAGTTGTAATGGGGGCTGCCGTGTGGGTAGGCAGGGCTGATGGCTGAGGGAAGGTTGCTAAGCAACCAGACACACATGCAGGGGAGCCGTTAGGGAAGATATAACGGCTCTCTGAGGGGTTGAGTGGGCAGTTGGAGCGGACAGGGGAATGGGAAGGATGCAGCAGGCACAGCTGAGGAGAAGCAGGCCAGACACTGCGACAGCTGACATTTTGGGAGAAAATTACTGTGCCATGATGATTCTTCAATCCTTCATAAGATAAGCTGGAGCTAGTCTACTTTAGGGGACCCACCGCAAATCCCCATAGACAATTTCAGCTGGGCTGCAAAACGGAACAAATGTCTTCCATTTGCTTGTTTAAACCTCCACAAGCCTTATATCCTCTGGCAGCTAAGCATGCCCTCTAACGAATTTTGCAGGTTTCGGTCAAAAAAAAGTTGTAACTGACTGTACAGGAGCCGCCGAACGGCCGCAATTTCGGGTCCGTCAGCCATCTTGGTTCTGCTCTGCAGGTCGTTTCTTCCTCCTGATTGGAGGGATTGTTGGGTGGGGGCGTGCCAGCTTCTGTCAGCAGCTAACAAACCCTCCAATGAGGAGGAAGAAAGGACCTGCACAGCAGAACGAAGATGGCCGACGGAACCGAGATGAAGGCCGTTCGGCGGCTCCTACACAGCCCATTTCAACTCTTTTTTTGACCGAAAACCTCACAATTCGTTAGAGGATATGCTTACCTATCCATGGGTATAAGGCTTGTGGGGGTTCAAACAAGGTGAAAGCGGACATTTGTTCAGTTTCTGCAGCCCAGCTGAAAGTGTCTATGGGGATTTGCGGTGGGTCCCCTAAAGTAGACTAGCTCCGATAAGCCAGCCATCAGTCAATCAAAGCTGACAGGAAGGGAGGAAGCGGAGAGAGATTTTGGCAGATGCAAAAGAGCCAGGCAGGTGTATAACCGGTAGCTGATGATACAGAGGTGCTGAGAAGATGTTTACAAATCTGACACGTATGCAATATGATTAATATGGTGATAAATCAGCGTGTGACAAGAAAGATGCTTGAACATTTTAACTACAGTGAATTGGCTATGGTGATGCCCCTAACTGCTGAAGTATAGTGCTGGTGAGGCTGAGAATTGAGACTGACAATCCCTAATTTCTATGATTATCATTTTTATTGTTATTTTCATAAGTTTTCCTGAACTGTTGCGGAAATTGGAAGAAAGGTGTTTTTTTTTATGAAAGTCCAAAAACTGCCTATCACCTATGTACTATGTATGGGACTATGAAAGAGTGATTTTGAGAAGACAGTGTATCTGCTTAATGAAATAATCCAGTGCCCTGTCCACTAAAGGCCTGTTATTTACCGTCATAGCAACTGACTTTTAAAATATAAAGTGCAAAGAGCATTTTGTTTTTGTTTAGTGTGGTACAGTGCAAAGTTATATTTATTAAATACTTACCTTTGGGAAGAGTCGTCCAGCTGGGTTCCTGTAAAAGAAAGGAGAAATGATTAATATGTCAATTTACCAGTAATATTGAAAGATTTCAAAGAAATACCTGTTAATAGACTGGTTTTCTAGCAATAGACTGATCCTGCAAAAGAACAGAAGAGATTACATACAGGAGCGACAGAATTTGAGATTTACAAAGAAACTGTTTTTATTTTTATTTTTCTGTTTCTTTTTGCAAGCATATTGAGCAGTTTTGCTCATAAGAATGTGACGGAGTCATTTTTTTTTTCTTTATTTAATTCTAGTACCTTATTAGTTTACTAAGAATTTTAGTAATTCACTAACCAATTTTATTTTATTTTTTTATTTAGCATTAACTTATTAACCAACCACTTTATTAACCTTTAACCATCTAATTGATACATTTATTATTCTGTTTTTTCCTAGGAAACGGTCTGATCTATTGAATAAGTAACATAGCCAGAATAATTGATCAGACTGAGAGCAAAAAGCAAGAGTACTCTATTTACTATTGAGTTATGAAAGATTTTGCTGATCAGCAAACGTAGAGTGTAAATTGCTCTATATCTGCCTTCTCAGTGAAGCATTAAACCGAAATTATTTTGGTACTCAGGGTTTTTGGGAACACAAATAAGGTCTATTTCTCATTAGGGAGGGTGAATACGCTCAGCAAATACTTACCGGGTGGAAAGGTTTTGTGTTATTGTTAACCAGTTGTTTCCCTTCTAGCTTCCGGAAGTGTCCTATAAGAAGAAGACCAGAAGATATTGAGAAGACTGTGATATTAGATTGTGTTGTGTGTAATTCTCATTGGTTATATGGAGTAGAATCTGTATTTTCTTTTAATAAACTTTTTGAATTTTACAACTTGCATTGGTGTTTGTGGAATTCTCCTTCAGTTGGCGGTTTGAAACCGCTTACACTAGCGTAATACAAAGCACAACAAGGTTGTTTCCTTAGTATCTGTAAGACCTAAAAGAGTAACGGCAAACTAGCAGCACAAATGGAGTTCATAGCAAACATGTATCAGGTTAAAACAATTTTAATTTTTAGCCCTCTAGTGAGTGGAAAATACTCAATTAAACTCTATTTACATGGCACGGTATTGCAAAGCCCAAATGGCTGTCTTAGTAACATAAAATGACAGTATCAGTACCTAAAAAATGTAATGTCAGACAGAAGACCCGGGGGGGGGGGGGGGGGGGGGAGGGGGGGTTATGAAATGTAGCCCAGTCTTAGACCAAAGAGGAAGACAACGCTTGTATGGGAAGGATCTTCAAGGCTTTTTATGGAGTTGTCTAAGAATGTAGCCATTTTTTTTTCTTCTTTTCTTGTTAACCTTTATGGTTTGCCTCTAAAATAATATTATAGTTCTATTTATACTTCTCAAACAAAAAAAAATAAAGTGTAAAGTGTTTGAAGATAACTTTGTTCACAATTTTAAAAGTCTGCACAGTATCAAAAGTATTTAGTTCCACCTTCCCAATTAACAACGGTACATCAAACCTTAAACTGAGTTTTTTTTTCCAAAGAATTGTGCCCATTTTCTCAGTAATATCACCAGAGTGAAACTAGACAATATGACTCACCTCTACTGGACAGAGAGTAGGTAATAGGGCAATGCAGCACATCAGGTAGTATATATGGAAAGCATATGCTTCATGAACAATTGCAGCTCATTAAAATTACTTGTATTCTATGTCCCTTTGAAGGAGATACACATTTTGTTAATAGGGGCAAGTATGACATACATAATGATCTCTCTCATTTACTTCCCAACTGCAGGACAGGAGGAATTATAGCCTCCTGGCCTGACTTGCCAGTGACCTCATCTTGCAATTAACGCTATGAATGAATATGAATATGTACAGAAGTAAATGGATGCGGTACAGGGGAAACATTGTGGTCTTGTTATTTACAGAAAGGTGCATATGTTTCAGGTTTCATGCATACATTTAACTATTATGTAGTTCATAATAGCCAAGACACTGAGGAAAAAGAGGACTCGTGTTTGAATGTGGAGAATAGTTTGGATCAAGTTGCTTGTCTGCCATGGCAAGTTGCATACGTACTGATATACATAAAGGATATAGATAAGTGTTGACAGAGGTGTAACAAGAACCCAGCCCCCCCCCCCCCCCTGCAAAATTGTCATGGGGTTCCCTGGAATCCAAACTCTTGATGCCCTAAACCAATCATCTCCCCTCCCTCGACACAGCACTCAAGATATTGCAGAGTAGCAGAGGGTGAAGCAGGCTATTTCGATGCATGGAGCTTAGTGCCATATGCCGGAGTTGGGCACCATCATAGCCATCATAGCAGAAACGCTATGCTGTGCGACCCATGCATAAGTAGTTTGCGTCAACTCGGAGGGGAAATAGTAGTTAACGCCACCTCGGAGTATAGCTGCAGCAGGAAGAGTCTCCATTTGGTGCCTATATGGGTATTTTTGCACAAAGTGAGAGATGAGATTGTGCACAGTTATGATCAGGTGCATTCACACCAAACAAGTGCTAATGATAATAATAATTCTAATAATTATTAATAATAATTCTATATAACATTTGTGTAGTGTTTTTTTTCCCTGTTGTACTCACAGCACTTGAAAGCTTCAGCTGATAAGGGTACGCTCAGTAGGCCGCCTTGCAGTGTTAAGGAGTCTTATCCAAGGACTCCTTACTGAATAGGTACTGGCTTAGTGGCTTACTGAACAGGAAGAACCAAGATTCGAACCCTGTTCACTTATACCAGAGGCGGTGCCTTTAACCAGTACATTACCCACCCACTGACCATGATTTTAAACTGTAAATTGACACAAAGACTTAATGGAAGCAAAACTAGCTGTGCTGTATTACAAAAACCCACACGGTATGAACTGATGATCACTGTTTACAGCATGATATAACAAGCAGGACACAGACATAAATGAACAGTGTTTATTCAAATGCAGCCACATAGTGTATATACAAGCAACGACAATCAAGTAATTAAAAAATCTTAAAGCTAAAATCCCATCTAGTCTACCTAAGAGGTTATAAGTATGTACAGTATGTACATCATATTGCAATCACAAGAAATGTCACCCTGACTATCAGACTTAATTCTTGAGAGAGTCGCGGGGTCTATCTCCTAGACTCCTACGCAAATGCATCAGATCCTCAATCTGCTTTATCCACTGAGCACAGATTGCATACTCTTCTGAGGGCAGGATTCATGCCTGTAGCATTGACATTAACTACCTCCACCCCCCTATGTTTTATCTGCTGCTAGTTGTTTATTGATTGAACCCTCTATGCATGAGTGGTGCCTTTGAAGAGTTTTGCGGGAAACGGTACACAAGACACCCCTGCACCATAAATACAGCAGGTTAAGTATATTCTTTTTCCTGATTTTTCTCCTCAAAACCTAGGTGTGTCTTATGGTCCGGAGCATCTTATCATCTGAAAAATATGGGTTCTTTTGAATTGATACTTCAGGTAGTCCCGAATATTACACAGAATTGTTAAGATTGTACAATCAAGTTTGTATCATCATTAATGGACACCTTCACAGGAAAAAAAAATTGGCAGCACTCTTAATGAGGCTGCAACTGAAATGAAACCAACAGAGATGTGCAGCGCCCCCCAGGGACTTAAATACACACCTTGAATACAAATCAGATGCAAAACTATGCACTAAACCCTAATCTAGATAAATTGATTGCAAACTGATACACATGGATGAAGCTAGCCATAAATAGACTACATTTTTGTACAAAAGGATATATTGACAGCGCTTCCAAATACAGGCTGCACCCAAGTTGACCAGCTGCATAGATGTACAGAGCCCAAAACACAGGCAGAATACACAACTCTCTTCCGTGAGGGTACATCAATGCCGTGAAAGAGTCTAGAACTGAACAAACTGCACATAAACGGTTTTTGGAAGCTAACCTTGTCCATTTGCTGCATCTGTTTTGAATGCAAGTTGTGTAATCTGCTGAGTTTTGGGCTCTGCACATCTATGCAGCTGATCAACTGTGGTGCAGCCAGCATTTGGAAGCACTGTCAATGTCTCCTGTTGTAAACAAATGGGCACCTTTAACCAGAGTCAACCACTAGTAGGAAAGTACATAATCTTCTACGGGACTTTCTTACCTCTTTCGCACAGTTTTCCTAACTTTAGACATAATCCTAAACTAAAGTTTTAGGCAGTGTTTGCAAACAAAAAACATGGCCAGGAAGTGATGTGTAAATATATAGATATATGCATAAATACACACACACACACACACACACACACACACACACACACACACACACACACACACACACACACACACACACACACACACACACACACACACACACATACACACACACACTAATATGTGTGTATATATATATATATATATATATATATATATATATATGTATATATGTATATATGTATATACACATATACATATATTCTCATGTTAAAATATACTACAAGTTTCTGCACTCCAGTCTGGGATTGGTCACAGTTTCTCAGTATGTGAAAGGCAGCTCCCTCCCCCCTCAGCCTCACACACCGCATCACAGCTAAGCTGAAACAGAGCCTGGAGGGGGCTTGCAGGGGGCATGCATAACGTGTCCCTATTACAACAAAGGCAGCCCATTCCTCCCTGGGTCAAAGCTTGACAAAGAAAAGAAGATTAGATATATTACAGAGACAGTGCAACTAGAAAAGGCTGCAGTAATCCAGACCACATTAGAACAGGTATAGGAACTTATAGGATAGAAGAAATAAGGCTGAAAATTGTGTTACAGAGTTTCTTTAAAGAAAAGGAAACTAAACACTACTTTCTGAAAATGCATCTTTGCAGTCTCTATAAGCAAGTGTACAGTCAAGGAAATAAGAAGAATGTATTTATTATCTGGATGATATAAAAACAAAGTTTCTTTTTTGCTGATCTAGCGCTCTTTGTTAAGGCAGAACTTTTAAGGTTACTTTAAAGTCAGATCATCTATCATATTTGCATCATATTTGCTGCTTAGATGATACACTGTCCTTTAAATATGAAAATCAAACAAATAGTGTTTAAATTTCATTAATGATAATGCTCTAAAATATTATCTCAAATCAATCATGACTACAATAACTGCTTTGAAAACACAATCTATCTTTTTACATGTCAAGCTAGCAACATACCAAGAGAATTAATTTTTCTCAGTAACTAAGACAAAGCTTTAAAGATGAAGGCATTATTATATTACCTCCATTGTGAAATTGTAAAACTCAAGAACTGGTGACAAAGTGGATACTGAGTTCTTGCCATTTCAATAGCTGCTTGAGTTGAAGCAGGCAATTTGGCCACCCACTAGCAGCGAAAGTTTTGGTGCCACCGCTGAAATAGTATTAATGGGGGAAATTTGGGTGCCCACGCTGTGGGTGCTAGGTTCATCGGGTGCCACGAGTGCCCAAATAAGCCCTCAATGCTGCTATTTCAATGAGCGCCTATGACAGTGCCTAAAAAATTATGTTCTTTAACCTTTTTTTGGTGATTGATAGCGGGTGTGGTTGAGGTTAGGCAAAGGGGGTGGTGGTTAGGGTTAGGCATCGGGAAGAGTATGCGTGGGATGGGGTAGTTAGGGTTAGGTATCAGGTATGGTGTTTGTGTGGGGGGAAATTAGGGTTAGGATTCAGGAAGGGTGTTTGTATGGGGGAAACAGTTAGGGTTAGGAATCAGTAAGTGTGTTTGTGTGTGTGTGTGTGTGTGTGTGTGTGTGTGTGTGGGGGGGGGGGGGGGGGGGTCAGGGTAAGGTGCCAGTGGGGAGGCTTCTGTGTAAGAGTAGGGTTAGGTTTAGCTGTAATAAAATGGAAAAATGGAAAAACATGCCATTTCATTTTTGTAAGGAGCATGGTCTCAATATTGGACATTGTTGAACAGAATCTTGATTGTAGTAGCTTCTATTTTGTTTCCTTTTTCACTATTATGTTTCCCCTACTACCGTATATGTCCCTGTTTCATACGTCTTTAAGTTGTCCTCATTAAAGTCTGTGACATTATAGTAACCCTTAGTGTGTCTCTTTATAATACTTTCATAACACAGCCCTCCATTTGGTGCCCCTTATAGTGCTTTCTATGCCTTTTATAGGAGTTCCTGTTCCCCTCTTACAGTGGCCCCTGTGTGACACCCCCATTGTGGTGGTGCCTGTGCTGTGTCCCTTACAGTCACCTCTATGCCCCCTTATAGCATTGCCTACAGCAACATAGTTAAGCCAAGATCTAGTATACTGGCAGCAGGAAGAGGCTGGCTGCAGTACAGGACACAAGAGAGCCATGAGAAGAGAGGTAAAACACTACTTACCTCAGCATTACTACTGTCTACAAATCTCTCCATGGGAGGAGGGGTCATCATACACTAGGGATGGCTTCCCTGCTTAGTCATTCATATGACGCCAGGAATGAGTGAGCTCTTGGAGAGAGAACTCTGTAGGCATATAGGGCTTTCATGGCCTGCACTTTGATCAAGCCTTGCCAGTTATCTTTTCCTCATTCACATCTCTGTATTTATTTCTCCACACTGCAAGCTTTATCCGCCCATTCTTTGTGTCATTGGAATGGGTAAAGCCAGGGGTCATGGCCCAGTGGCCACTTGTAGCAAAGTAGCCCACTGTCCTGTGGTACTGGAACCTCCTTTACTTTCAGTACTGGCAGAGGTCACATTTTAAGCCTAGTTAACAAAAATACAACATATTTATTTGAGTGGTGTCCTCAGTCGATTTACACAATTCTTTTTTAACTACCCAGTAAATGCTGTAGAAAATTAGGAGCATAAAATGTTGATATACAGTATTCCCTGGTTGTTAAACTGATTCATGAAAAGTATTGTGAAATTATTAAAAGAATAAATGTAATTGCTTGCCATGTTTCATTTTTATCCATAAATATTGAATGCTTTGTGCACCAGTAAATACACCCAAAGGAATATAAAATAAGTTGTGCTCCTTTCGCTCTATGGCCTGCAGTATTTCCTATCTCATTCTTTTTATAAAATAATAGTATAATTACCAGTACATGGCTTTGTTCTTTCCAAAACGGAATGCTAAAAGAAAACATTGACATTGTGAATATTCAAAATAAAAATACAGTATCATTAAAACATATTCATGTAGGCTGAAAACATCAATAAAGCTATTTTGTAATACCTAGAGCCGGAGATTAAGGAATGAATGCCCTAGGACAATATACATCACACTGACATGAAATGAAGTTGGTGAAGTTTTCATCATAATGTGATTTTTTTTTGTGCCGTTGTTTTTCTTTTTCATACGCTACATCAATTTTACAGCCATTTCCCAACTTTATGCCTCATTATAATATTATTGCATTATTGATTTAATTCAGCATCAATACATTTCTACTGTACTTCATTGCTTTTACTATTAGTGTTGTAATTAGTAGTAAGTTCACCAGAAATAAAGAGAGTGCATATGAAGGTCATTAGATATTCAAACCCGATTTGCTTTAAAACAACAGCTTTGTGTAGATTAAAATAAGCAATTATGACATTGCACATCTGTTACTACTATGGTACTTTTTTATACAATATATTTGCTCAATGTTTGACAGTGTTTAAAATAGCAACACCAAATAACAGTGTAGTTTACCTTGCATTGGCCGTGTCTTGCATATTATTTATTTATTAAGACCGTATCTTAAAGCGGAATATAACCCTGCATTTCAACTTTGCTCTAAAACATTATTTACAGCATATTATATGCAAAAAGCATTTTTTTTTACTAGACCAGCATTGGAAGGGTTAAACACAGAGGTTTTAAGTTCCGTGCAGACATTCAGATGGTTACATTCTATTTAGTTAGTGTGTAACTGTTTATCAATAGATACATCTCTTTGGCTGTCCTCCAAGCTCCTTCTCAGTGAGAGAGATGAGTCATAATAAACACATATTTGTAAACAAAAAGTATCTAACTCAAGTTCGGATTCGGTTGCAGAAATCTCTAGGGACTTTAAAGCCCTGTGTAACCCTCCCAATGCTGGTCTAGTAAAAAAAAAAATGCTGGTTGCATATAATATACTGTAAATAATGTTTTAGAGCAAAGTTGAAATGCAGGGTTATATTCCGCTTTAATCTAGCACACAAATCTGCTGTGTTCCAAAAAATGTGGTTTATACTTATTGTAGATGATATTAAAACATAACTTTTAATAAATAATTTAAAACTTCAAGTATGGCCTAATTATGCCTATATAATAGTTCAGAATGTGAAAAGAGGGGTACAAATATGTCAAGACAACCTTTTATGACCCCATAAGTTTTTAAGTTTTCCAAGTGTTCCAAGAAAAACTGTGCTAATACATGAAAGTCATTAGCTGCTGAAAAATTAGCTTGTAGCTGATGAATTAATGAGGGATGGTCATAAAGGATGATTTCTAATTTTTCACTTTCCGATAATAGTCTTTCCGATTTCCGTGGAAATCCACAGAAATCAGACTTTCTGATTTTCACAGAATGTTTTTTTTTTTTTTTTTTTTTTTTTCAGTAAAGTTAGTAAATGAAGTTAATTGTGAAAATAAACACTTTTTTGTGTATGTAGGCTATTGCGGAATCGGCAACCACGGTAAATGTCTGCATTCTCTAATTGGTCTTTCTACTACTTTTGAGTCTTCTGATTGGCCTAAAATGTCTGCAGTAATCGATTTCCGTGGCAGAATATGGTTTGTCTGATTTGTCCAATGCTTCAGAGTCTTGTGATTGTCCTAAAAGTTTTCTAAAATGTTACCACTGCCTCTTCCCACCTTAAAGCACATCAAACCATTACCTCCACAGCAACTATGTCTATTTGAAAGATTATAGAAACATTAACTACTAGCATACCTCCTTTTCTGTCTGTTTAACTTTCTTAGTTCACAGGTGAGTTTCAGGAGGTTGTAATCGGGAGCAAGCAGGAACTTGTCTAACAAAAACAGTGTCCTCGACACAATAACAGAGAGTCTAAACAGTGATACAGGGGCACAAGCTCCTGGTTAGTACTAAAATTGTAAACAGTACCTTCCCTGATGAACCAACCAGGATGTCCTCAGATCAGTGAATATGTGTCAATCCAGTGAACAGGATATTGTGGAGCTCTCAACTGCTAGTAGCAGGCATCACTCTATGCGTGTCTCCAGACTTTTCCCAGTGTAGATGCGCACGCTGTCTTTGTCAAGGTGCTTCAGCAGAACTCCTCAATGGAAGTCACCCAGTGGAGGCTGGCTGCACTTTCTGGGTACAGGGTGAGAAAAGGCACACAATAATGTAGACTGTTCCTGGTGTCGGTGCCTGCACAAGGACTCATACCACTTCTTCCAGTTAAACTTGTGTGATGAAAAGTATGACACATCCCAAACTGGGTTTCAGTACATATGTGTTTACATAAATGCAGTAATACGTAATTCAAGTACTCTTGGCCAACATCTTAATAGTTACTGTTTCAGCTACTATGTAGTAAAAAGAAAAGCAGGTGCTTTTAGCACATGGTGTCGGCGGCGTAGAGCCTTACTAGGGCTATTCTGCATCCCCTCCATGCACTGATAATTTGGGGTTCCAGTGATCGCCGGACTCCTAATTACTTCTTTTTCCATACTGCTATGACTCATTGGGCTTGATTCACAAAGCCGTGCTAACTGTTAGCACGCTGGTGAAAAGCCTATTATCACGCCTAAACTCAGTTTAGGCGTGATAACATAAACTTGCGTAAAGTTTTACACGCGCAAAGTTTACTCGTGCAACGCTATTAAACTTTATGCGACGTTTCGCGCGCACCGGAGTTTGCACGAGAAAAACTTTGCACGTAAAACTTTGCGCACAAGTTTTTCCCTCAAAGCGGTGCTAACCTACTTAGTGCAATGCTTATCACGCCCAGAAGTCTGTAGGCGTGCTAACTAGGTTAGCACCGCTTTGTGAATCAAGCCCATAGGGTGAATAGTATTTTGCGCCTCTGGGAATATGAGTGGCAGCAGGGTGAGCAATCATTTAACTCACCCTGCACCCAACTCACTGAGTGCATACATATACACGCATGGTAAAATGCCAGCACCCAGATCCAGCAAAATACAGTATCTTCTCAAAAAATTAGCATATTGTGATAAAGTTCATTATTTTCTGTAATGTACTGATAAACATTAGACTTTCATATATTTTAGATTCAAATACACACAACTGAAGTAGTTCAAGCCTTTTATTGTTCTAATATTGATGATTTTGGCATACAGCTCATGAAAACCCAAATTTCCTATCTCAAAAAATTAGCATATTTCATCCGACCAATAAAAGAAAAGTGTTTTTAAAACAAAAAAGTCAACCTTCTAATAATTATGTTCAGTTATGCACTCAATACTTGGTCGGGAATCCTTTTGCAGAAATGACTGCTTCAATGCGGCGTGGCATGGAGGCAATCAGCCTGTGGCACTGCTCAGGTGTTATGGAGGCCCTGGATGCTTCGATAGCGGCCTTAAGCTCATCCAGAGTGTTGGGTCTTGCGTCTCTCAACTTTCTCTTCACATATAACACATGCTAATTTTTTGAGAAGATCCTGTATATTGTGATCAATAGATCTCTATTAATGCCAGCATTGGCTATACAATAGGTACATGCCAGTGCCCAAGTGAAAAGCACCAAATCTATTGTATGTTTACTGGTTGCTGGGGGGAGGGGGAGTGTCATAGAAGAGTTACAGTAAGAATAGAAAGATACATTGCATTAGCTTAGAGGAGTTGTGCTACTAGGTGCTGCAGAGTTTACAAACCAGGAGGTGCTGACAAAACATTGAGACTCACCAGAGCTCAGCAGGTTTATCCAGCAACTTACACCTTTCCACTAGTTCCCTGCTGTCAACCAATCCTATACAGATTTTCTTTAGAGCTCTTTTTGTGCTTGTATTTTTAATTCATATTTTACAGCATCTATCAAAATTTGCAATGCACAAAGTTGTGTGTATTGTAAATAATCAAATGTTTTCTATGTTTTTTTTTTATCAACTGGTTGGCTAAGTTTTCAATGCTAACTTCCTGTGCTCATGTCAAATACTTCTTCACTAGACTGAAAGCAGTTTGTGTTATTCCCAAGCTGCTCCTGCTATCCACTCATCACGTACATGCGGTATTCAGAGAGGAGTTAGGAGAGGCGCCAGCCATTATTTTGTCTGGTCAACACAATGTTGACCATCGCCCACCCCCTTCCTGTTCCATCGTGAAGAGAGAAAGTGGGTGAGGTCAGGTGATGGCTTTGCACAGAAGAAGTAAATCCCAGTCTTCTGGCAACTCTGGCAACTTTGTCTTTTGTTAACACATAGTGTTGGTATTTTAATTTGGGACCATGGTATTCAGTAGCCAAACATACACATTCAGTACCATTTTAGCAGTGATTAGCACAAAACAGCAGGACAGGGAAGCGCACACCATCCAGCTGTTTGGTGCTGAAATGGTGCTGAATGCATGTGTTTTCAAACTACTGGCCTAGAGATCATCATTGCAGCTACAATGAGGTGGGGGAATTGGGTTTGGTCGGTGACTATACAGAGGTACACTGCAGGTCTCATGGAAACCCAGGGTGGGCCCCTGAGGTGCAGAGTATGAGTGGGGAGTGCAGCAAAGAATTTACCTCTCTGGGCTCCACCAGTGATAACCTATTTTTTCCATGCATACTGTCTCTATGGGTACAGTGGGCCCTCTTGTCATATAACTCAACGTCAGGTGTTCTGTAAGTGTAATTACTCAATAACAACAATGGAATAAAAGTTATAGACTGTAGTTATAGACAGGATTCATGGAGAAGATAAATTGGTGGTGGAGCCAATAGAGGTGGATTTTCTGCTACTCTCCACACACCTACACTGCATGGGGGATTACATCAGGCTAGTAGCTACCTATACTCGGGCACTACCTATACTTGGGAATGCATACTGGCTACCTATACTGTAAGGCCCATATGACTACCTATACTGAGGGTGCTATCTATACTTGGGGGGCTCAATTCTGTCTACCTATACTGGGGGTCTCTTTGGCTACTTTGATGGGTGTTATTTCAGGTTACCAATACTCAGGGACTACCATTACTGGGGAGGGCATACTGGCTACCTACACTGTAAGGCACCTTTGGGCTCCTATACAGAGAGGACTATCTATACTTAAGTGGCTAAAGTGGTTTAAGTGGCTGGATAGTGTAATGGTTAAGGGCTCTTCCTCTGACACAGGAGACCTGGGTTCAAATCTCAGCTCTTCCTGTTCAGTAAGCCGGCACCTATTCAGTAGGAGTCATTGGGCAAGCCTCCTTAACACTGCTACTGCCTATAGAGCACACCTTAGTGGCTGCAGCTCTGGTGCTTTGATTCCCCCTGGAGAAAAGCACAATATAATTGTTATTTGTCTTGTCTTAGTACTTAATGCCCCCTGACTAACTATACTTGGGAGCTGCCTAATACTGGGGGGACATCCCGGGCTACCTATACTGGGATGTACCTGGAGCTACCTAAGAGTTGGGGGCCCAACCATAATTTAGTTATGGGATATGGGTCCCCATGATTTTTAGCTATGCCCCTTTTTGGTACCAAACCACGTGATTTGAGAATGTTAGAATTTCTTAGGAATAGCTGCATTAAACATGCCTGTGTAAGTAAAGGCATAGCCCCAATCTCACTACCAGTGAACTAACAGATAGGATGAGCTATGACTTTAAGTATATATTTCAGGTGAATATGTTTGAAATATTAACATGCTCCATTTTTTATTGTAAGATATACTGCATATTTTTATATAGTTTGATGGGTTTTTTTCTTTTTTAGAAGAAGAAGAAGATTGGCTCCTACATATTACTTCTTACAAAGTTGTCTATGATGCTGTTGGGAAAAGTAGTTTAACATGTCAAAATAAGCAATTTCACATGGAAAATATACAGTGTAATCATATCCCTACGCCCACTTATTTTCTTTGTTGTAACCTGTAATGATTAATTCCACTCACATTCCTTTTTATCAAATTCAAATGTAAATCAGTTTTGCAAAACAATGTGTTTACAGCTGTCTTGCTGTGAAGTGTGGTATAATATCATATGTTGTGAAAAGGAAATAACAAACATCTTCAGTAATAATAAGTATGCAAAAAAAAAAAAACACACTGTTGGGCTAGCCAATCATATGTTAAGTAGCAAGCATGTTGAATTGCAGTATCAGCTCAAGCTACATTACTATGTATCATTTACCAGCATTATGTGAATTATTGCTTTAGAACTATTTTACTAAAATGATGACATCAAAACATGAAATACTCAGAGAAACTCCAAAACCTGTGAGTTTTGTCCTGCCTCTGACTGTCATGTTTGTTTGAGTGAGTGACCAGGCAAGGAGTATTGTCAGAAATGTCTCTGACACTTCACCAACTGACATGAGTGTCTGATATGAGTGAATGTAACGCATAGTTGCACAGTTGATGTAACAACTATGTGTGCCGATCAAAAATGTGTGGGACACTAAATTATTATTTATTTATCTTTTTACCGCACTCTGACTGTCTGATATGACTGAAAGTAAGGCACCTCATAGTAGAAAAGAGGTCGGCACCACTCTAAGCGTGAAGAAAAGCTCTTTTATTGCATCACCATTGTGGTTTAACAATGACAAACGTTGTTTCGGGCATAGCCCTTTTTCAAATTGCAGCAGCCATATACAAAAACACAAGTGCAGTGCCTTAAATACCCCACCTCCACTAAAATCACCAATCGGTGACTAACTGGGCAGAGACATGTCTTGGACCTGATGGGGAACTGCAAAAGCTAGTATGTAAATCTGAATTAACCATTTGCCTGCTGGCAAAATCACTCAATAGAGAAGATAAAGGTGCCTCCATTGGTCGTATGGCATCCGCATCACTTCCTGGCCATTTCTGGCCAGTCGGGAAGATTCACGACATCAAACAAAACCACACGTCAAAAAATACGCATGCATGCGTGATCATCCGCATGAAACACACGCCAACCGCGGCGTACCATGCAGAACGCGTAAAAACCGACGGCAAAAACCGCTTCAAAACCATGCGTCACAACATACGCATCCTAGCTTGGCTGTACGCATGGAACGCACCCCAAACGTGGAGTGCGCACCATAGCGTGTACGACTGATCCACAACGCGTCAAAAGATACGCAAAGCATGAGGCAATACGCATATGAGCACATGATCACAACAATATGCATGCATACATAAATACAAAATTGGACCACCCGAACGAAAGTGATGCTTATGGCACCTGAGTGTCAACTAGGCACTCATATTTTCACACCATACAAAATCCACTAATGTGGACAAATCAATAGTGGCACTATATCAAAAAGAAAAAGAAGAAGGAAAATTACAGCAGGCAAAGGATTCGATACGTCACCCTCAGCAGGTCCATCACAGTGCAGCCCAGGGATATCTAAAACAAAGTACAAAGCAATAAAATAAGTACATATAAATTCAGAATTAAATATCAATCAATCAGAAGAAGTAAGAAAGTTACAGGCACTAGGAATAACCCCGCCCATCAGACAGTGATTGACCATCAATGAATACAGAACGCCAGATCGTATTCCCGGTTAAGACCACCGGGCTCCATCGTCCCCAATCGTCTTATCCAGAACGCCTCCCTCTTACACAGTGCAATTTCCCTATTGCTTCCTCTCCAATCAATGGGCACCGAATCAATGATCTTAACTTTAAGTTGTGTAACCGAATGTTTCATCTGTGCAAAATGCTCAGAAACCGACTGGCCCTGCGTCTTGTGTCGTATTGCCGACTTATGCGACGAAATACGATCCTTGAGGCGCTGTGTAGTCATGCCCGGGAGGGAGGCGTTCTGGATAAGACGATTGGGGACGATGGAGCCCGGTGGTCTTAACCGGGAATACGATCTGGCGTTCTGTATTCATTGATGGTCAATCACTGTCTGATGGGCGGGGTTATTCCTAGTGCCTGTAACTTTCTTACTTCTTCTGATTGATTGATATTTAATTCTGAATTTATATGTACTTATTTTATTGCTTTGTACTTTGTTTTAGATATCCCTGGGCTGCACTGTGATGGACCTGCTGAGGGTGACGAATCGAATCCTTTGCCTGCTGTAATCTTCCTTCTTCTTTTTCTTTGTGATATAGTGCCACTATTGACTTGTCCACCTTAGTGGATTTTGTATGGTGTGAAAATATGAGTGCCTAGTTGACACTCAGGTGCCATAAGCATCACTTTCGTTCGGGTGGTCCAATTTTGTATTTATGTATGCATGCATATTGTTGTGATCATGTGCTCATATGCGTATTGCCTCATGCTTTGCGTATCTTTTGACGCGTTGTGGATCAGTCGTACACGCTATGGAGCGCACTCCGCATTTGGGGTGCGTTCCATGCGTACCGCCACGCTAGGATGCGTATGTTGTGACGCATGGTTTTGAAGCGGTTTTTGCCGTCGGTTTTTACGCGTTCTGCATGGTACGCCGCGGTTGGCGTGTGTTTCATGCGGATGATCACGCATGCATGCGTATTTTTTGACGCGTGGTTTTGTTTGATGTCGTGGATCTTCCCGATTGGCCAGATATGGCCAGGAAGTGATGCGGATGCCATACGACCAATGGAGGCACGTTTATTTTCTGTATTGACTGATTTTGGCAGCAGGCAAATGGTTAATTCAGATTTACATACTAGCTTTTGCAGTTTCCCATCAGGTCCACCACATGTCTCTGCCCAGTTAGTCACCGATTGGTGATTTTAGTGGAGGTGGGGTATTTAAGGCACTGCACTTGTGTTTTTGTATATGGCTGCTGCAATTTGAAAAAGGGCTATGCCCAAAACAACATTTGTCATTGTTAAGCCACAATGGTGATGCAATAAAAGAGCTTTTCTTCACGCTTGGAGTGGTGCCGACCTCTTTTCTACTATGATGTTCTGAGCACCTCGGTGGACGCAGAGGTGAAGGTCGAGGCATACTCATCTTTATTTTGGTGTGGAGCTCCTCCTGACTACAGAGTGAAAGTAAGGCACAGTAAGGTGTGTTGTTGTAGCTACATATGCTAATAAACAATCAGTAAGTGAGAACAAAAATGTGTTTGACACTGTTAATTAATTATTATATATTTTTATTACCACACACTGACTGATATCACTGAATGTAAGTAAGGTGTGTTGTAACTATGTACTGTATGTCAATCAACAATCAGTAAGTGAAATAAAAAATGTGTGAGACACTGTAAAGTATAATTATTTTTTCATTTTTTACTAGAGATTTTGGCAAACCGTTAGCCAGCAAATCTCTATGGGCCGATACTACATCCAGGTCGCTATGACCCGTATTAGTACGGCTGCGTGTCCTTGATCGCGCGCCTGTTGCTGGGCACTCTCTGCACATGAGCGTGACGTCACTCATGAGAGTGCCTGGCAGCAGGCGCGAGATCAAGGATGCGCACTGCTGGCCCAGCGCAGCCGTACTACTCAGGGTCATAGCGACCCGGTTGTAGTACAGGGTGAGGGGTTCGCCGGCGAACGGTTCCCGAACCGTTCGCTGGCGAACCCCTCACCCTGTACTATCTCTATTTTTTACCACACACTGCAAGTAATGCACAATTGTAATGTAAAATGTGTTGATGTAACTAGGTATGCTAATCAACAATCATTAAGTAAGAACAAAAATATGTGGGTGTGGGACACTAAATTATTATTTATTTATCTTTTTACCGCACTCTGACTGCCTGATATGACTGAAAGTAATGCACAGTAAGGTGTGTTGTCATAGCTACATATGCTAATAAACAATCAGTAAGTGAGAGCAAAAATGTGTGGGACAATGTAAATTAATTATTTTTTTTTTTTTTTACCACACACTGACTGTCTGATATGACTGAATGTAACACACAACGGCACAGTAAGGAGTGTAACTATGTACTGTATGCCAATCAACAATCAGTAAGGGAAAACAAAAATCTGCAAGACACTGTCAATTATAATTTATTTATTTTGTACCCCACACTGAAAGTCATGCACAGAAAGGTGTGTTGTTGTAACTATGTATGCTAATCAACAATCAGTAAGTAAGAACAATTTGAACAAAAAGTGTGGGACACTAAATTATTATTATTTTTTTTACTGCACGCTGACTGTCTGATATGACTGAAAGTAATACACAGTAAGGCGTGTTGTTGTAACTACATATGCTAATAATCAGTAAGTGAGAAAAAAATGTGCGGGACCCTAAATTATTATTATTATTATTATTTTTATTATTATTATTGTTGTTGTTTTTACCACACATTGACTGCCCGATGTGACTGAAAGTAAGGGACAGTCCCACAGAATGGTGTATTTTTATAAGTATGCATGCTAATCAACAATCAGTAAGTAAGAACAAAAATGTTTGGGGCACTAAATTATTTTTTTTTTTATTTATTTACCACACACTGACTGTCTGATATGACTGAAAGTAGCACAAAGTCAAACAGTAAGGTGTGTTGTTGTAGATATGTATCTATGATAATCAACAACAATAAGTAAGTGAGAACAAAAAAATGTGTGGGACACTAAATTAATATTTTTTTTTTATTTTACCACACACTGAATGTGTGAATTGACTAAACATAATGCCCAGTTAGGTGACATGAGTGACACTGTGTAAGGGCCAATGACAATCAATTACTTAGGCACAGTGGGCTAGAATGGTGTTAAGGGTATTGGGGGACCCCTATCTGGTGCACTAAGCAGTACACCTAAGAAGCAGCTAAAGAGCACAACATAAATATCTGCTCGCAGTTCTGCACACTTCACATGCCTCTCTCCTCTTCCTGGCATAACATGCACTGTTTGTCCATTGCTATGCAATATCTGTCAAACAATTGCATGCTCCCCTGAACAAGCTGGATATGAGAAAGACACTGTGAGAGTGAACGAGACAGATTGTCTCTCTTTCCTAACACACTGTGGCTGCACAACTTTTACACAGCTGTGAAGGAGGAAACCAATAATAGACTCTCTAAATCATGCTAGAACAGTATCCCCTCTGGAAGATGGTGTGCACTGCAATGTGGCGCTGACTCCACTTTTCTGGGATGCTGTGTACAACTAACAGCAAGGTGACAGGTTTTTTTCCCCTTATTACCACAATGGCTATCATAAGTGTGTTCGGTAAAGAAAATCAGTGCGGGAAAACACAGCATTCGGTATTTTAGACTTCTGTGTGCTCATTTATAAAAATGATTACAGTTGTGATAGCAGTGCAGTGATTTCCTGAACTAGGCTGGCTCTAGGCTGTCGGTAGGCTGTCGGTAGGCTGGCGTAACAGAAGAAGCTGCCTGAGTCCCTCCGTGCGCTGCTCTCACTGATGCTGCTTGGGAGGTCTGTCTCCTCTCCATTGACTTAGCTGTAATTCGCATGCTTATCGCTACTTCCAAGGGAGCGGTATTCTCCGTCCTCATACCGCTTGCTCTAATCTTTATGAATTGACATTTAGTAACATTTTTTAAGATAATCACCACACAAGGCGGTAATTTATCGCTCTGCTCGGGAATGTCAGCTTTTCATGCGGAAACAGCCTTTATGAATAGACATTTTGCTATGTGCTCAGTAAAGTCAGCTGTTTTCAGCATTTCCACACGCGGGAATGCTTTATGAATGATAGCTTATGTATCAGTACTCTCCTCTTTTCTAAAGGGATTCTACAAAAAAATGCATACTTCGATAGTTGTCCTTTAATGAATTGTAAAATCTGAAACTTGGATCTGAATTATACGTCTGTGACAGCCCCTGATTTTGTACAGTAAGCCTGCAGTAGATCATAAATGTGGCTCTTCCTATCAAACCAGCTGGATGTTTCCTGTTTTTGTCTTATAGTTTTTACATCCTTTACGGGGAGATGCAACCGTTATGGGTGTAGCTCCTAGCTCACTGAGAATTAGGGATGCTCATTCGGATTCTCCCGCAGAATTGGCATTTCTGATCGGAGAAATTGGTGCTGGTGGAGATCGGAATTTCTTCAGAATCAGAAATCAGCATTTCTAGACGTCCCTACTGAGAGTCCAGATACATTTGCAAATACATTATTTAATGAAGGAACTTCATACTTGGTACTCCATTTGCATTTGATTAATTTCCAAGATGCATACATTTGCATACAAATGAAATTAACTTTTTTTTTTTAAATAGCATCTCAGATCTGCTGAGCAGCTGAGATCTGCTAAAACATAGCCATTAAGTTGCATTGCACAATCATCTCACAATTGTGTATGGTATAATTTAATTTCAGCATTATTTTCATATACAGGTGAACAGCCACAAATCCCCAGTCTGCCATTACAATATCCCCTAGCCTTGCTGAAAACTTTATTGTATAAATACTATTTTGCTCAGAAAGAACGTTTTATATGTTATTTTCACAATGTACTATAACTGAGAAGGGATACCCCACTGACACACAGTATTTATCTCTCTGAGCTTGTCAGCAACAGATCTCTTCCTGAAGTGTAAAGTCCTTGCCGAGAAATCTGCAAAGCAAGTCAAATAATGCCCATATAAATAAATTCTACACCTCAGGTGGGCCTTTCTTGAGATCTCCTTCTTTGCAGGATATCTCAATAGAAAGCGCGCAAAGGGGCGAGATTCAGCTGCATACATCATAAGTGTTAAATATAAGCATATAAAACCTTGCTTGCATACAAGAAAATGCAAGTTTTAGTTGCAGGTATATTGCAAATGTAAAGATATACACATAGATTTGGCTACATGTAATGTGTAGCTTACCTAAAAAAAAAAAAACAAAGAAAGCAAATTTATAATACTGTGCAGGGGTGTCTCTAGCCATTTTGTTACTCCAGGGTTAGAAAACCTGTGGCTGGGCCACACGAGGTAAACACTTTACCCGTGTGGCTACTGAGAAGAAGGGGCGTGGCTTTAAAGGAGGAGCCTGGAGGAGAAGAGCAGTGTTAATTGCTCTATTGGCTGGGGAGAAGGAGGCGGCGTCTATGGAGGTGGAGGCACTGCTGAGCACATGAGGTGTAGCGTGCCGAGCACCGGAGTCGGGAGGTTATATTATATATTAAACAAAAACAAAAAAACATGGTCTCGGTAGCAGCAGCGGGGGAATGCGCCTGACCACCTCATGTCGCCCTAGGCAACCGCCTGTACTTGCCTGGTGGGTGAGACGCCCCTGATACTGTGCAAAAGCTTAAGGCAGGTGCTATAAACTAAAAATGCATTCATAAATGTGAACAGTTTTTTTTTTATCAATAACAGTGCAAACTGAATGAACAGAAGAAATAGTTAGTATGATCACACATGCCTTATAAACAGCATCAATACTTCTAGGTAACTTTGCATACAGTTTTTAAAGAAACTTGGCAGGCAGGTTGTTCCAAATATCTTAGAACAGTAACCACAGATCTTTTTTGTGTGTAGACTGCCTCTGATTCCTCTCTTCTGTCTCCTAATCTGATCCCATAAATGCTCAAAGTTGTTGAGATCAAGTTCTGTGTGGGCTTCCAGGATTACTTGTTCTTTGGTGCTCTGAAGATTGGGGGTGAGCAGGAAAATTTCGTAAAGTTGCATTTGCAGTGAAAATGGCTGATTTGCTTAAAGTACAACTGACCTGAGAGGGACATAAAGGCTGTCATGTATATTCACTTTTAAATAATTAAATAATTATTTAATGCACATTGCCTGGCTGTACTGCTGATCATCTGCCTGGTAGCCAGGTGCCACCCCCCCCCCCCTCTTTAGTTCATTTAGTACAGGTAGCCAGGAGTGCTGCCCTCCCCCCTCTTTAGTTCAGTAAGCCAGGTGTGCCTCCCCCTCCCCCTTTAGTACAGTTAGCCAGGTGTGCCTCCACCTCCTTTCTTTTAGTTAGCCAAGTGTGCCTCCCCCTCCACCCTTTAGTTAGCCAGGTGTGCCTCCCCCTCCTTCCTTTATTAAGCCAGGTGTGCCTCCCCCTCCTTCCTCTAGTTATCCAGGTGCTCCTCCCCCTCCTTCATGTAGTTAGCCAGGTGTGCCTCTTCTTCTTCCTTTAGTTAGCCAGGTGCGCCTCCCCTTTAGTATAGTAAACCAATTGGGCCCCTCTTGTATGATTTGCCAGGTGTGCTGAGACCACAACCCCCCCCCCCCCCTTTAGTATCATAAGCCAAATTAAGTATTCTTCCCCCCTCCTTCCCTAATAGAACAGTCCAGCAGCAGGGATTGAGTCACTCACCTCATCAGGCCCCAGCACTGAAACGTCTCCTCTCCCCTCCATCAGCCGCTGTGAACCCCTCTCTCCAACCGGCATCTGTGATGTGCCAGTGCATTAACGACATGTAGCTTCCTGCAATGTGTAGAGAAAGCAGGGTGGCTGTGGACTGGCCAGGTTTGTTTGCTGGCAGATGGCAACTAGTAACTGCTTGAGTGCCAGCTGCCCCTTCTCTTCTAGCGCCCTAGGCATCAGCCTACAAATCTGGGCCTGAAGAAGACAGCATCATTACTGTTGGCAAGGTGGTTCACTGTGGATTTTTTTTTTCACTCTGTGAGCAGAACATCACATGATCTGCATGTTCTGGGAGAAAAGGCTCCATGATATTGCCTAGGCTGAACATCACCTGTATTGGGGGGGGGGGGTTATACAAATATACAACTATATTTAATACAGTATTAAGAAAAACAGAACTTCTTGTGGATGACAAAAACATCCGGTCATTATTGTGTCCATATATGGTTAGTGCCAGGATAATCAAGATGTGTTTTGTAGTTTGTTTTGCATATTTTGGAGCCCAGTACTGCACAATTATAAATGTTGATAAACAGCACCAATTAACTCAACACTAAAAGAAAAGCTACTGGAGTGGCCTTTTATGCCTTTAAAAAGCTGTTCTCTTTAGTGAGTACCTAGTATCACTCACAATAAATTTATATTGCATTACAATAGAACAATTGTCCAGAAGCATGCCATAAATCAACATTAACTTCCCAGCACTAAAACAGAGAAGAATAGATACAGAAAACATACAGTATATATTCTGTTTTTATGGTTACTTCATATTGGGCTGGCTTTATAAGTTAATGATTTTAAACAATTTAGACTATACATCTAAGACTCTTGAACATTCTTCAAGCTGATCAAAGGGAATTTTATGATCAAAGCTGGAGGATGATTTAGACACGTCAAAGAACAGAGAGAAAGGCACTTTTTCTACTGCATTAATTTTGTATTCACTACTTGATTGTTGATAGCATAATATTGCAGACTCTGAAAAATACCCTTGAATAAAAGAAAATATTTAAACTGTGGACAAATGACCATTTAATTCATGTATTGATTTTTTTTACACTTTAGTCAAATATATCCCATGATCTTTTGTTATATTGCTAGGGTGACACGTATATTGGGAATCATGAATATGGTAATAGAATCCTATCTATTAATGGAAGGTTGTAAGTATGCACAGGCCTTGGGGACAGTGACTTTTGCAGTTATGGGAGGTGGCTTAGTGTGGGCGGTGGCTTAGTGCAGCAGTTAGGGCCTATTTCCACTACACGCAGATTAGATGCAGAATGGATGCAGAAACACTGGCTCCAATGAAAGCCAATGGGCCTGTTTCCACTAAATGCAATTTTTCTGATGCAGATTTTCCCATAGGCATTCATTGGAGTCAGTTTTTCTGCACCCATTCTGCATCAATTCTGCATCCAGACTGCGTGTAGTGGAAATAGGCCCTTATGGTGTTTGTGCAAAGTTGCAGGTGCATTTGTGGAAATGTACGGATTCACCTGTGGGCGGTGGCTAAATGTGGCACATGATTAAATTGAGAATTGGGGGGGGGGGAGGTTCTGGTAATATAATAAACTTTGAACCCAATCTAACAAATGTATTGCATTTAGTGCTGTTTTGTTTTTTGTTTTTGTTTTTTTCCAATTGTAATTCCTCCACCTTGATGTGGAGGAACTTTGACCATTTATCTACATTTCTATAATATTTATTCCTGTACAGCTTTTTCAATTGCTACTTTTATCTGTTTTGTTTAGAAAAGAGTACCCCTCTATCTACATCCCCACCTCCACCTCAGTCAGACATTTGTTTCCAAACTTGAAAAAATAAACTGTGTATAAATATGAAAAAAAAACGCGCAATTTACCAGTCCAGTATAAAGATGTAATGAATAGAAAATACCTATCAGCATATGATATTGGTATCATTTCTTGCAAGCACATTTCTAAAAGTCAAATACGTATTACAAGCTCTCTATATTGTTTAAAAACAGTAATTGATTGTAGAATGTCTCAAAGTTGAAAATCTGAGACCAGCACAGAGCTCTGTAAATGCACAAGGGCTAGACTGAAGTGATTATTTTTACCAACTGCTAAGGGGTTTTTAGCACCTTCTACCAGTTTAGATAGCAGATGACTTCTTCATTTTTTTCCAATATATTTGTGATTAATTATTGCTATTCTCTATCAGTGAACAAATTAATTCCGCCAAAACTAATCTAGTAAAATGTCTTTCATCAGCGTGAGGCATTGTCATTGTGTGCTATCATAGAGAAATTATTGCAGTTGTTGTACACTCATAAGATATAGTTGCAGTACATAGTTCTGTCAAAGACTAAAATATTTTCCTTGAACAGCAAGGTGCATCAGCTTATCTTTGTTTCTCACTGAGGAGCCCAGATCGTTAATTTTAAATTAATAGGAAAATGTCTAAAGAGGTTCTCATAAAATAATGTATCATTAATATAGGACAATGTGGGCTGCCAAAATCTTATGTGACGTTGAATTTATAATATGCAGAAGCCCAAATCCACCTGGGGCCTGAGTATAATGAATAAATAATAAATCACAAATGTACAAAGAATATATATGTTATGGCCAGAACCCGAAGTTTGGCCACTTCACGTTCTGGCCGACCAATGTGCGAAGTGGCCACTGCGCCAGTGTTAGAAATTAAATGATTCCTGTTAAGATGAATGTATTTTCTGGCCGTCTCGCTGTGGCCAAATGTATAAAAAGTTAGTTTAATTAAATGAAAAGAAGTCGGCGGAAAATGTAGCAGATGAAGCCGCCGGCTTCTGCTCTGCCTCTCTGTCTCCCCCCTCTTGCCTCTCTCTCTCTCCTACTGGCAGCCGGGGGAAACGCCTGTCCCCGAGAGTCGTTTGTCGTGTCAGGGAATCCTGCCGTTTCTGCAGAGTGGGTGCTGGCAAAACACACACACACACACACACACACACACACACACACACACACACACACACACACACACACACACACACACACACACATTTTTTAGGACATGTTCTGACTTTCAACCATCAAAATAATGGGAGCAGGCCCATAATCTTAGGTAGTGGAGCTCTCATGGAGAACATCTCAGGGTGGTTGGTAAACATTTTGAAAGGCTCTGATCTGTAACAGACCCAGCTACAGGATACTACCCATCTCCTGAGCCAACTGGCTGCCATTGGCCCAGTGCCTGAGGGAACCATTTATGCCACTATGAATGTGGAGACCCTGTACACCATGATGATGGTATTGTGGCCTGTTGCAAATATCTTCAGCGCCGGGACATACCTGTAGAGCCATTTACTACCGTGTTTCCCCGAAAATAAGACACTGTCTTATATTATTTTTTTCCTCCAAAATACGTGCTAGGGCTTATTTTTGGGGAAGTCTTATTTTTGTGGGGTAGCCAGAAACCCCTAGTATATAGCCAGATATGCCCGCCCAGTATATACCCAGACCCCTCACCCTAGTATATAGCCTTACCCCCAAGTATAAAAAGTGTAGAGTAGCCTCTCCCTCCTGCTCCCCCCACTGCTGCTGCAGCTGATTTACCTCCTCTACTCCTGACCCACCTCCTCCACAAAGTCGGATCCCCCCTGCGGGTTGCGGCTGTGGCTAATGCTGTGTAGTATTCAGGTCTCAGATCAGTGGTGAATGCAGCTCAAGTTGTGCAGTAACAGAGCCGGTATACAGAAAGTGATCTCTGTTTACTTCCTGTAGAGGGCGGCGCTGTCACTGCATAACTTTACCGAAGCTGCCTTCACCGCTGTTTTGAAAAGTGAATGATGCAAAGTATTAGCAGCAGCCCGAAGGGAGCATCCGACTCTCTGGAGGAGGGGGGCCAGGAGTAGAGGTACCAATCAGCGGCATGACGCAGCGGCAGGCGGGGGGGGGGGGGGGGGGCACTCACAGAGGAGGGGTTGAAGCAGTAAGCATTACCCCAATTTCCCCAGCGCCAGCTGTCCCTGCAGATAGGGCTTATTTTTGGAGGATGTCTTATATTTCAAGGGTGCTTGAAATATAAGATAGGGCTTACTTTCGGAGGATGCCTTATTTTAGGGGAAAGATGGTAGACTGATGAAATTAATTCTCAAGAGAGCTTTTCCATCTCTCTGATGAATTGCCTGTCTTTGTACCAGTTCTAGAAGGCCAATGTCCTTTCTATAGTGTGGTGACTACAATACCCCAAAAATATTGTCAGTTTGTCTATAATGGAGGCACTAAAGACTGCTTGAATTTCTGGTGTGCTGGCCAATCTCTGGAATTTGACTGCCTATGGACAGTGTCAAGCGTGTCTGGCTGCAGGTAGAGCCAGGACAAGGTCCTCCAGCACCCAAGCCTGAGACACCAAAGTTGCCCCCTCCTACACTGTGCCCTGAGGCTGGAGCCTCTCTTGCCTCTCCCTCGGCCGGCCCTGGCTGCAGGACCCACAATATATGAAAGAGAGGTACCTGCACTATTGATTGTATGATTGTGTTGTCTGATGCAACTGTAGCCTAATAAATCTGCCTTTTTATGCATAATCCTAAAAAATAATTCACAATTTTAGAGTCTTTCCTTTTAAATGAATTAACGTTTAAGTCTGTTATCCTTTTTTCTTTCTAAAAAAATAAAAGCGATATTATCTTAAACAATTCTTGTGGTTAAATTGACATGTCAACAAACAATATTATTCTGATACATTGTTATGGTAATATGTGCTATTAATGTTATTATTTCAATGTATCTTACAGTAACAGTGTTTTTAAACAATACATCTTATAATTAACATTGTCATAAGAATATAATTAAACTGTCAATATGCCAGACCTTGTGTCAGATTTCCAATAACATATCTCAAGTTAACAAATATGATGTGTAAACTAAAGCTGCATATTTAAAACCTCAGAAGAATTTACAGTTCCTTTGTTCTTTAATATATTTCTGCAAAATTCATCTTAATTTTAACCTTTCTTCTTGCAACAGCCAATAATTTGCATGATATTGTAAGACTATAGACAAACAATGTGCCAATCAAATGTAGCCAACCGACAACAATATAAACAATTTAATAAAAGTGGGTGTAAGATAGTCTGCTTTCTGTTTTACTACACACACACACGCACGCACGCACACGCACGCACGCACGCACACGCACACGCACGCACGCACACACACGTTTTCGGGAGAGATAGTTGAAGCAATTTACATGTCAATTTTGCAAATGTTGCTACAAAAATCATTTTCATCCAAACTACTAGCTCATAACCAGCAGGAATGTCTGCCATGGGACTAATCCCAAAGATGAATGCATTTTGTTGCACTACTTGTATAGTGCCAGGGTAACAACAGCTCCTGCGGCCCCTGCAACCTCTGGGGGGGGGGGGGGTTGCGTGGCTCTCTCCTACTTAGTGGCATAGCTAAGAAGCCGTGGGCCCCAGTGCAAATTTAGCATTGGGGCTCCCCAAGCATGCTTTGGATAACAATTGATACAACACACCAAAACCGGTCAAGGACAACCACAGTGTCAGAGGTGCAAGAAGGGGATGGGGAATTGTGTGTTAATGATCACTACTATTCAAATCAACTATAGAAGTGAATATTATCAGCACAGGACCAATAAAAAGCTAATACTGTGTTTGAAGGGTGGGCCCCTCTAGCCCAAGGGCCCCAATGCGGTCGCTACCTATGCACCCCCTATTGTTACGCCACTGCTCCTCCTCCCTCATTACCCACATGCAGCGTAACACAGGTAGTGGAGTAATGTTTACCTGCTGTTTACCTACTCCAGTACTGTGGGTCTGCTCCATGCACCAATATTTTTAGTTAACTTTAAACACATCTTATTTTTAGTTAACTTTAAAAGGTGAGCATAATAATCTAGGCATCCATGGTAACAATGTACAAGAGTCTAAATTGCTGGATGTAAAAAGGCTAAAAAATGGGAAGGAAAGCTTTGGAATGAAATTGTGACTAGTGTATGCTGTTGATTCTGTTTTTAAGGTGATAAGTCTAGTGGCTCATACACTCGGGGTACGGCTGTCGCCGCAACCACATGGCACGCGCGTGTTGCGGCGACAGGTCGCCCGTGTGTATGACGCGCACTCCCCGAACCGTCGCCCATCGGAGATGTCGCCAGGCGATTGACATGTTCAATCTCCGGCTACAGCTGTCGCTGCAACTTCACCGGAACTGTCGCTAGTCCCGCGTGTGTATGCAGGCTAGCGACAGGAGACCTACGCGAGTGAATGGAGCATCCGGCCGGGGGATGCTCCATTCACAAACAGCTTCCGCCGCGTCTCTGCCTTTCTGGCGAGTCGTGTGGACAGCTGTCGCCGGCAGGGAGCTGTCGCTCCCTGGTAACGTGCGCGCATGCAATGGGGGACAATTGTCCCCCGTGTGTATGTAGCTTAAGGGTCATGAAGTAGGTTTACAGGAATCGTGAACAATGTACTACATACATTATACTTAAGCAGTCTGTTCAAGTTACAACTTTTGACTTGACTGGGTTCATTTAAAATTATGCTTTTTATGAAGGAGATGTCCTATACCTATTAAAGTCGGATAGCTTTTACTATGTGTGCTGGTGCTGCTGCATTTATTAAAACAGCAAAATGAAGAAAAGCAGACAGAAGCCTTTTCTTAAATTATGCGTAAACAATTATAGCCAAAATGACGTAGATTTCAAGTATGTCTGATGAAAATAATTATAAGGATTCTCCCAAAAAGCCATAACATATCCCAGAAAAAGAACAAATATGAAGTTGGACAGTGTTGTGCCAATTGGATTCAGCTGCTGTAGTGTAAGGAGGATATTTCCAATACTTTGAGAAAAAATAAAAATGTAGCAGAAGAAAAGCAGCACCAGCAATGGCTAGAGCACTATAACCCCCTACCCCCTCCCACAGCTGCAGATGTTGTGGGCTTATGATTACATCCCTGAAAGTAGACAAAATATATTAAGTCCATTTTGGAATAAACTGCCATGTAGTAGATCACTTAGTGTATGCCAGAATAGAAGAAAAAAACATGATTTAAAAGCTATGTTTCAAAGATCCAAGAAGCTGGATTCAATGAAGACCAGGTGCTACACTGGGGCATGCTGGGGCACTGCCCCCCCCCCTCCCCTGGGAATCACTGTGCCCCCCTGAGTTAACTGTTTCCAGGCTCCAGCAGCTTACAGTGAACAGGATGGAGTCTGTAAAAAACTCAGTCTAAGTCTATGTAGGCATTACGTAAACCAAGGGTTTGTATTTATTTGCTATAAATACCTCACAATCCTTGATTGTAATTCATTGTAATTAATGTATCTAGATGACGCATATTTTTATTAATTTTTCTTCAATAATAGCACCATCATTTTGACAATCTGCTCTCCTCAAAAGCCTCTGAGTTCTGTTTGTGATGTTTACATTTGGTTCCTATCGTTGCTGAATTAGGTAGTGTGAATTTTACACTAGACTTAGGCAAAAAATATCTAAAGCTCACTATACAAACATTGATTTTGATCACCCAAATGGGCCCCCCAAAAAACATTTAAAGAGGAACTCCAGTGAAAATAATGTAATAAAAAAAGTGCTTCATTTTTACAATAATTATGTATACATGATTTATTCAGTGTTTGCTCATTGTAAAATCTTTCCTCTCCCAGATTCACATTCTGACATGTATTACATGGTGACATTGTTACTGTGGGCAGATTATGTAGCTGTTCTGGCTTAACAGACAGCTGTAAACAGCCATTTCCTGTCTGTGAACATTGTTACATTGTGGCAGTTTGCCCAGAGTACCGTACGGTACCAGAGCCTCTTGTGGGAGGGGTTTCAGCACAAAATCAGTCATACAGCGCCCCCTGATGGTCTGTTTGTGAAAATCATTATATTTATCATGTAAAAGTGGGTATCAGCTACTAATTGGGATAAAGTTCAATTCTTGGTCGGAGTTTCTCTTTAAAGCTGGAGCCGCTACTGAGACCAATATATTCTACAAGCAAGCATAGCAGCTGTTTCTCACAAAACTATCAGAAAAAAAAATATATAGTGAAATCTGAAAATAGCTCTAGAACTGATAAATATACTGGAAAACTCATTCCACGTCGTACTGATGTTTTGTCATCTTCAACTAACTTTTGAAAAGAAAAAAAATGACTTCAATGTGAATAGCAATAGAATAGTGAATCTGACAAAAATGAAACAGTTTGGTTTGGATCTTCAGCATATTATGACATGTCAAAAGAAGTGACAGTACAGGTGATGCTTCCAAACGAGGACTTGCAGTTGTAATAATGTAAAAAGGGAAAACTAGTGATTTATGCATCCAAGATACTGACAGGAACTGATATCTGTATCCATAAGTAGGAAAGAACCGTATGCTATTGTACTTGGAGGAGAGCATTTCTATCAGTGCATATATAAGTAACATTGAAAAAAGATCACCACCAACACTTTTAAATAATCACGATTTGAAGAAGAGTCTGGATTGTGTCCCAAGCCGACTACAAAAAAAAATATGCTAAGACTAAAACCATTTGATCCTGTAGACTTTGCAAGCCCAGGAATGTGATTGCTCGTGCTCATACGGCACTATAGGTGCATTGCTGTTTAAAAATAAGAACACTACCAAGAAAACATTTGATATGAAAGTAAATTTAAATACACAACAAACAAATAAGTCATTCCAATAGTTTCCAGAGCTTATAAGTCACATAGGTCAACAACACCTAATCATGTGAAATGGCTTACCAATGACAAAGAAAGAAAAAAAAGAAAGGCTCATTATTATCTTATAAACAGGAAAAACATTATATTATCCTAGATATCAGAAGATACACGCAAGCCCATTTGTGCCAGTCAGACATGGCACAATTTGGAAGATAGTACAGTGTGTGGGCAAGTGTGCAGTGCATGTGCTTAACCATTTCAGCCCGCTGGGATTTTTCACCTTATGCAACGGCGCAATTTTCACCTCCCATTCATTCGCCAATAACTTTATCGCTAATTATCACAATGAATTCTGAATTGATCTATATCTTTTTTTTTTCTGCCACGAATTAGGCTTTCTTTGGGTGGTACATTTTGCTAAGAATTTTTTCTAAATGCATTTTAACAGAAATATTAAGAAAAAAATATTTCTCAGTTTTCGGCCATTATAGCTTTAAAATAATACAGGCTACCATAATTAAAACCTATGTAGTTTATTTGCCCATTTGTCTCGGTTTTTACACCATTTAACTTTTGTCCCTATCAAGATGTATGGCACCAATATTTTATTTGAAAATAAAGGTGCATTTTTTCAGTTTTGCATCTATCACTATTTACAAGCTTATAATTTAAAAAATGTTCGTAATATTCCCTCTTCACATGCATATTTAAAAAGTTCAGACCCTTAGGTAACTATTTATTTATTATAATTTTTTGTTTATTTTTATTAAAACATTTATTTGGGTAATTTTTTGTGTGGGAAATAGTTAATTTTAAATGTAATAATGTGGGTTTATTGTATTGAAAAATGTATGTAGATGTAGTTTTACTATTTGGCCACAAGATGGCCACATTGAGATTTTTTTTTGGGTCGTTTTCATTTCCAGGAAGCAAGAAGGGGACAAGAAACTTTTTTTTTTCAGAAAGACTGCAGCCTCTGATAAGAGGCCGTCAGTTTTTCTGCCGGGGACATAGATCAATGAATGGGAACCATGTTCCCATTCATTGATCTCAGGGCTACCGGGGGGAGGCACAGGGCACACCAAAGTGCGCAGCAGCAGCACAGCAGTCACCTGGACGTAAGGATCTTGTCCAGGCAGCATAAATGGTTAAAGAAGAACTGAAGGGAGAAGAATATGGAAGCTGCCATATTTATTTCCTGATAAAAACCATACCAGTTGCCTGGCAGACCTGCTGATCTATTTGGCTGTAGTAGTGTTTGAATAACACCAGGAACAAGCATGTAGCTAATATTGTCAGATCTGACAATAATGTCAGAGCCAGCTGATTTGCATATGCTTGTTTAGGGCATATAGCTAAAAATATTAGAGGTAAATGATCAGCAGGATAGCCAGGCAACTGGCATTGCTTAAAAGGAAATAAATATGACAGCCTCTGTATCCCTCTCACTTCAGTTGTCCTTTAGAGACATACTGGGACATGGAAAAAAAAGTGTTATTGCATATGTGCTGTCATGTTTTCTTAGATTTACTGGGCTGCAGCAGTGTACCTACCATAAGGCTGCAGGTGCTCACAGCACTGGGTGTAGCCATGGCTAAGGGTGCTGCAGTGGAGCCCAGCAACTATGTTCTTCCACCTGGGACCTTTTTTCAGAGTTCGGGCAACATTTGGTAAAATAGCAGCAGGCAGTGCAGCGGACTGTATTATTTCCTGAACTAGATATAGCATCCCTCCCTCTTCCTGTCTTGTGGGCAATGTGTCTCCTTACTCTCTACACACAGCTGCAGTGAGTGAATGTGCAGAGCAGCAGGGTGAATACAGATAATGATTGTTGTGCTGCAGTTGGGACATTGGCAGGGAGAGGTGGCAGGATGTGTTTTGTGCTTCAGAAGTTGCCTGTCATTAGTAGTCATGTGCACTGGCTGCAATAATACCAGAGTGCCCTGGACTATTGGTTATTTATCCTGATCAGAGTAATTAATCAAAAATGCAGCGCAATCTGCTGTTGCAGAAGCCAGTGATACAGGTGCTGACAGCTGACTTCTGTAGTGAGCAGAGAAGCAAGCTCCTGGCAATTTAGATTAGCTTAATTTCAGGTAATCATATCTCTTTTCCCAGGTCCCCTCCCACCCTGTTGTTTTCCCCATTTCCCTTTCCTCTTTTCAGATTTTAGTGGCTTCTTTTAACAGCATGTCCCTGCCAAACAGCCATGGTCTTGTCTGCAGTCCTGGTGAGAGGTCTTCCTGCCATTTCTCTTCTCTCACCAGGCTCTCTGTCTTGTGCCTCTACTTCTTTATCCCCCCTACTCCTATGCATCCCCCTCTTTTGTATGTCCCCTCTGAAAATCCAGTCTTTAGCATAGTCATAGTCTTATTTCCTACCATATAATTGTTGCGTATTTATATAGCACTGGCTCTTCTGCAGCACCATATAGAGTACAGAGTTTCATAATGGTCAGCTCCGTCCATATTCTGTAGACTACTTTTCCCCAAAAATCCCCCAAACTTTGTAGTGACACGCTCTGCGTCCCAACCTGTCAACCCTCCCATAATTTTTTTTTTTTGCGGGGTGTTTTGTCTGTAAATAATCAGCATCAGGTGTCTCTAGGTACGCCACTGCTGTGCTGGATCCAATTGCCTTTTTTCTTCTAAATGTTTTCCAAGGAGATTTTCATCTCTGCAATTTAAAATGTACCAAAATTAAGTGAAAAAGTACTGTCAAAATGAATCTGACTATGTCTTTGCTTGCTGGTAACTTAAAAGGCATTTTATCTGTATGGTTGTTATCTGTCAATTAATAATTAGAAATAAATTAAAGTACATTTACAGTCACTAACCTCTCTATTTGAGATTTTAACTTTGGTAGAGAAAAGTCCCCCCACCAGAATATAGGTAGAAAAGAAATATTATAAGTCAAGTCTTTAAATACATCTCTATCAGACCTCCTCCTAATGTACAGCTAGAATTAGCCTGAGTAAGTTAATAGTCAGAGAACTATGGTCCCTCCCTTTCCATTTTGATCTTTAGAAACCTTGGCATCAAATGATAAGTGTACCTGTGTTGAACTTCACACACATACCCAAGAAGAGGAGCCATTGGTTCCTATAGAGGCTTCCCGTTCCACATTCTGGTCCCCCATCGCTCAGCGCAGACTCCTAAAGAATTCTGACATGTGCTTTTTGTTAAGAAGATCGGGCCCAAGCTCCTCTTCAGGCATGAGTGCAGCCATTCTGTGCATACATGATTATAGCCATGCCTGTTCAGTAGGCTGGATCTGTTCTGTGCTGCTGCACAAGGGCAACATGTCCCACTTGTGCTTGAAGAGAGCATCGCCTGGTTCTTCCGAAGGGTCCTGTCTTGGGAAGCCTCTTCAACATCCAGTGGCTCCACTCTTTTTTGGTAAGTATGCCTTTTTTTACCCAAGGTTAGTATCAAAGTATTAATATTCATGCGGTTGACTAAATTAGGATTTTCCCAGCTCTGAGCAACCAAATGTAAATCTGAACAATAGTGACTGGCTACGCCTAACAGACAGTATATGTCAGGGCAGTACTGTATGTAGAATGTGTCAGTTCATGTACATGCATATCTGTCAGTTCAGTCACGTGATGTCTTTAAAACCTAGATCGTTTTAAAACATACTTTCAAAAGGGGGGGGGGGGGGCAGAGGGGGAGAACTAATTTTCCCCTTTTTGAGTCTGAAGATGAAAACTTGTTTTTTTTCATTTCCTGCAAGTCTGCAAAGTGTTGCAATGCAAAATATTCCAATTAGAAATTAAATTATATAAAAGTAAGCTTTTGCTGCTGGATTTGGGGAGTGGCCAGGCTATCTATGGTACATGGACATCTAAAAGGAGAGGCAACTTTATGGATCTCTGTCCATGTCTTAAACATAGAAGTGCACTATTTTAAATTAATTTTCAGAGTTACAAAAAAATAAAATAAAAACTGTGAAATTATATTTGCACATTTTTACAAAGGATAAGTGAAAAAAGTGTATTAACTCATCCCATTCCTAGCAAATACAAGGTAAACAGTTGCTCCACTGACAGAATCGTGATTTACTCCCATGAGTGAATCACCATTCAGTGGCTTTCTTATCTCTTTGAGGCATACCTGGTGACAAGGGTGAGGGTTAAGGTTAGGCTGGAGTGTTGTTGAGGCTAGGTGCCTGGGGAAGGGGGGGGGGAAGGTTAAGGTTAGGATGGAGTGTTGTTGAGGTTAGGTGCCTGGGGAAAGGGGGGGGGAGATTAAGGTTAGGCTGAAGTGATGTTGAGGTTAGGTTTCCGGGGGGGGGGGTGTAGGTTAGTTGCCCAACGGGAGGGGGGTTATAATTAGGCACCCACCAGGGGGGTTTAGGTTAGGCACCCATCGGGGGTGGGGGGGTTAAGATTCTGCACCACCACCAGGTGTGGTTAGGGTTAGGCACCACCGGGTGAGGGGATGTTCTGTGTGAGAGTACAGAGAGGTTAGGTTATAGAAAAATATTACTGATATTTACTATATGAATGAATGAGTAGAATATCAGATAATATACAGATATTCTACCACCAGCTATTTCCTGGGCCCTTTTCAACTGCCACTTTTATCAAATGTATGGCTTCTACTGTGCTAAGAACATTTTTTCCATATTCAAAGAATTTTTTTTTTTTGAGATAGCATGCAACATGTGCTATGTTATACAGTAATTTGTGAATGTCAGAAAATGTCAGTTATTGTTGTAACCTCATGGTTGCATTATTTTAAAATGAGAAATTTAAACTGAACATGTGTACCAGAAATTAAATGGATTTGAAAAACAAAATGATAAAATAGCAATGACACATCTGGCTAGCACTATTATGAGCAGGGAGTCAGACATTTCGACTCATCTCAAACAGAGCATGAAGATGCAAATTCTTTATTATTCTCATTTTGCTCGTACGAAACAAGAGGGATTCCTGCTGCTCATTTGCATTTTTCTCTTTGGGATTACAAACCAGATGGACTCCTTCCAGGCATTCCCATTACCATGTGCTTTACAGTACAATTTTATGCAGTGCCATTTAACAGCAGACAGGACTTTTGCTGCAATAGACCCGTGGTGACCAGGGGAGAAATGGTTATTGCTTAATCATGGTCTTTTAATATGATTTCACATCATTTTTCCTGTCCCTGTATTTCTCTGTACTTGTTCAGAGTGTACAGAGTCACACATCAGCAATCATTATATTTCTTTTTAATAATGATAAACATAGCCAAAACATAGTTATAATTATGCATGACAAAGTATAAACAATCTGGTCCAATTAGGCAGCACGTTTTTTGCTGCTGAAAGGTTTAAATAGATACGAGATTGTTTACTTTACTGTTTAGTATTGCATATAGAATATGACTTTGTGTTCATCTCAACAAATTCCCATGTATAGATAAATGCACAGATGCACAGATACTTAATACAGCAACTATGGTTTTCTTACTATACATTGTAGAAAACTCACCTTTGACTCACCTACTCTCCCGTTAACAATGTGGAAAGCTTGAAAAAAAAAAGAAGAATATTTATACTATATATTTGTTTAAACTAAGAAAAGAAACATGTTATTTATTGTATTTTAGACACACTGGGCCATGTGCAATTTAAAGTGGTAAGAAGCTTACAGTGTGTGAACTTCTTAAAGGACAACTGAAGTGAGAAGTATATGGAGGCTGCCATATTTTTTTTCCTTTTAAACAATACCAGTTGCCTGGCAGTCCTACTGGTCTATATGGCTGCAGTAGTGTCTGAATCACATCTGAAACAAGCATGTGGCTAAACTTGTCAGATCTGACAATAATGTGTGACGGTTTAGTGCCACTACTCAGATGTCTGATTATTTGGTGATCTGCAGAATCACCAATAATGCAGACGCTATACCTGATTATGTGTGATCCACAGAATCACCAATAATACCAGTATAGCAAGACCAAGAGTAGAGTGTGTAGTGTTTGGTGCAACTGTAACTTTAATGGTTTAAGAAGACCTTACCAGAGGAATGGGTAAGGTACAATCTGGACACAAACAAGACAAATTTAGACCAAATGCTCCCCAGTGGGGCTGGGAATGATTCAGACAGAGAATACAGAGATAGTTTGGCTGGTCCCTGCCAGGGATACCGGCGAGAGACCAGAACCAATCAAACAGATAAAAACAGACGTTTACCAGATAGCCTGGAAGGTCTACTAAGTAGCCTTCAGAAATAGACCGGCTAGTCCTATTAGAGGAGCCGGCAAGGAACTAGCTTAACTGGCAGCAAGAAGCTACCCCAGACCATTCCAGTGGAGCTGGAAAGGTAACACAAGTGACTCAGACAGCTTTAACTAAACCTTCCAGAGGAGCTGAGAAGGTACGATGAATCACTAAGCTTATACCTCACCAGTGGAGCAGGTGAAGATAATAAATAAATAAGCAGTGCTCATCAGTGGAGCTGATGAGCTTCAGAAACCACACAGACTAGGCCCCTAAAGAGATGCAGGCTGGCACTAGATGAAACTAATAAAGGCTAGACCTCTACAGGGGTGCTGGCTGTGACCAGATACACAGCACTGCTAAATACGGCCAGACCTCCGGGAGGCTCCAAGAACATACTAACAGATATGGTAACAGTAAAGTGTGGCAAGACCTCGCCAGAGGTGCTGGCGAGGTACTAAAAATACATAGGCCGTCCGTATAAAAAGTACAAACCCCAGTGAGCTGGGGAAACTGAAACTGAGATAGAATCTCCCAAGGAGCGGGTGATTCAGACTGTACTGCAGCCCAGGAGCAGGAGGCACAAACAATACTGTAACTAATGGTCGCCTAAGGAGCAGGCGGTTCAGATCGTACTGCAGCCTAGGGGCAGGTGAGTCAGACTGTACTGCAGCCGAGTAACCACCCTAGGAGTGGGTGAGACAGACTGTTCTGCAGCCTAGGGGCAGGTGAGTCAGACTGTACTGCAGCTGAGTAATCACCCCAGGAGTGGGTGAGACACCCCCAGGACTGCACTAAGAATAACTTCACCAGAGGCGCTGGTGAAGCTAGCACCTCACCAGTGGCGAGGGCCCACTGGTGAGTAGAGTGGTCTGGCAGGCAAGGTTCGGCAACAGAGAGGTAAGTAATGGTACAGAACCGTGAGACAAGAGAGTAATCGGAAATCAGGCAGGGGTTCAGCAACTAGTAAGGCAGATAGGCAGAAGCACAGGGTCAGAGAACCAGATCAGGGTCAGAGTTTAGCCAGAGTCATACACAGGAATCAATACAGAACAATGCAATTAAGAACTAACTATAGATAGATGTATAAATAAACACAAGGGTTTGCAGCACACCAGCTCTTTTATTCAGAGCACAAGGAAAAAGTTACAAGCGGCGAGCCAGGTAGCTTGTAACTTTTTCCTTGTGCTCTGAATAAAAGAGCTGGTGTGCTGCAAACCCTTGTGTTTATTGATATTACGCTGTGGAGGTGAGGACCTTCGCTGTTTGCTTGCACCCATACACTGGGACTCTGAGTGCTGCTGACCCTTGATTGAACCTCCTCACGGAAGGCACCTCCAAACTACCCGCCCACCCACCTGGTCGATGGCAGCGAGACCTACGCAAGCTCAACCCTGGCGTCCTTGCTGACTCCCTCCATGGCCTATCCTCCACTCTCCCCACCCTAACCTGTCCTAATCTTGCTGCAGCTCAGTATCACCAAATTCTCTCATCAGCCCTAGAGAAAGCTGCTCCACCAATATTCCGCCGCAACCGACCCCCTAACCCCCAGCCCTGGCGCACTACCCATACTCGCAACCTCCAGAGGGAAACACGCGCCACTGAACGAAAATGGCGGAAAACTCGACTAAACCAGGATTTCCTACAGTACAAGACTAACCTGCAGCAGTTCCACACTGCCCTTGCTCATGCGAAGCAGGAATACTTTACCAAGCTCATCGGAGCACAAGCTTCCAATCCCCGGCATCTTTTTAGCACCTTCAACTCCCTGCTTAAACCCACCCCCCCCACCTTCTGTTTCCTCCCTCTCTGCCACAGATTTAGCCACCCACTTCACCAACAAATAGTCTCCATCCGTCAGGAAATATCCAATCTTCAATCTTCACCTGCTCACAACCTACTCCATCTCCACCCTATCCTCCCCTCACCTCCTTCACTCCTACTACCACTGAGGAGGTCAACCACCTACTGCAGACTTCCCATACCACTACCTCCCCCCTTGACCCTATCCCTTCTGATCTACTTCAGCCTCACTTCACGGATCTGGCCCCAGTCCTCACTACCATGTTTAACCTCTCCCTATCCACAGGCACCTTCCCCTCAGACTTCAAGCAGGCCACTGTACTGCCTCTGCTCAAGAAACCCTCCCTCGACCCCTCGCTACCCTCCAACTACCGCCCAATCTCCCTCCTCCCCTTCGCCTCAAAACTCCTTGAGCGTCTGGTTCACAAACGCCTGACCCAGTACCTCAATGCCAACTCACTACTAGACCCACTGCAATCTGGATTTCGGCCTGCCCACTCAACTGAAACGGCTCTCACCAAAGTGGTCAATGACCTTGCCTTAGCTAAAGCTGAAGGCAAATACACCATTCTCCTCCTCCTTGACCTTTCAGCAGCTTTTGATACAGTAGATCATCCCCTACTCCTCCAGTCCCTCCAATCCATGGGCATTCACGATCTCGCCCTGACCTGGCTTTCATCCTACCTCTCCAACCGCTCCTTCACGACCTCCTTCAATGAGTCCTCGTCCACCCCCAACCACCTCTCAGTGGGAGTCCCCCAAGGCTCGGTCCTTGGCCCCCTACTGTTCTCCCTATACACATCCTCCATTGGCAAGGTTATCTCCTCCATGGGTTTTAACTATCATCTGTATGCAGATGACACCCAAATCTATCTCCACACCCCTGACATATCCACCACTACCATGGACAAGGTCTCCTCCTGCCTATCTGCCATCTCCTCCTGGATGTCCACTAGGTTCCTAAAACTAAATCTAGACAAAACGGAATTTATGATCTTCCCACCCCGTTCATCCCTGGACCTCCCAGATGTGCAGGTCACTGTTAACCACACTACTATTCACCCTACCTCTCAAGCCCGCTGTCTGGGTGTCACCCTGGACTCCGCACTCTCCTTCTCTCCCCACATCCAAAACCTCACAAAGTCCTGCAACTTCCACCTTCGTAACATCTGTAAGATTCGCCCTTTCCTGACCCCTGCCACCACCAAACTCCTCATCCATGCCCTCATAATTTCCCGCCTCGACTACTGCAATGCCCTTCTGTCTGGACTCCCTAAGACCCGAATAGCCCCACTGCAGTCCATCATGAATGCGGCTGCCAGAATTATCCACTCCTCCCATCGCTCCACCAGGGCGGCTCCCCTCCGTGAATCCCTCCACTGGCTTCCTATCCAGTCCAGAATCAGATTCAAGATATTGTGTCTGACCTACAAATCCATCCACAAAACCTGTCCAACCTACATTTCTGATCTTACTCAGAGATACACACCAAGCCGCTCACTCCACTCCTCCAATGAACTTCGCCTGACCGTCCCCCGCATCACCCAGTCCCATGCACGCCTCCAAGACTTCTCAAGAGCCGCTCCGACACTATGGAACTCCCTACCTCCACCCATTAGAGCAGCCCCCTCCTTCAACACCTTCAAGAATGCCCTCAAAACTCACCTTTTCCCTCTTGCCTACCACCCCTCACAATTGCTCTAAACCCACAGCCGAACTCTGGTCCCCTACCTCTCGTGTCCCTACCTCTCCCTCTAGATTGTAAGCCTTTGGGCAGGGTCCTCACTCCTTTTGTGTCCTACCTGATCATGCACCTCTATTACTGTGCACCCATGCTATGCATTTGAGTGAACCTAACTTGCCTAACTCCATGCTCCCATCCAGTGACTGACTAAGCATTACCTTGTACTCATACTGTGCTGTGTGATCTGGTTTTCTTGTATTCCTGTATTGTCATATTGCTGTTTGTCACCCCTAAATATTGTCTGTAACCTAAATTAATGTCCAGCGCTGCGCAATATGTTGGCGCTTTATAAATACAACAAATAAATAAATAAATAAATAAATAAATAATAGATGTATATTGCAAACACTGCATACACATCTATCATCACCTGGAACCTCACTACAATAAACAGAGTTCCTAGCCTTGTGTGAAATCTCTGGTTTCCTCCCAGATCAAAACACACCGGAACTAATCTAAGGTCTGAGCGCTGACACACAAGTATACAAATACGACAGCAGACAGTGCTAGACTGAAGCCCGAAGGCTTAAGAAGCAGAGGAGACCTCACTGGCACGCCCCCTGCTGCAGCCAATCCGGGGAGCCGTGAATCTCCTCTGATGTCAGCTGACCAGCAGGTCAGCTGACGAGCCCTCTCTTTGAATAAAGGTCCTGTCTATGTGCGCGCCCGCGCGAGACAGCGACCTTGCAGGGCAAAGATAGTTCCGTCCCTAGCGTTCTAGACGCCGGAGAGATGGACAGGGGCCCAGAGGCAGCCGCAGTGGCGATGCAGTCCGCCGCGGCTGCACTCGTTACATAATGTCAGAAACATCTGATCTGCTGCATGCTTGTTCAAGGTCTATGTCTGAATGTATTAGAGGCAGAGGATCAGCAGGAGAGCCAGGCAATGTGTATTGATTAGAAGGAAATACATATGACTGCCTCCCTATCCCTTACACTTCAGTTGCCCTTTAACACTTGACATCACTCAGAATTTACAATCAAATCCAATTGCTTGCTCGACCTGAGTGATGTCCAAACCCAATGAACATTACTCCAAGGAATAATAACTATATGTCTGAGTGGTGCCCCTACGTAGCAGGCAATAGAGAGCGAGGTATTTGTGTTCAGGAGCTGTCCTACAGCACTGACCCCTAACTCCCCTGGTAAATGCACACACACCTCTCGGAGTCACCGAACATCCATTGCTAGTGACAAAAGCTCCCTGCCACTCAGCCACCACTCATCACTACATCATGGTACCAACTGGAAACTTCAAAACAAAATACACTACTGTACATATTTTATTCGAGCCAGTTGGTGAAACTTTGAAAACTTCATCTCACACAGGGTTGCTCGTAAACTACGCCAGAGCGAATCTACGCAAATATTAACTGGAAAAGTTGGGGGTCGTCTTATATGCCCAGTCGTCTTATACGTCGGAATATACGGTAATAGCAAAGCTCTCAAATTTGCTAGGTATGTCATGGAGAGTAGTGGAAATAACATTGAAAAAATAAAAAATACCTTGTATTTTTTGAGAAAATCAATTCCAAAATGATTAGGAGAATTGACTACATGAGGCTTTGCTCCCTGAGCTATACCGGCCTACGTGGCACATGATGTGGGGGCTCTAGAAGAGAGGAGCAGCACATCTTTCTCTTCTCTGCCAATGTTTTTCTATGGAATCTATGGACAAGGGTCTCTTACCCACATCTGGTGACCAGTAGGAGGCGGGGCCCCTGGGGGGGTTTATAGTGGAATGCCCCCCCCCCCAAGGGAAATAGTTATAGGGGTACATATTTACACCTACACATTTCCACAAAGAGTTACAAATGAAATGAAAACAACAATGAGTGAAGCCCTTTAATATTCTTAATTAACCGTAAAATACTTACCTTACATTAATTTATGATCTAAGGGCCTGTTTCCACTACATACAGATTGGATGCAGAATAGATGTATAAAAACGGACTCCAATGAATGCCTATGGGAAAATCTGCATCAGAAAAATCGCGTTTAGTGGAAACAGGCCCATAGACATTCATTGGAGTCAGTTTTTCTGCATCCATTCTGCATCCAATCTGCGTGTAGTGGAAACCGGCCTTTACACCAATGTCCTCTAGCATTGTTCCATTCCAATGTCTTCTGTTTTTGAAAATTGTGTTCCCCTTATTCCTACTATTCTTCTTAATATGTCTAGCAACTTTAGTGAATACTAGCTGGTCGCCCGGCGTTGCCCGGGTATGTAATTGGCTAGTGTTAGCTCTGCCCACTTTTTCTAATCCTAACACACAATTACTCAAGGATGACCTAGTTTGTGAGCTTTGTGGTCTTTGGCATCAATAATTGACATTGAAATGAAATAAATCTAATTGGCTGTGGCTCCACTCCTTTGAAAATCAATAGGTGAATTTTGATTAGCTTTTGTAGGCTCCACCCACTTTTCTGAATATTAATCCCAGTCACCCAGTAACCAACTGTGCAAAGTTTAAGAACCCTGCCATTGATAGTGTAAGAAAAACAAAAGTTTGCTTTCTTAAAACAGCAAGAATTTACAATAATTCAGGTTGGAGTGAGCTTAAAATGTTATCAAGTGCATCACTGTTGAATATATGCAAATTAACCATTGTTACCCTTAAAAGCTAAACACACCTCCAGAACTGCTGGAATGCAATGATGTGTCATTTTGTTAATTTGTACAGAGCCATAATAATGCATACAGACTGTTTTGGATTGTTTGATCCTCATCGGTGCATGGCATGGATTAATTTGGCTCTATGCAGTAGGGCTTGTAACACCGAGAGGTACAGACTAACCAGCAAGCTCATGGTGACCCAGAACTCATTGGAGTGTGTAAGGGACTACAATGGTCCTAAAAGCCCCCTTACTAAGATGTTAAGAAAAACAAAAGTTTGCTTTCTTAAAACAGAAAGAATTTGCGATAATTCAGGTTGGAGTGAGCTTGAGATGTCTCCCAGGGCATCACTGCTGAATATATGCAAATTAACCATTGTGCCCATAGAAGCTAAACACACCTCCAGTGTAACAGTGTAAGAATGGCTGCAGTTTACATTTTCCAGTGAAATTTGTATTTGTCTCCGCCCCCTTTTTGGTTATGGGAATAAAAAGTATCCTATACTTTATTCCAGGTAATGTGCTATGTGTGTGCCAATTTCAGTTTACATTCTAGCAGTGAAATTTGTATTTTTCTCCACCCACTGATGTCCTAATGTTTCCCGGGTATGTATTTGGCTGCTGTTGGCTGTGGCCACTTTTTCTAACCCTAACACACAATTGTCAATAGTCAATGACCAAGTTTGTGAGAATTGTGGTCTTTGGCATGAATAATTTTCATTGAAATGAAACACATCTGATTCACTGTTTGTGGCCCCACCCCTTTTCTAAATATTTAACCCCAGTCACCCAATGATCAACTGTACCAGGTTTGAGGCTTGTGCCATTAACAGTGCAAAAATGGCAGCAATTAAATATTTGCCTTGAAAATCAATAGGTGAATTATGATTGGTTTTTGTAGGTTCCACCCTCTTTTCTGAATATTAATCTCAGTCACCGAGTGACCAACTGTGCAAAGTTTTAGAACCCTACAATTAATAGTGTAAGAATGGCTGCAGTTTATATTTTCCCAGTGAAATTTGTGTTTGTCTCCGCCCACTGATGACTTGGCATTGCCCAGGTATGTATTTGGCTGGTGTTGGCTCCGCCCACTTTTTCTAACCCTAACACAAAATTACTTAATCTATTTTGGTTCCTGGACGCTTCGTATGTTACGCTTAGAGTGACGTCATGTAAACAAACTCATGGCCGCCATCTTGTGGCCAAAAAGTAATACTACACCTGTAAAAAAATTTTTTTTAAATTAACACACATTTACATTATAAATCTATTGTTTACCTCCCACCCTCCCAAAACTACCCAAATAAAATGTTTACAATAAAAAAAACAAAAAACATTACAATAAAAAAAAAACATGTAAATATTTACCTAAGGGTCTAAACTTTTTAAATATCAATGTAAAGATGAAATATTTGTATATTTTTTTTTTATTTTAAACTTGTAAATAGTGATAGATGCAAAACGGAAAAAAATGCACCTTTATTTCCAAATAAAATATTGTCGCCATACATTGTGATAGGGACATAATTTTAACAGTGTTATAACCGGGACATATGGGCAAATACAATACGTGAGTTTTAATTATGGAGGCATGTATTATTTTAAAACTATAATGGCTGAAAATTGAGAAATAATGAATTTTTTCCGCTTTTTTCTTATTCTTCCTGTTAAAATGCATTTACAGTAAAGTGGCTCTTAGCAAAATGTACCCACCAAAGAAAGCCTAATTGGTGGTGGAAAAAACAAGATATAGATCAGTGCATTGTGATAAGTAGTGATAAAGTTATAGTCTAATGAATGGGAGGTGAACATTTCTCACGTGAAAACGACGGAACCTGAATGGGTTAATGACCATGTTTGTGAGCTTTGCGGTCTTAGGCATCAATAATTTGCATTGAAATAAAATAAATCTGTTTGGCTGTGGCTCCACCCCTTTTCTGAATTTAAATCCCAATCACCCAATGGCCAACTGTACCAGGTACAGGTGATTAACAGTGCAAGAATGGCATCAATTAAAAAATATTGCCCTTAAAGATGAATAGGTGGATTTTGATTGGCTTTTGTAGGCTCCACCCACTTTTCTGAATATTAATCTCAGTCACCCAGTGACCAACTGTGCAAAGTTTGAGAACCTTACCATTAATAGTGTTAGAATTGCTGCAGTTTACATTTTCTCAGTGAAATTTGTATTTGTCTCCGCCTACTGATGACCCGGCATTGCCCGATTATGTATTTGGCTGGTGTTGGCTGCGCCCACTTTCCTAACCCTAACACACAATTAAGCAATTACTCAATTACCAAGTTTGTGAGCTTTGCGGTGTTTGGCAACAATAATTTGCATTGGAATGAAACAAATCTGATTGTCTATTTGTGGCTCCACCCCCTTTCTGAAATTGAACCCCAGTAACCCAATGATCAACTATACCAGGTTTGAGGTTTGTGCAATTAACAGTGCAAAAATGGCAGAAATATTCCCCTTGAAAATTGACCAACTGTGCAAAGTTTGAGAACCCTACCATTAACAGTGTAAGAAAAACAAAAGTTTGCTTTCTTAAAGGAATACTATCGATGTATGCATTTATTTTTAAATGCTGTATGTTGTAGCACACATTAGGACAAGTACTAGGAGCAATTTGATTCCTCACACAGCTGTTCCTCTCAGCTGTAAAATCCTCCGTCAGTTTTGGCCGTCAGTGTTTGATACAAATGTATCTATATGCTGAGGGCTCCCAGAGGGCTAAGCCCATGTCTGCACAGGGGAGTTGCTATCAACTCCTCAGTTTATAGTTTAATTATCACCTTGCTGAAAGAATCTTATTGATATGGTGGTAAGGGGTTAAAGATTCTAGCAATGTGTGTTTATTATCTTTGCTTCTCTTGACTGATAAAGATACTAATAATGCTAATTGTAAACAGTGGTCTGCCCCTCTCAGCAGCTTGTAAAGTGGATGCAGCCTGGAGTGAATCACCTCAAGCAGCAGCCAGACTGAGTGTAAACACAGACTATTGTTTATAGCTAGTTATATTCCAGCAATATTACAGCTCATTTAGTTACCTGTTACCACCTCAGATCAGCCTATTTCTCCTCATGTCTCCTGCATGCTGTGAGTGACACAGTGAAATATATTTGTGAGCTGTGTGGCAGAGTAACCAAGCAGCTCAGGGTGACCCAAACTACTATGAGCTGTGTGAGAAATGAATTTTTAAGCAGGGATAGTGAGAGAGAGACCTGGGTGAATAAATAAAGTGCCCCTAGCACTAGTGGTAATGTGTACACTAATATACAGTATTAAAAAAAAAAGTCGTTTCAATCGATAGTACTCCTTTAACACAGAAAGAATTTGCGATAATTCAGGTTGGAGTGAGCATGAGATGTCTCCCAGTGCATCACTGTTGAATATATGCAAATTAACCATTGTTACCCTTAGAAGCTAATCACACCTCCAGAACCACTGGAATGCAATGATGTGTCAGCTTGTTAATTTGTACAGAGCCATAATAATCCAACATGCATACAGACTGTTTTGGATTTTTTTTTATTTTTTTTTTTTTTTTTTTTTTTACCTCAGCATAGCCCAAACCCATCCAACCCCAAAGGGAAGGCGAGCTGAACTTTAACCAGTAATTTTACATCATGAATAATCCTGATGTTTTACCAGAATGTTAGCATCATAGGTATTTTACTTTTTAATAAAAACACAGAGTTTTAGAAACAAAATGAATTAAACATATGAAAACAGATCATACGCATTGTCTCAGCATTAGCATACCACTGAGAATCCTTCATGAAATACTCTCTCAATTTCTGATATAACCAACCTGGCATAGTTTTAAACTTTACAGTTTCCTTGAAGTCCACCTTAAACACAATCTGCAAAACATCAGCCTTCCTTTGTGCATATTCCTCAGCTGATAGTGAGTCATACCACTCATCCACAAGATTCACAAAAAAAAACAAGTCCCTTGCCGTTGGGTTTGAACCCCACCTATTCATATTTGGACGCCCCTCCACTTTCATCCCTTTTTTAAGCCCTGCTGGACAGTAACACATCAAATGCCCCACACTGTTGCAGTTTTCACATTTAGCATTCCTCTCATACTCTCTGGATACAGCTTTCCTTAGAGGACCCAACGGACTCAAAGGTGGTGTAACATCCTGACTAGAGGCCCCCCCAACTTCTCCTGAATCCGGCAACCCTCTCAAAACCTCATAGGGACTCGGGGACAGCAGCACCTCTGGAGCACTCCCCTCCTCCAGCTTTAACTTTTTCGCCACTCTTACAGACTCACTGTGTTGTCTCTCCACTGTCTGCTTCCTCTGTGCAGGCGTAAGCTGACTCTTACCCACCTGCGTCCATCCACCTCCAGCATCACTGGTGTCCATCTCCTCCTCTTTCTCTTTTTCCAGCAGCGCCTCCAATCTCTCCACTTGCGACCCCCAATCTACCTCATCCATACTTTCCTCCTCACTCTCCTCCTCAGAGCTGTCACTCTCCGCCACTTTCTCTCCAGAACTCTGCAACCCCCCAGTCACCACCTTGCTGGAGGAACTACTGGTCCCATCACGACCCTCCGATTCCTTCACCAGTGTTTTCCCTCCAGCAACAGCACCTCCTTTCTCCACAACAGTCACACCACTGTAACCACCAGTCACCCCGCTCTTCACAGGCTCTTTGCGCACAGCAGAACCTTCCTTAGCGATCTTTGGGACCAGCGCATGGCCACACCCACTGCTCTGCATAGCAGGCCCCTGACCATGCCCTCCGGCACCTCCGATCGCTTCCTTCTGCTTTCCTGCAGCCACAGACCCAGCCTCCTTCTTACCAGACTCCACCTTCTCCTTCATAGCAGACACAACTTCCTCCGTTCTCTCAACAGTCACTCCACTCGGGACACTCACTGGCACTTGACCACGCCCCCCACCTTCTCCGCTCGGCTTTGCAGGGATTTCCATACTCCCCTGTACAGACTTCTTCACAGCGGAAACCTTCACCCCATCCGCACCAATCACCTCCCCAGTCACAGGTTTTTCCTCCCGCACAACCGCCACAGAATCACTCTGCAAGGTACTCGGCCCTTGGCCACGCCCCCCGCCATCTCCAGTCTCCTCCGGCGCCATCCTATCCTCGCCACTTGCAGAAAACAATTCAGTTTCCTCCACAACGCCACTCGCCCCTTCACAAGTCACATCACTCACCTCCCCAATCACATCACTCACAGCACCAGCAGTCACCCCACTCTCCACAGCACTATCACCCGACACAGGAGCCTCCGCAGCCAGCTCATCCACACCCACACTCTCATCAGCCACCGGTTCAGACACCTCCCTCTGCTCAGTAACTACAGTAGCAGCAGCAGCAGTTACAGTATGCTCACCCCACTTCCCAAACCAACTCCTCCCCTCCTTCGCAACAGCAGCATAGGAGAAGAGACTCCTCCCCCTATTCAACGGGCAGTCCTTGGCTAAGTGTTCAGCCAACCCGCAAAGGTCACACACACGGGGGGCTGAACACTCGTAAGCCTGATGACCCTTCTGCCTGCAGAACCTGCAAGTAGATTTATTAGGACAATGCTCCCTCATGTGCCCATACATATAACAGTAACGGCAGTACTTCGGCTGCCCCTGGTAGCTTAGGGTGCACTTTTCACCCGCCACAGTAAACATTGCCGGGGGGTGTACAGTGCCACCATAGCCATCCGGATCTGGTTTCAGCTTCACCTCAAATTTTAACTTGCTGCGATACATCCCATACAAATTAGTCAATTTCACAGTGTTTCCTATCTCAGAGCAGTATCTCTTCAGGTAAGATCTAACAGTATGAGTCTCTAAGAAAGGGTTAAACAGATGTACTGTCAGATACTTAACCGTCGCATCAAACAGCAAGTCCACCTCCATCTTCTCCAAAACAGGATACCTCCCCTCAGCTTTCACCATTTTCCAATTTTCAAAGACAGCCAGACAGCGTTCCTCCGAATAAAAGGAGACAACATATTGGCCCATATCCACAAAATCCTGCATCGCATATATATCCATTACCTGGACACCAAGGATCTCCTTCAAAACTTCGACAGCCACGACTCTCATTCCGATCACCTTCAAATGTTCCTTCCCGACCTGAATCCTCATCGAATTCCTCAGCGGCTTCTTAAAGTCTGCCATCGTTCACAGCACACCAGACCGCCCTCGCTTCTCTGATTTTCCTGGGGCCCCCAAAAGGAGACCCCAGCCTAAACCCTCCGACCAAAAACAAGCAAGTACCAACTCACTTGGTCCTAGCCAAAAGGCCGAGAAGCGATGCACAGACTGTTTTGGATTGTTTGATCCTCATCGGTGCATGGCATTCATTAATTTGGCTCTATGCAGTAGGGCTTGTAACACCGAGATGTACAGACTAACCAGCAAGCTCATGGTGACGCAGAACTCATTGGAGTGTGTAAGGGACTACAATAGTCCTAAAAGCCCCCTTACTAAGATGTTAAGAAAAACAAAAGTTTGCTTTCTTAAAACAGAAAGAATTTGCAATAATTCAGGTTGGAGTGAGCTTGAGATGTCTCCCAGTGCATCACTGCTGAATATATGCAAATTAACCATTCTACCCTTAGAAGCTAAACACACCTCCAGTGTAACAGTGTAAGAATGTCTGCAGTTTACATTTTCCAGTGAAATTTGTATTTGTCTCTTTTTGGTTATGGGAATAAAAAGTATCCTATACTTTATTCCAGGTAATGTACTATGTGTGTGCCAAATTTCATTCAAATCCGTTCAGCCGTTTTTGCATGATCGAGTAACAATCATCCAATCATCCAATCATCCAATCATCCAATCATCCAAACATCCAAACATCCGAACTTTCCCATTTATTATATTTGTAGGATAGCATAGATGCTCTTAAAGTGGTATAAAACCAAGCATTTCTTCTTTGCTCTAAAAGATTATTTACAGCATATTTGTATACTACCACCAATTTTTTTTTTACTAGAACAGCATTTAACTAGTTAAACACAGGACTTACAAGCTCCCTGCAGGGAAAGCTGGATGCATCCGAACTGAAGAGAACATTATCTTGTGTTTACTTAATTGTATCAAGTGAGGAATGTAAACATTCTATGGCAAGACACTTGACACAGACACTCCTGAAAACAGACAGACACACAGAAAGCATTTCTGCACACATTACAGCATGAATACATCAGTTATGAATAAAATGCAATGGCAGCTCTCAGAGCCAAAACATTGTACTTTGGGAACTTGTAATTTCTAAATGAATAATAATTATGCACAGAAGCAAATATGATAACAGTATGGTATTTAAAACGCAGGAAAACATGTTTTTATTGAATATTATGTCAGAGTTTTTTACTGCTTTAACCTCTAAAGTCAACTTCAATGTAATTTGCCAAAGTGTTTTGGAAAAAAATTCATGGTACAGCCAATGTTCAAGGCAGTTCTCACAAGATTTCTAGAGGTGTTCTCCTCGGTTACTGAACTCCAACCTCCCCCTGTCTGGCCCGCATACCAGCATGCTCTAGCTGGGTCAGTCAGCCGGTCCCCGCCGCTGCCTGCTTAGGTTCTAATCCAAATCTGGCCCGCATACCAGCGTGCTTTATCTGGGTCGGTCGGCCGGTCCCTGCGGCTGCCGCTGCCTGCCTTGGTTCTAATCCAAAAATGGACTCGGGGCCATTAACAGCATCTTTATTATTTTACTGGTCTGTAATTGCACAACGGTGAAATGACCGATACAAACTGACTACTGCATTTCTAATTGTATGTGTTGTGCGTCTGTCTTATACTCTGTCTATGCCATGTGTACCACAAACAATTCCGATTACAGCTCTTGCTGTACTTGGCAAAATACAAGTGATTCTGTTTCTGATTCTGATTCATCCCTATTAGAAAGTTGCAAAGAATATCCAGATTTTTTGTTTTCTGGTAATGAGGCAAGTATGCTTTACGTACAGAAATGGTTTTCTGCCTTTTTTATGAGGAATTGGTTTCTAGTAGCCATTTGAAGTCAGGGGAACTGATAAAACACTGCTGAAAATATTGATGCATAGCGATAAAATAACACCCACAGCAAGTAACAACTGCCACAAAAATTACAAACCCTGTCATCATGCCCAATCTAAGCTAAAAAGTGCATCAACACTTCTATAATTTATGCAATGCAATGGGATTGTTCATACTTTTGTGCGTTACAAAAACTGTGATATTGCAGGAGTCATTTCTGAGGATAAAGGGGAGGTTAGGAGTTAGTATACACATAGCAAAACTGCTTTTGCTTTTAACTAAGAGAAAAAACAGAAGTAAGACAAAATAAAAATCAGCAGATTTATTAATACTATACCTAAATTGTACTCTCTTTTTTAAACAAAAGAGAGATAACTTAAATAATGTGATGAAAAACGATATAAAACGAGCAATGGGAGAAGCTTATGAATAATATATTTTCCCATCATACAGACAGTAATATATTTGGGCAGAGTATCCTGCCACATAAAAATGGAAACTACATTGTGCCAAAATCACACAAATTTATGTAGAAACTCTTTACACAACCTAATGTAATATATTATATGACTTTTTAATGAAGAGGTTTGTGCAGTTATAGTTATCTCGCTTTGTCTAAGTAATCCTCTGACTGCCAGCCATTGCCAAAGGCTTTATTTTAATCATATGATTACAAAAATGAATTGTAGCATAAAAAAGGAACTCAAATCTGAAAAATAAATTGAAAATCATAGATAGCAATGAGGTACGCTACTTTATGAATCCACGGAAATTGGAAAAGTGTAATTAGTTTACAAGGATATGGACAATATTAGCCTCTCCCAAGCAATATTTCACAGCTATGATAGATGGGTTCAGGCATCAAAGATTGTGACTATGAGAAATGTGAGCACAGAATATAGATAATCACATGGAGGTTGATAGATGTAAATCACAAATTAATAATAACTTCAATACATGTTTAGATAAAGCCCAGCTGAGGTTGAAGAGACTGGTCTTCCTGCCAATTTTCCTTGCTGTCTATGACCATTGAGACAGATATAAACTGTGAGCTGCATTTCCTGTTCCTGTCCCTGGAGTACATGATGATGCACATATGAAATTCCTACATATCCAGTGACACTATAATAGTAGACATTCCATAGCCCACATGGAGAATACATTTCAGAGAGATGATCAGGGAATAGATCTCACAACAGAGCCCTAAGAATCACAGCAATGGTAGAAGCGGTTCAAGACTATACATTATATTTTAAATTCACCTACAGAAAAGTGACCAGTAGTTAAATTATGATTTACAAAGACTGATGAAAAGAAAGTTGGAGAAAAAGTAGGAAAGTTTCCCAGAGTAACCAATCAAATCCTTTCTTCCCTTAAAGTGACACTGAAGCAAAAAAAAAAAATTCATGATATAATGAATTGGTTGTTTAATACGAATAATTAATAGAACATTATCAGCAAAGAAAACAGTGTCATGTTTCTATTTTCATGTATGTAGCTTTTTTTTAACATTGCATAATTTTCTAATAATTGCAGTTTCCACAATACATTCAGCATTTTAAATAATTTCACAGAGCAGAAAAGTGACCTTTTGAACTCTTCTCTGCAGAAAAACCATAAACAAAGAAGAAACAATGGGGTTGATTTACTAAACAGTATTATTGTATAGTGCGTTAGCGCTATACACGTTACACTCGCAGTATTAACTTTTTGTACATTAACTATGTGCGTAATTTTTTACACGCTCTAATACTGGTGTATGGTCGGTAGCACATGGCATTTACTTTATGGACGCAAGTGTGTGCATGTAACTTATTACGCGTAACTGTATTAGTTGGCATTCACTTATATTTCAGGTGTTCGTGGCCTATATAAGCATTGCACTGCAGTAGCAGCAGCAGAACAGCTTGAGACTGGTCAAGTAAGTGTGTGTATTTGTGTATTTCCTTTCTGTTTATGTGGCAATTAAATTGTGTTGGGGCCCCTTTACAGCTGTGGGCCCCAGCACCATTTTATTGTTTTTAGTGTTGTACAATGTGTGTGCTGTGAATGTATACTGTGATCTTTGTTGAAATAGTTTTTTATTTATTTTTTATTTTTATTGTAAATGGACCTGACCACTCCTTTCTGATAGTTAACTGTCATGATTGTAAAGAATTGTTTTGTGTTAAAATCATCAACACTTAGGCTTCTTGCACACCAAGACGTTGTGTTAGGTGCCACGTTAAGGTCGCATAACGTGCACCTAACACAACGTATGGTGCTGCAAAAGCCGACGGTAGAGTGAGCCGCGTTCGGCGGCTCGATTCCTATAATGTCTCCCAGAGTGGCGCTGATTGGCCAGTGGGACCACGTGATGCGGAGCGAGACACTCCGCATCACGTGGTCCCGCCGGCCAATCAGCTACCGCCAGTGCAGTGAATATTAAGTAGCCATGTGCGCGGCTACTGTAGCTGGCTCTCCCCGCCTCCTCTCCGCCCCCCACTGCGCATGTGCAAACAGTCTAACGCGGCTATAGCCGCTCCAACGCCGTAGCATGCTGCACTTTGCACCGAACGTGCAGCATTACATGTAACGCAACGTGGGCTGTGTGAACAGCCCACTTGTGTTACATTGCTGTGCGTTGGGGGAGCGTTACAGGCGCACTAACGTGCGCCTGTAACGTCTTGGTGTGTAAGCAGCCTTAGGGCTCTTTCACACTAAGACATTGCGTTTGATGCAACGTTAAGGTCGCATAACGTGCCCCTAACACAACGCATGTTAGCTTTGAAGTTGGACGTTACATTGAACTGCGTTATGCGTCTCTTGATTCGCACTTGATGCATACTTTTTGACGCATACTGATCGAACGAAAACGGCACATGCGGCACATTTAAAAAGAAGACAAAAAACATTACTGAGCGTCTGCAAACAGTCTAACGCAGCCAAATACGATTATAATGCACAGCATGCTGTGCTTTCATTTAACGTGCAGCGTTATACTCAACGCAACGTGGGCACTGTGAACCAGCCCATTGATTTTTCATTGCTGTGAGTTGGGCTGCATTACAGGCTGCTGTAACGTGTGTCTGTAACGTCCAACTGTGAAAGCAGCTTTATCCATCAGATGAGTGTTGTCTACTTACGCATGTAATTCAGTGCAGTTATGCCATATTACCACACGCTAAGTAACATACGCGTGGTATAGCACAGTGTTCCTATTGCGCGCACCTTGAGTTGTTTTTTACGGACGTAAATTTTCTGTGCACATATTGCGTAACGAAAATTAATGCAGTTTAGTGAATCAACCCCAATGAGAGACAGTTGAGATAAGAACTTCAAAAGACAGTGCTGTCCATGACTTTATAAAGTCGCAGAGCTCAAAGAAGCTCTTTTTCATAGATAACAACTGAAGTGGACCTGAACTATTGCACAAGACACAAGGAAAACATAACAGAAATGCACCCTGTATGAATTTAAAGAGTTTAGCCTGTGTACTTCCCCCTCATTTGTGTCTAATCACAAGTTGTAATTTGATCTCCCCTCTTTTTTCACATGACTGCCTATAGCAGATAAGTCCGTTTGAAAGTGCAGGCTGTAAACAATATGAGCTTGATTCACTAAAGGGTGCTAACACAGTTAGCATGCCTAAAAGTTTGCACGTGCAAACTAAGGTGCTAAGTAGTTTGCACGGGGCAAAGCTGTTACTGATTGCGAGTTATTTTGTGCGCCTGAAACGTCGCACCGGCGCGTGTGAAATGTCGCACCATCCGCGTGCAAAGTACTCTTATCAGGCTATTTTGCATGCGGATGGTGTGACGTTTCACGCACACCGCGCAGCGCTAAACTTTGTGCGTGCAAACGTTTGCGTCCAAAGGCACTTTGCATGTGCTAAGGGGCTTTTCATTAGCGTGCTAACACTTAGCACCCTTTAGTGAATCAAGCCCTATGTGTGCTTCCATGAATCAGGAAGTAGCAACTGTGCAGATTTATTTTAGGATTTGTATCAGCTGTAACAAAGAAATGTTTTTGTTTAAAGGTTATTTTCTGTTTTTAGAGCAGAGAGGCGTTCTGAGTTCAGGTCCACTTTAAAGAGAACCTAAACTGAGAAGGATATGGATTTTTCCTTTTAAAATTATACCAGTTGCCTGACTCCCCTACTGATCCTGTGTCTCTAAGATTTTTAGCCGCAGCCCCTCAACAAGCATGCAGATCAGGTGCTCAGACTGGGTTAGCTCCATGCTTGTTTCAGGTGTGTGGCTGCAATAGTAGGTGAATCAAAGAGATCAGCAGGACTTAAAAGCAACTGGTATTGTTTAAGGCTGGTTTCACAGTGGGACGTTACAGGCGCACGTTAGAGCAGCCTGTAACGCACCCCACCGCACAGCAATGAAAAATCAATGGGCCGTTCACAGTGCCCACGTTGCGTTACACAGTGCATGCAGTACTTTATAAGCGGCAGAGCCGCGTTAGACTGCTTGGACATGCACAGTAATGTTGGGAAGGAACAGAGAGCGGCCAAGCACATGGCTAATTAATATTCACAGCACTCAGTGATGTGCAGTGTTTACTTCCTGGAGCGGCCGCTCTGTGCGGCGATTGGCCGGGCGGGACCACGTGATGCCGCATGCATACAAGAGTGCGCATCACGGACGCCAGAGTGAGCTGCACAACGCGGCTCACTCTGACGTCCACCTTAGAGAGCACCAGGCGTTGCGTTAGGGGCACGTTATGCGACCATAACATCCCCTAAAACGCAACGTCCTGGTGTGAAATCAGCCTAAAAGGAAACATCCATTTCCTTCTCAGTTAAGGTTCCCTTTAACTCTTCCTGTACTGGAAACAATATGAGACTCATATCTGTGCTAATCTATGTATATAATAGAGTAAGTGCCTCAGCCTTCAAGCAAGAAGAAGAAGTAGCGCCCTGCCCCCAGGGCCGGTCCAAGCAAGAAGAAGGGGCTGGTCCAAGCAAGAAGAAGAAGTAGTGTCATATCAAACTAAGGGCAAAGAGGGATAATTTGCATATCCAGTAGCAATGCATTGTGGGTAACCATAAATGTTCACTTATAGCTGAATTATTGCATATTTCCTTCTGTTTTAAGAAGGAAAATTACACCAAGCTTTGCTTTGTTTAGTAGGAGGTCTTTTTGGTCTCTTTTATCCTCTTATACATTCTTAGTGGTTTGGGTCACCCTGAGCTGCTTGGTTACTCTGTTGTACCGGTCCAAGTCCTATCTCATACAGCCTTATCAATCCCTGCTATGTACTGGTGAGGACCAAACGGCTGAAATAGGCTGTCACATGTGGGTTTGATATGACTTTGTAAAACTTAAAGCTATAGGCTTGCTTGACTTACCAAGGGTGAAATGGAATAATTTGCATATTTAGTAGTGGTGCATTGTGGATAATCACAAATGTTCACTTATAGCTGAATTATTGCAGATTTTTTTCTGTTTTAGGAATGCAAATTGCACCAAGCTTTGGTTTTTTTAGTAGAAGGTCTTTTTGGTCCCTTTTATCTACCTATACATTCTGAGTGGTTTGGGTCACCCTGAGCTGCTTGGTTACCGTATATACTCGCATGTAAGCCTAATTTTTCAGCACAAAAATGTGCTGAAAAGTTACTCCCTAGGCTTATATGTGAGTCAGTGGATTAGAATAGATGGTGGAGAAAGTTTTGTTACTGGCAGAGGAGCATAAGGATCGTGCACTAGTGATCCTGCTCTCAACAGCTGGCTCCCTGCTGTGCTCATGCCTTGCATCGCTTGCAACATGCTCAAGACTACCTGTGTACCCTGGCTTGTGGAGCGAAGTGTGCAAGCAACATGTCAGCAGTGTAGTGATCAGGGATTATTCCTGTGTAGCAATTGCTGTGTCTCATATCTATGACGCCATCTATTGTCATCTTGAGAAACAGCTGTATCATCCTGGGGCACATCTGGCTAAGGGGAGAGGGAATTACTTCTACTGGGAGCACATCTGGCTACTATGGCAAGGGGTTATACTGTGGAGAGGGCTTATATGCGAGTCAATCGCGTTTCCCTGGTTTCTGAGGAAAAGGTGGGTACCTCGGCTTATACGCGGGTCGGCTTATATGCGAATATATACGGTACTTTGTTGTACTGGTACAAGACCTATCTCATACAGCCATATCAATCCTTGCCATGTACAGATGAGCACCAAAAGTCTGAAACAGGCCGTCACATGTGGGTTTGATATGGCTGTGTAAAATTAAAAGCTATAGGCTTGCTATACACCAGTGGTTCTGGATGCTTGCTTGGCTTACTAAGGGTGAAAAGGAATTATTTGCATATTTAGTAGCAGTGCATTGTGGGTAACCACAAATGTTCACTTATAGCTGAATTATTGCATATTTCCTTCTGTTTTAGGAAGGCAAATTACACCAAGCTTTGCTTTTTTTAGTAGGAGGTCTTTTTGGTCCCTTTTATCCCCCTATACATTCCGATTGGTTTGGGTCACCCTGAGCTGCTTGGTTACTCTGTTGTACTGGTCCAAGCCCTATCTCATACAGCTGTATCAATCCTACTGATGATGACCAAAAGTTTGAAACAGGCTGTTTACATGTGGGTCTGATATGACTGTGTAAAATTAAAAGCTATATGCTTGCTATACACCAGCAGCTCTGGATGCGTGCTTGGCTTACCAAAGGGGAAAAGGGGTAATTTGCATATTTAGTAGTAGTGCATTGTGGGTAACCACAAATGTTCACTTATAGCTGAATTGGTGAAGATTTCTTTCTGTTTTAAAAAGGCAAATTACACCAATACAGTGTGCGGCATTGCAGGAAGTTATGACAGTGGAACGCACGATGGAACACAGAAGAGGTGAGTCATCCCCGCCTGCTGCCTCTTACTAATAGTGGTGGCTGCTACTGTGCTTAAAGGGATACTGTAGGGGGGTCGAGGGAAAATGAGCTGAACTTACCCGGGGCTTCTAATGGTCCCCGGCAGACATCCTGTCCCCACGCAGCCACTCACCGATGCTCCGGCCCCGCCTCCAGTTCACTTCTGGAATTTCTGACTTTAAAGTCAGAAAACCACTGCGCCTGCACGCCCGTGTCCTCGCTCCCGCTGATGTCACCAGGAGTGTACTGCGCAGACACAGACCATACTGGGCCTGCGCTGTGCGCTCTTGATGACATCAGCGGGATCGAAGACACGGCAATGCAGGCGCAGTGGTTTTCAGACTTTAAAGTCTGAAATTCCAGAAGTGAACCGGAGGCGGGGCCGGAGCGTCGGTGAGTGGCTGCGCCAACACAGGATGTTTGCGGGGGACCGTTAGAAGCCCCGGGTAAGTTCAACTCATTTTCCTCTGACCCCCCTACAGTATCCCTTTAAGCAGGAGGGGGAGCGCACATGGAGGACCCAGGTGAGGGGGGGGGTTCTGCTGAGCTTAAGCTGGAGGGGGAGTGCACATGGGCGACCCAGGTGAGGGGGGGTTCCTGCTGAGCTTAAGCTGGAGGTAGAGCACACATGGGGGACCCAGTTGAGGGAGGGTCCAACCCCCCTCCCCACCGCTGTGCCCAATACCCCCTTCCTGCCCTCTACCCTCTTATGCGGCGTATGCTACGCCGCGGGTTGGCTAGTAGTGTTTTATTTCTTAGCAGTACTACTCATACAAATCATGATTTTATAAGTTTATTTTCATTTCAGATTCCCTTTAATAGATGGTACATGATTTGTTACTCTGGGTAAACGCTTCACTAATGCTTTACTTTGCTTTGCAGCGTCTGTTCATGAAAATAACCCTTAATATACTCTCACATTAGTGCATGGCATAAGTAAGAATACAAAAGGCTTCTCCCATTCCTTACACAATGTTCGCATTGACTCCATGTATGTACCAAGTAGGAATTGCTAAATATGTTAGAAAGGCAGTAAGCTTGCTAAGGTGTTAGTGCTAGAAAGATTCCTTTCAGTTGGGCAAGTCTTTTGGAGTTTGGCGTCTGAACAATATACTTCATGCATTCATGTTTGGTCATTGTATTGTTTTATGTTTACAGACTTTCAGAATGAATACTTGAAAAATGATTTGATATGGATTTACTCATCACTGCACTATGCTGACGCTGTTTCAGCATGATACTGATAAAAAAACTACCCTTTTATGGCACTGGAAACTATAGACAATTAGTGCATAAGCCTCAGACATATGGCACCTTTAAGCGGTATTGTCACCATAAAAATCAAATTTCAACAGCAACTGGTCTGAGTGTATTAAGTGATAAAGATGCTAATCCTGCATTCAAAACTTGCAAAAAATGTTCTGCTGTTATGATTTTAAGTTATCACATACTTTAGGAGCACTGACCTTTTAGTAGTCAGTGCCAAACAGTTGAATGCTGGGGGTTCTTTTTATCTATAATATATTCCTCCTCTTCCATTTACTTCCCTGCTTAGCGTCTTATCTAAACTACCCCTCTGCTCACTTGTATTTACAAGCAAGGCTGAGGTGACTCAGCGATTATGGGAGAAAAGAGTGCAGTTCCTAGTATACACCTCAGTGGGAGTTCCTGAAGACTCTGGGAGGAGGGCAGCTAATGAATACACAATGAGGAAAAGAAGGGAGGGGGAAAACAAGAGTCAGGGAGGATATGATGTTAGCATTAGCTTGGCAAAATGGCCACTGCCTAGAATAGGATTTTTTCCTTTTCCTTTATAAAATTCACAGGAAACATTATGTGGATAGCACAATACATCTGGTATGTAAGTAGAAGTAGTATTTATCTACTTATATATGTGTGTTTTATTTCTTGGTTAGCATGGATGCCGCTTGTTCTTAAAGAAAAAAATAAAAATAAAATAAATACATATAAATACCTCAGTATGATGATCATCACTGCAGCATTTACGCAGATTTCCTTGCTATAAGTCTTCTGTTGCTAACTTTGTACAGAGAGAAGTGTACACACCCTCTTTAAAGAAAACACAGTGAGAGCTCGGTCAAGACTATTGTTCCTTCTGAATACACACAACTTTTACCTCCCATCTCTCAAACTATCCTAATGTGCAGCCCCAAATACCACTCTTTTACCAGCACCCAACTGTTAACATGAAAATGGCACCCAATGAAATCGTACAGTGCATAAGTTAATATTTTGGCATACAGGCCTGGGCTGCCCATGATGTAAGGTGATGCCACTTCCTCAGGTGGCATCATGCCTCAGGGCGACATCCCGCCCACCCCTCCCTCTCAGCTGATGCTATTTTACCTTCTTGAAGCAAGCAGCGGCCTCCGACAGTCTCGCTTGGTCCCCCTCATCTGCTTGCTTGTAGACCTCAGATCAGCATGACTCGCAGTGCCATAGGAATAAAGGAGAGTGGTTTCCATAGCAGAGTGTATACTGGAAGTAATTACTTCCAGCATACATGCTGCTATGGGAGATGCTGTCCTTTCTTCTTTACTACCATGCCACAGGTCATGCTGATCTTAAGTCTTCAAGCAGGCAGGGGGACCCAGCAAGACTATCCTGCTGCAGTAGGTGGCTGCTGCTTGTTTAAAGAAGGTAAAACAGCAGCGACTGGGAAGGAAGGGGGGTTGCAAGCAGGCTGGCTATAGTGGGGGAACCTACCTGGCTACCCTATACTGAAGGAACCTACCTGGCTTACCAAATATCGGGTGCTGGGCAATCATTCCTAATCGGGGGGGGGGGGGGGCATCCTCACAAGCTTGCCTCAGGCAACAAAATGTCTAGAAATGGGCCTGGTGCCATATATTTGTTCTGTGTTCTGTTTTTGTTTGCACTCATTGTTACATTAGCTTCTTATTAATCACTAGTTGACCTAAGCCCGTTTAAAAACGGGCTCTAGGTCTCTGTCCCGCTGCCACCGCATTTCAGTGCGCGCACCCGTCCATCACGCATGCACACATCTGCCCGGCCCCCTGGCCCACCCTCTTCCAGTCCCTAAGGTTGTCCATGCGCACATGCGCAGTAGCACAAACGCATGGACCCAGGGACACAGACAGGTGTATGCAGGGACACTTGTCTCTTATAAGGTAAGATTACTTGATATGTTTAAAAAGGACCTGGACTGTGAAAGCACAGCTGTTTGGGGAAGGCCCACATGATAGGGAAAGCTGAGTGCATGGGACCTAAAGGGTTAAGTTATGGGGAGGAAGTTAATGAGCCCGGGAGCAGGAAGGAGAATATCAGGGGGAGGAGCAGGAGCAGGAAGCCCTGCTCCAGTATAAGGTAGTGGGATGAGTTGAGGCCTTCATCGGGAGTCACAGGCTGTCCAGGACAAATTTCACCTCTCCCACAGCTTACATTGATCATGTGCAGTTCAAGCGGCTTAGACCTACAGTTGGCATGGCAGACCTGGACACCCTGCTTCAGATTGTCCGGATTGAGCTGGCTTAAAGGCAGGTTTCATAGAAGGCACATAGTTCTTATGCCTTTGTGCTCCCACTGGATCCGGTTCTGAGTATGGTAGTTGTGACTTGTGAGAGGCCCAGAGTAGGTGATGGTGACAACCTCAACAATGGAAGTTGTGCAGGTGGACAAGGCAGTGGTTCTGGCATACATGAAAGGCACCTAGAAAAAAAGGCGCTGGGGATTGCCACTAGTAAAATACCTCTAAAGTTAGCAATATTCTACTACCACATGCAGATAACAAGATTGCAGCATTAATAACGGGTGCTCCAAGTGCTCCGCACTTGTTATTCACAACTGATTGTGATAACCGCAAGCCTTTCCGCATTAATAGCCCCCTGTTACCACTAATCAGGTGCCTCTGGGTGCCCAAATTTACCTTTATAGCAGCTGCGATTTGCAACAAAGGAGGTAAAATTCAACATGCGCCCATTTTTCCTGCTCTTGCCACAAAATGTGTTTTTTATCATAGGCGCCTGTGGTGGCACCATTTTTTCCGTAAGGGCTACTGCGCCCTTTTTTCCTGCTTCAGTGGATCAGGTGCAGCTAGCGGATACAGCCAGGGGCAAGCTTTATGTTTGTTTTGAGAGCCTGCTAGGGGCTCATCGTAAACCGTAAGTACATGTAAGGATTGAGAAAGTTGAGTAGGTGGAGACAGTCTCGTTGCTCCCCTTGGGAAAAAAAATGTAATCTAGACATCCAACTGCATCCAACTGTTTCAACTGTTCCTAGTAACATTAAAAATATAAAAAAAAAATCCTGAATTATATTTTATGAGTCCCCAAATAAATGTCTAAACACAACATTATCTAACATTAATTTTCATCTTTTCACACTGATTTGCATTCTGTTTTCCCGTGTAATCAACAAACAGTTAATTCTCTATTTTTGCATGTTCTTTCACAAGCTCAAGAATAATAAAAATATCTTTCTGAAAATTGATGATGAGTGATGTAAATCTATTATGCTTAGGTTAGGCAGAGGAACATTATAAATATCATACTGTGGTATTTGTCAAGACCAAAGTGTGCCTTATTTCATTTCAGGATTGTTCTCTTACATGACAAATACAAATTGTTTTTCTATTACAACTAATGTTTTATGTAAATCAGTCTATAATCCGGAATGTTAAAACAGAGGCAAACCAGTTACTGTATAATTAAGTTTGATATTATAGTCGATGAACACATTTGCACATTTATATACTGAATCAGGGTAAGAATGGAGAAGGAATAAGCAATTACTCAATGGTTATCTGCAAATAGGTTGACACATCGATAAGAAGGCCCCCAAGTTGTCCCTTTCTGAACTGAGACTTTCACAATGTTTTTGTAAAATGCAATTTCATTTAAATTGCATAAAGTATTAACATGCAATGCATAGTAATACTACACATGCAGTGTATCCCAAACTAGGTACTTTGGTAAAGCATGCCCTTATTACTTGTGTGGCCAGCTGACCAGCTAGGCAGCAACTGAGAATTAATAAAGTCAGGCAGCTTAATCACTTCCCGACCGCCGTATATACAAATGGCGGCCGGGAAGTGCACCCCGCAAGGATAGCCGTATAGACAAATGGCGGCGGTCCTTGTAGGGGCATGGGCGGAGCGATCGCGTCATCAGTGACGCGATCCTCCGCCTCCGCCTGGTGCCGCTCACCCGCCGCAACATCCCGCCGGCCATACGGAAGCGCCGGCGGGATGTTAACCCGACGATCGCCGCATACAAAGTGTATAATACACTTTGTAATGTTTACAAAGTGTATTATACAGGCTGCCTCCTGCCCTGGTGGTCCCAGTGTCCGAGGGACCACCAGGGCAGGCTGCAGCCACCCTAGTCTGCACCAAGCACACTGATTCCCCCCCCCCCTGCCCCAGATCGCCCACAGCACCCATCAGACCCCCCCCCTGCCCACCCCCCAGACCCCTGTTTGCACCCAATCACCCCCCTAATCACCCATCAATCACTCCCTGTCACTATCTGTCAACGCTATTTTTTTTTTATCCCCCCCTGCCCCTTGCTCCCTCCTGATCACCCCCCACCCTCAGATTCTCCCCAGACCCCCCCCCCAGACCCCCCCACCCCATGTACTGTATGCATCTATCCCCCCTGATCACCTGTCAATCACCTGTCAATCACCCATCAATCACCCTGTGTCACTGCCACCCATCAATCAGCCCCTAACCTGCCCCTTGCGGGCAATCTGATCACCCACCCACACCAATAGATCCGACATCAGATCACCACCCAAGCGCAGTGTTTACATCTATTCTCTCCTCTAAACACCCACTAATTACCCATCAATCACCCCCTATCACCACCTGTCACTGTTACCCATCAGATCAGACCCTAATCTGCCCCTTGCGGGCACCCAATCACCCGCCTACACGCTCAGATTGCCCTCAGACCCCCCCCCTAATCAATTTGCCAGGGCATTATTTACATCTGTCCTTCCCTGTAATAACCCACTGATCACCTGTCAATCACCTGTCAATCACCCATCAATCACCCCCTGTCACTGCCACCCATCAATCACCCCCTGTCACTGCCACCTATCAATCAGCCCCTAACCTGCCCCTTGCGGGCAATCTGATCACCCACCCACACCAATAGATCGCCCGCAGATCCGACATCAGATCACCTCCCAAGTGCAGTTTTTACATCTCTTCTCTCCTCTAAACACCCACTAATTACCCATCAATCACCCCCTATCACCACCTGTCACTGTTACCCATCAGATCAGACCCTAATCTGCCCCTTGCGGGCACCCAATCACCCGCCTACACGCTCATATTGCCCTCTGACCCCCCCTTATCAATTCGCCAGTGCAATATTTACATCTGTTCTCCCCTGTAATAACCCACTGATTACCTGTCAATCACCTGTCAATCACCTATCAATCACCCATCAATCACCCCCTGTCACTGCCACCCATCAATCACCCCCTGTCACTGCCACCCATCAATCACCCCCTGTCACTGCCACCCATCAATCACCCGCTGTCACTGCCACCCATCAATCAGCCCCTAACCTGCCCCTTGCGGGCAATCTGATCACCCACCCACACCAATAGATCGCCCGCAGATCCGACGTCCAATCACCTCCCAAGTGCAGTGTTTACATCTGTTCTCTACCCTAAACACCCACTAATTACCCATCAATCACCCCCTGTCACTGCTACCTATCAGATTAGACCCCTATCTGCCCCTAGGGCACTCAATCACCCACCCACACCCTCAGAATGCTCTCAGACCCCAGCCCTGATCACCTCGCCAGTGCATTGCTTGCATCTATTCCCCCCTCTAATCACACCTTGAGACACCCATCAATCACCTCCTGTCACCCCCTAACACACCTACCCATCAGATCAGGCCCTAATTTGCCCCGTGTGGGCTCCTGATCACTCGGCCAAACCCTCAGATCCCCCTCAGACCCCCTTCCGATCACCTCCCAAGTGCATTGATTGCATCTATTTTCCCCTCTAACCACCCCCTGAGACACCCATCAATCACCTCCTGTCACCCCCCTAGCACTCCTATGTCCTATCCATCAGATCAGGCCCAATACAACCTGTCATCTAAAAGGCCACCCTGCTTATGACCGGTTCCACAAAATTCGCCCCCTCATAGACCACCTGTCATCAAAATTTGCAGATGCTGATACCCCTGAACAGTCATTTTGAGACATTTGGTTTCCAGACTACTTACGGTTTTGGGCCCGTAAAATGCCAGGGCGGTATAGGAACCCCACAAGTGACCCCATTTTAGAAAAAAAGACACCCCAAGGTATTCTGTTAGGTGTATGATGAGTTCATAGAAGATTTTATTTTTTGTCAAAAGTTAGCGGAAATTGATTTTTATTGTTTTTTTTTCCACAAACTGTCATTTTTCACTAACTTGTGACAAAAAATAAAATCTTCTATGAACTCGCCATACACCTAATGGAATACCTTGGGGTGTCTTCTTTCTAAAATGGGGTCACTTGTGGGGTTCCTATACTGCCCTGGCATTTTAGGGGCCCTAAACCGCGAGGAGTAGTCTAGAAAACAAATGCCTCAAAATGACCTGTGAATAGGACGTTGGGCCCCTCTGCGCACCTAGGCTGCAAAAAAGTGTCACACATGTGGTACCGCCGTACTCAGGAAAAGTAGTATAATGTGTTTTGGGGTGTATTTTTACACATACCCATGCTGGGTGGGAGAAATTTCTATGTAAATGGACAATTGTGGGTAACAAACATCAAACAATTGTCATTTACAGAGATATTTCTCCCACTTAGCATGGGTATGTGTAAAAATACACCCCAAAACACATTATACTACTTCTCCTGAGTACGGCGGTACCACATGTGTGGCACTTTTTTACACCCTAAGTACGCTAAGGGGCCCAAAGTCCAATGAGTACCTTTAGGATTTCACAGGTCATTTTGCAACATTTGGTTTCAAGACTACGCCTCACGGTTTAGGGCCCCTAAAATGCCAGGGCAGTATAGGAACCCCACAAATGACCCCATTCTAGAAAGAAGACACCCAAAGGTATTCCGTTAGGAGTATGGTGAGTTCATAGAAGATTTTATTTTTTGTCCCAAGTTAGCGGAAAATGACACTTTGTGAAAAAAAACAATTAATATCAAATTCCGCTAACTTGTGACAAAAAAATAAAATCTTCTATGAACTCACCATACTCCTAACGGAATACCTTGGGGTGTCTTCTTTCTAAAATGGGGTCATTAGTGGGGTTCCTATACTGCCCTGGCATTTTAGGGGCCCTAAACCGTGAGGAGTAGTCTTGAAACAAAAATAACCTGTGAAATCCTAAAGGTACTCATTGGACTTTGGGCCCCTTAGCGCAGTTAGGGTGCAAAAAAGTGCCACACATGTGGTATCGCCATACTCGGGAGAAGTAGTACAACGTGTTTTGGGGTGTATTTTTACACATACCCATGCTGGGTGAGAGAAATACCGCTGTAAATGGACAATTGTGTGTAAAAAAATCAAAAGATTGTCATTTACAGAGGTATTTCTCCCACCCAGCATGGGTATGTGTAAAAATACACCCCAAAACACGTTGTACTACTTCTCCCGAGTATGGCGATACCACATGTGTGGCACTTTTTTGCACCCTAACTGCGCTAAAGGGCCCAAAGTCCAATGAGTACCTTTAGGATTTCACAGGTCATTTTGAGAAATTTCGTTTCAAGACTACTCCTCACGGTTTAGGGCCCCTAAAATGCCAGGGCAGTATAGAAACCCCACAAATGATCCCATTTTAGAAAGAAGACACCCAAAGGTATTCCGTTAGTAGTATGGCGAGTTAATAGAAGATTTTATTTTTTGTCACAAGTTAGCGGAAATTGATTTTAATTGTGTTTTTTCACAAAGAGTCATTTTCCGCTAACTTTTGACAAAAAATAAAATCTTCTATGAACTCACCATACTCCTAACGGAATACCTTGGGGTGTCTTCTTTCTAAAATGAGGTCATTTGTGGGGTTCCTATACTGCCCTGGCATTTTAGGGGCCCTAAACCGTGAGGAGTAGTCTTGAAACAAAATTTCTCAAAATGACCTGTGAAATCCTAAAGGTACTCATTGGACTTTGGGCCCTTTAGCGCAGTTAGGGTGCAAAAAAGTGCCACACATGTGGTATCACCGTACTCAGGAGAAGTAGTATAATGTGTTTTGGGGTGTATTTTTACACATACCCATGCTGAGTGGGAGAAAGATCTCTGTAAATGGACAATTGTGTGTAAAAAAATTAACAAATTGTCATTTACAGAGATATTTCTCCCACCCAGCATGGGTATGTGTAAAAATACACCCCAAAACACATTATACTACTTCTCCTGAGTACGGCAATACCACATGTGTGGCACTTTTTTGCAGCCTAACTGCGCTAAGGGGTCCAAAGTCCAATGAGCACCTTTAGGCTTTACAGGGGTGCTTACAATTTAGCACCCCCCAAAATGTCAGGACAGTAAACACACCCCACAAATGACCCCATTTTGGAAAGTAGACCCTTCAATATATTCAGAGAGGGGCATGGTGAGTCCGTGGAAGATTTCATTTTTTTTTGTCGCAAGTTAGAAGAAATGGAAACTTTTTTTTTTTTTTTGTCACAAAGTTTACTTGTGACAAAAAATAATATCTTCTATGAACTCACTATGCCTCTCAGTAAATACTTTGGGATGTCTTCTTTCCAAAATGGGGTCATTTGGGGGGTATTTATACTATCCTGGAATTCTAGCCCCTCATGAAACATGACAGGGGGTCAGAAAAGTCATAGATGCTTGAAAATGGGAAAATTCACTTTTTGCACCATAGTTTGTAAACGCTATAACTTTTACCCAAACCAACAAATATACACTGAATGGGTTTTTTTTAAATCAAAAACATGTTTGTCCACATATTTCGCGCTGCATGTATACAGAAATTTTACTTTATTTGAAAAATGTCAGCACAGAAAGTTAAAAAAAACATTTTTTTTGCCAAAATTCATGTCTTTTTTGATGAATATAATAAAAAGTAAAAATCGCAGGAGCAATCAAATAGCACCAAAAGAAAGTTTTATTAGTGACAAGAAAAGGAGCCAAAATTCATTTAGGTGGTAGGTTGTATGAGCGAGCAATAAACCGTGAAAGCTGCAGTGGTCTGAATGGAAAAAAAGTGGCCGGTCCTTAAGGGGTAGAAAGCCCTAGGTCCTTAAGTGGTTAAACAAATGTAATTTGAGTATGGATGGATAAAGTACACAATACAAGATGTAATATGCATGAATTAGGCATTGTGCTTTAAATTTGTACACACGTTATCGGCATAATCATTTGTTAGTGAATCATTCTCATTGTATTTACAGGGACCACATAAATGGAAAAATGTTCCATTGACCCTTAAGAGACATAACGCTCCAGACACTATTCAGCAGCACTGAAAAGACTTGTTGTTTCTTTAACAGTTTCACAGCATCAAAACTTTGTTTTTCTTACCCAAGACTCATTTTTAGCTGCACAGGAGCAAAGTTTCGCCCCATCAAAGAAAACTGCCCGGGCATTTTTCCCCTGATGCTGTACAAAGCATGATGGGATTTCTGATGTTGTTCTCATTCTGCAGTTTTGACGCAATTTTTTTCTTTTATTTTGAATTTGAGATTTGAAGCCTAGCGCACACAGCTGGGAGGGGTGATTAGGACACAGGACAGTTGGAACTGTGTCTCATGCTCCCTGTCACCTCCTTTCAACCAAAAAGATGGCTTCCCCCATTGAATCACAAACATTTGCCTGTTCTTTTAAAACAGGGTGGGTAAGAGATGATTTTACCTATCTATTTTAATTAACATAACTAATGTAATTTAATGACAGTATGTTTGTTTAGGCTGAAGTTCCTCTTTAAGCTTTGGGGTTGAGCACTGACGCAACAAACTGAAATTCAAGTTTGTGAATTTTGAATTTTATAGTCAAGGAAGACCCAAGGTAGAATCTGAAAGCAATCATGTTGGTTAATGTAAAATGTAATGGAAATTGATTTGTTGAACTAAAAAAAAATCCCTTGTGCAGCTGTACTTGCTTGCAGCAATGCAATTCTTCATACAGATTGAAAACCTATAAAACCTGCTATTTCCTGTTAAGAGATGATGAAGTCTCTTGTACCTACACCCCGAGAACTGCAAAGTCCCACCTTCTTGTATAGACACATGGGGGAATATTCACTGTCCCAAGGCAAGATTTCTGTGTACGGACAGTGCACTACTGCAATGTTACTAGTGTTTACACAAAGATAAGATTATGCATTGCATACATAACGCAACATATGCTACTTACATTTTTGGTAGAAAAATAAATACACATGCAATATTCCCATAGACACTAACTGCTCTACTTAACTTTTTTGTTCCCTTTCATAGTGTCTACTCTTTCATAGTGCCTCTCCCTTAACCAACAGTCCCAATCTGGATGTCATCTTTACTCTAATTTGCTTCATCTCAAACATCAAAAATATTTCCCTTGCAGACCACAAATGTGTAACTTTCATAACCAGTTCTTCTCTGTCTCCACTTCGCAATCACCACACTCACTCTGCTGTACAGGCTTGTGTAGGATTTTCCTCAACCATGATCTCTCTACTCTATATCTTGCTGGGAACAAGATGGCACCTGGAGTGGCAGCTTCAACAAGTTGTTTTGCCTTTTTTTTAACATTGCTCTGTGCCACCCAAGCAGGATAACCTACATCAGTTAACACATACTGAGCATTCGGATTGTAGTTGTATCTGATTTACTCCAGGATATTTCTTCTACTCTTGACCTTCTGTTAATTACAACCAGTTCGCCAACAGTGTTGAATGATACTTCAAAGAAGAAGTAAGCATGCCATTATTAAGGTGTGCTTTCAGAATAGAGGAGTAGAGGACTGAGCTCAACACTATCTGGAATTAAACTTTCTAATGTGAAGTTAAAATGCAATCATGTAAGGGAGCTATGGCTGCTAAGAACAAAGAAGGACTTTTATCCCTCAGTAGCTTTTTGCTTTACAGAAACCTGGTTGTATGAGCTAAGTCTAGACAATGTGCTGCAGATAAATGTATTTACTCTGTACAGACTACAATGATGACCGGGACCGACTTTCCTCTGGTAAAGACAAAGCTGGAGGAATATGTTTCTACATTACTCAAAAAACATGCCAGGATGCTACAGTTGTTCCAATGAGGAAATGCATGGCTGGCTGACATGCTTGATCAACTGCTACCAGTGATGATTACAATGTGGTAATTTTGCATTTTACAATGATTTTGAATAAAATGTCACAATTGCAATTACATGTAATTATGATTTTAGAAACTGAATTGTGTATTTCACAAAATTATGAAAGACATAACAGTCGTGGATGATTTTCATGGTAAAGGGGTACTTCAGTACAGAAACCTGAGGTCTGATTTTCTCAAAAATTGATTTTTTTCATAGTCTTTTTGCAAATATTTCTTTACTTGTTCCTAAAGAATCAAATCTCACATTTTCATGTAATTATGCATGATTGCAAAATTATATAACATAATTACAGTTATGCACAAAATTGATTATGAAATCCTATCCCAAAATGATCAGATCTGGCATAGAAAATGTGTGGAACAGCTTTCCTCTTAGTGCAGCAGCAACAACTTGAAACTTAATGCTCTTAAGACCATAAGTGCACCTTCACCTTTGCTTCACTGATGCTCCCCCTCTTTGCTATAAGCTCAGTTGGATGCCAAATGCCCAGAGCATTCTGTTCAAATTCCTAATCCTCTCAACCAAAGCTCTCCTTACTAGATATTAGGAACCATGTAGAGATGTCACGAACATAGAATTTTCATTTTGTGAACGCCGAACGCGAACTTATGAAAAATGTTCGCGAACAGGCGAATCTGATGAACCGCCATAGACTACAATGGGCAATCGGAATTTTAAAACCTCCAAAAACTGTTTCTGGCCACAAAACGGATGGAAAACTTGTTTAAAAGGGTCTAACACCTGGATTGTGCCTGTAACTTAATGAGGCAACAACAGTAGTGTGCACACACAAAAATACACAGGAGACCGATGTGCTAGCCCTCAAAAGAGCTATTTGCTTTCACAGCTAGTGAAGGACAAGGACATAGGCCTAGCTAATGCTTACCCTACCTATCTGCAGCAAGTCTGCCCCTGCTCGCACTAACTGTCAGCACAGCAGCCAGCAGAGAATTAATCCAATATGGCCACTGCAACTGCTTTTTGATAGGAAGGGGGGGGGGGGGGGTTTCCAGGAAGGTGTGCTAACTGATTGGCTGCCGTGTGTCTGCTAACTGTGAGGTAAGGAGTCAAGGTTTAGCTCAATGATGATGTAAAGGGGGCGAATCAAACACGCCAAATGTTCGCTGTTCGCCGCAAATGCAAACAGACAATGTTTTCGGAATACTGCTCGCCGGCAAACTGTTAAGCCATCCCTAGTGCCATGCTTCAAGCCTAGAAAATTTCAAATGCAACCTTAATATGCACCTCTTCACCCATGCTCATAATCTGTTAAAAACAAACCTTCAGATACATATTTATATCTTTATCAGATCACACACACCCTTCTGTTGTACCTCTTATATTACAAGAATATGTACCCATTTGGATATTTTAACACAATGCATGAACTATGTACAGTATTTATTTTGTACATGAGTTGTTGGATGATTTGATTGTGCTGTTCCTGAACAATTTTAGTATTGAAGGTCCCTGCTATGGTTTGTTTTGTACTCTGTATAGCACCATTTAAGATATATTCCTCTATAATAAAACCTCTGTGTCCCTGTGTCACGCTGTCCCTGTGTAGCTGGGTCCGGGCTTTTTGATAATGCGCATGTGCGCAGCACAGACCCAGCCTCACAGAGACAAGAGGACGGGGATGGGCCAGGGAGCCGAGGGGGTGGCATGTGAGTGGGCGTAACGGGTGTGCGGCGGGTGAGCGGGCGGGCGGGTGTGCGTCGAGTGCGCGCGTGGCGGACATGCGGTTTGGCATGTGGTGACCATGCGCACGCAGCAAAAAACACAGACCTAGAACTCTTTTTTTAAATGGGCTTAGGTCCGCTAGTAATAATAATAATAATAATATTAACAAAAATAATATTAACAATAACAAGTACATATTAATAATTGGCAATATCTGCTCCTTTCACCTTAGTAGAAGCATAACTAGATGGGAGCAGCCTCTGTGACTGCAGGTGGGCCCAAAGCTATTTTGGCACTCAAACTCCTAACCTTCTCTTTCCCCCGATACAGGGGACTATACTCCAGATTAGGTGTTTTTGTGGCTAGACTTGCTATGGGTGTGAAGAACATGATGGCCACACTTGGTTTATGACCCTTGTGAGATGGGCCCCCAGGCCGTGAAGGGCCCCAAGGGGAGATAAGAGAAGGGGTGTGAACATTTGGGGGCCCCATGCATTGTCGTTACACCTCTACACTTTGGGCAAGCTTTTGTCCAGGTTCCAGGTCAGATTTGTAAAGAACTCCAAGTTGATTACAAGGGGGAGGGGGAGCGAGAGTGAGAGAAAGAGAGAGACAGAGGACAGATTTATATGTATGTGTAAACAAACACGTAAGGGATTAAGAAATACATTGAAATCATATAGCCTAACAGACTGGAGTCACAGTAACCCTGAGAGAACAGGAAAAAAAGAAATTAACAACACTAATGAGTTTCCAAATCTCTTTCATTTACATTAAGTGTATGCTTTTAACTTCACATAGTTTAATGCACTGTCTTCTGGCTTTTTAATTTGCTTTTTTCTTCCTGCCTCATGATTATAATCATTACCCTTTTAATGCCTCTGAACACATGCACTGATTTTTACAGAACCATGTTAAAAGTATATTATTCGATTTTCAGTTGGCTAGGGGCAAAGTTAAATGATGGGGCTTCCAAAGAGTAAAAAAGGTTTTAACATATTTCTGCTTTCAATGAGGAATTGATGTACTTTACATTGTTCTTAAAACATATTTGTGATAAACAAATTGCAATACATCCATATATAAGAACGCATAGCAGCAAACCAGCTTGGCCTATAGACTGAGAAATAGATGCAAAGAAAATAGACAGACAGACTAGATAGATAGATAGATAGATAGATAGATAGATAGATAGATAGATAGATAGATAGATAGATAGATAGATAGATAGATAGATAGATAGAAACATGCTGATAAACTCGGCAATGTCCGAGTGTGCAAACTTTATTGATTTGAGGAAACTATTTAAATACAAACAGTGACAATGTGGGTGAAAAGTAGGGTTGGGTGCTAAATAATAAATTAGATGAGCACTGTGACCATTTTGTGTCCCTTAGGACGGGCATATCTGACATGAGCATGCATCATGAGAGACACAAAATGCTGTAGTGCTGGCAGTGGCATACCCGTGGCCGGATTTCAGGCAAGGCCACATAGGCCATGGCGTGGGGCACCAGGAAAACGAGAGGTGGGCTCTGGGCAGCAGAGTGGTAGTGTCACTTAGCCTGCTAAACTAGCATCCTGCTACACAGAGTTTGCACATAGCGGTGGGCGGCTACCAACAGTGGGAACTGGGACTCGAGGGATGAAGAGGCAGCGAACAGACACTTACAGTGATTTCTGAGCTGTTTGTTACTCATTGAATGTGCCACTCGCCAAGGAGCTCACAATCTAGTCCCTGCCATCATGTCACTAACTGTCCTCAGAGGAGCTTATAATGTAATCCCTGCAATCACATCACTAATTGTCTACAGAGGAGCCTACATTCTAATCCCTGCTGTGTTGGGGGGAAGTTTTGGATACTGTTATCAGGGGGCAGCTGGTGATAGTGGACCTTGAGTGGTAAAAAGTACAAATCTGGCCCTGGGTGTACCTATCACAAGACTGCAGGTGCTCACAGCCCTGGGTGTAGCGATGGCCAGGGGTGCCATTGTGTTGCTCAGCCACTGTGTTCTTCCACCTGGGACCATTTTTCAATGGTTTGGATAACATTCAGGAAAATAGAAGCCTGGCAGTGTATGGGACTGTTCTACTTCCTGTATTAGATGAAGCACACCTCCCCCTTCCTGTCCCATGGGCAATGTGTTTCTTTGCTCTCTACACACAGCTTGCAGTGAGTGAATGTGCAGAGCAGCAGGGTAAGAAGAGAGAATGATTGCTGTGCTGCAGCTGGGACATTAGCAGAGAGGTGGCAGGATGTGTTTAGGGCTTCAGACAAAAATCTTCTGCGCACGCTATGCTGTGGTAGTGCAGCATAGCGTGTGCTTCTAACTTAGAGAGTTAATGGAGCGCTCATTATGTTAGCAGCGCACACTATACTGCACTACCACAGCATAGCGTGTGCAGAAGATTTTACCTCGCTCTGCTGTCATTAAGCTGTGATGCTTTAGCAGCGCGGCTTAATGAATCAACCCCAATGTGCTTTGCAAGATGTGTAGGAAGTCAGTGTCTTCAACTATGATATAATAAATACACAATTTGTTAATGACACAACACTGCACTACTTTTCTCAGCAGAATGTAAAAGCTGCAGCGAGCAATGCATAAGGTGCACTTGGTGTGGAGGAGGACTATTTGTACCACACAGTTTTAGTTTATGTGAATGTGCAGTGTAAGGCTGCCTGACAATGTTTTTGTTACAGTAATGCAATACAGTTTGCAGCAGCTGATCTGACAGCACATGCCCATTCCACGCTTCCCAACTAAATTTGGTGCCGTTACTGGCCTAAACTTTTGCCTGCAATTGGCAAAATTACACTGTGCAATATGCATAGTGTGCAACAAGAGTGTAGCTAGTGATCATAGGGCCCCATACCAAAGCTTTGGTTGGGTCCCTCTAAAGATGTTATAAAGCCCCTTTGTGCTCTCCTTCCCCCCACACACCAATTTTAGGTAGACAGAGGCCCCCCACCAATGTACATTAGATACCCAGAATTGAAGCTTCCTCCCCCCTCAGTATAGACAGTTATGACCTCCGCATAGGTATCCAGAAGTAGTCCCCTCAGTGTAGGTAGTCAGAAGGCACCAAGTGTGGGTAGGCAGAGGAGCTCCTACAGTAGAGGTAGACCCTTTACAATAGGTAACCAGGGGGACCACGGTGAAGGTAGACAGAGGAACCCTTGTATAGCAAACTTTACAATATTAATTTATAAATGATTTAGTCATCATTTGCAAATTGTAAAATCTTTCCTTACGCTTTCCTCACCTTGATTTACACTCTGAAATGTATCACATGTGGCAACATCTTCTCAGGTGCATCTCTTCAGAATGTTTCTGTACTGAGTTGCAAAGCCAGGTAAAATAATACTTGTTCTCCCATAATGTTCTTGGAGGAGAATTTCTCAAATCTACAGTAAGTAGTCTAGGCTGTGACATCACTGCCTCCCGGGAGCTACATACCGATATACAGCAATAAATACCATAGATTGTGTTTCTGATGCTCAATCAAGGACAATTAACATAAAAGCGAATATCCTAAATAATTAAAGACATTCTACTGTACGTCACTACCTCTTTAACATAATTTGGTTCCGACAGAACCAAATTACACAAATAGTGTGACAAATTTAACAAGTTGAAACCAAACAGCAACACTGTTGAAATGTAATAGTTAATGTCCTTTTACAATTTATAACACAAAACTGAATGCTTAACTTTTCCATTTTAACATTCAGAAATGATGATAATATCTTTATAACTTTTCACAGAAAGTGGTTATTCAACACTACTACATTAAAGAACTCATGAAGGATGAAAGGCATGTCTAATTTAAATATTTTACTAAGAACTGTATCTGCAACATTGCACAGATTTAAAAGGATCATTTGTGGTTTATTTGAGGTCTCAGGGCAAATAGTTCATAAAATAGGTCACTGATGTCTATTTCTTTTCATGCTGATTCTTCTTGCCATTGTAAAAAAAAAACAACAAAAAATTCTTCACACTACCATTCATATAACAGTATATTTTGTAACTATGTCATCTTTCATCTTCTCTACTGACTGCTTTTTAAAGGTAAAGTGTGTGTTAAATTGTATAGTTATAAGAACATAATATCCATTGTGGCTACTTGATTGTTTGTCATTAGAAAGATGTGTGTTTTATTTCACAGCAGAGTCCATTTTATGTGTAAGTTGTTTCTTCTATTTTTACATGGAACATGTTTGTTTGAAGATGTACTTGGAAAAATCTCTGTTTCTTCACTGCGCCCTGTTAAACAGTGACAGCCGTGCTGGACTGGTGTGCACCGTGGCCAGAGTGTAGGCCGTGGCGTTTTTCAAGCCCATATGGTCGCCGGGCTGTGGTAGCTCAATGATAGAACAACAGTGACTGTCCAGCTGATCAAATTTGGTCTGACCACAATGAAGCAACAACCTTATTATCTTTTGTGTCCCATCCCCACCCGAGACACTCAAATAGCTGGTGGTCATTGCTTCATTGTGATACGCAAGCCCCTTCACCGCGGCAAGGTAATGATCACGTAGGGGGATGGGCACATGTACATGCCTTTTGTATTTTTGTTGCAGCCGCCCGCAATGCAGCCAGAAAAAATAGCCAGGCATGTACACGCACCAGAAAAATTAGTGTATCGGCCGCTGCTAGCAGCGGCCTTAAAAATTCAGGAATTCGCCTAGAGTCCTGGACCCTGTTGGTGGTGGCGGAGAAGGCAAGCGGCCTGCAGGCAGAGATGCTGTGTGTGGGGACTGACTTATTCTTCGGCCATGCAGTAGCCCTCCGTGATCCATTCCTCATTCATTTTGATAAAGGTCAGGTGCTGAACACTGTCGTGACTTAGGCGACTTCTCTTCTCAGTAACTATGCCTCCAGCTGCACTGAAGGTCCTTTCTGACAGGATGCTTGCGGCAGGGCAAGAGAGAAGTTGTATGGCAAATTGATACAGCTCTGGCCACAGGTCAAGCCTGCGCAACCAGTAGTCCAAGGGTTCATCGTCGCTTTTCGCAGTGTCTACATCCACACTCAAGGCCAGGTAGTCGGCTACCTGCCAGTTCAGGCGTTGGTGGAGGGTGGATCCGGAAGGACTATGGCGAGGAGTTGGACTAAAGAACGTCCGCATGTCCGACATCACCCTGAGATCGCTGGAGTGTCCTGTCCTTGCCTGCGTGGACTTGGGAGGAGGAGGGTTACTGCCAGTGGTACCTTGATTGCGTTGTGCAGCACATCACCCTTAAATGCATTGTAAAGCATCATTGACAGCTTGTTCTGCAAGTGCTGCATCCTTTCCGCCTTGTGTTGAGTTGGTAACAGGTCCGCCACTTTGTGCCTGTACCGAGGGTCTAGTAGCGTGGCCACCCAGTACTGGTCATTCGCCTTGAGTTTTTTGATACGGGGGTCCCTCAACAGGCTGGACAACATGAAAGAGGCCTTCTGCACAAAGCTGGATGCAGACGTACTCTCCATCTCCTCTTGCTCTTCCTCAGTGACGGGATGCAACTCCTCTTCCTCCCCCCAGCCACGAACAATGCCACGGGAACATGGAGCAGCAGAAGCCCACTGTGACGGCTGCCGCGGTTGTTCTTCTTCCGCCGCCTCTTCCTGCTCCACAGAAACACCATCCTCATCATCACCATCATCAGAGTCTGACTCCTCTCCTTCCCCACACGACTCCTCTTCTTCCTCCTCCTCCCCCCTCTGTGCTGCCGCAGGTGTTGTGGGAACATCGGGTTCGGGTGTTAATGGCTCCCACGACTCCTGCTGCCGTAACTCTTCTCGTTCACGCTCCTCCACAGCTGTATCCACCACTCTACGCACGGCACACTCCAGGAAGTAGGCGTAGGGGATCAAGTCACTGATGGTGCCCTCATCGCGACTCACCAGTTTGGTCACCTCCTCAAAGGGCTCCGTGACCCTGCATGCATTTTGCATCAGTGTCCAGTTGTTGGGCCACAACATCCCCATCCTCCCAGATTGTGTCCTTGTACTGTAATGATACAGGTACTGGGTGACGGGCGGCTTTCTCCTGGTCTAGCAGGCGAAAGAACATCAGCAGGGTGGAATTCCAGCGAGTCGGGCTATCGCAAATCAGGCGTCTCACCGGCAAGTTGTTTCTACGCTGAATGTCCGCAAAGCGTGCCATGGCCCTGTAAGAGCGCCTGAAATGCCCACACAACTTCCTGGCCTGCTTCAGGACGTCCTCTAAGCCTGGGTACTTGAACACAAATCTTTGCACGACCAGATTCAGCACATGTTCCATGCAGGATATGTGTGTCAGCTTTCCCAAATTCAACGCAGCAATGAGATTGCTGCCGTTGTCACACACCATGTTGCCGATCTCAAGCTTGTGCAGGGTCAACCATTGCTCCACCTGTTTGTTAAGAGCAGCCAGGAGAGCTGCTCCAGTGTGACTCTCCGCTTTCAGGCAAGACATGTCTAACACTGCGTGACACCGTAGTACCTGGCATGCAGCATAGGCCCTGGGGTGCTGGGGCTGTGTAGCTGGAGAGGAGATCGCGGCACCAGCGAAGGAGGAGGAGGAGGAGGAGGACGACGACAGCGAAGCGGTGGTAGCAGGTGGAGAGGAGGTGGCTGGAGGCCTGCTTGCAAGCCATGGAGGTGTGACAAGTCGGTCCGCTGTGCTGCCACGTACTCCCTGCTTGCTGCCATCGGTCACCAGGTTGACCCAATGGGCTGTGTATGTAATGTAGTGGCCCTGCCCGTGCTTGGCAGACCAGGCATCTGTGGTCAGGTGCACCCTTGACCCAACGCTGTGTGCCAGAGATGACACCACTTGCCTCTCAACTGCACGGTACAGTTTGGGTATGGCCTTTTGTGAAAAATAATTGCGGCCTGGTATCTTCCACTGCGGTGTACCAATGGCCACAAACTTACGAAAAGCCTCCGACTCCACCAGCTTGTATGGTAATAGCTGGTGAGCTAATAGTTCCGCCACGCCAGCTGTCAGACGCTGGGCAAGAGGGTGACTGGCAGACATTTGCTTCTTATGCTCAAATACTTCCTTCGCGGACAGTTGAGTACTGTTGTGGGCAGAGGAAAAGGAACCGCTGAAGGGAAGAGGCGGTGTGGAGGAGGGTGGCTGTGAAGGTGCAAGGGAGAAAGTGGATGAAGACGATGCAACTGAAGGAGGAAGAGGAGAAGGAGGGTGGCTTGTCTTTTGAGGGGTGCTGCTTTTCCTCAGGTGTTCTTGCCATAGCTGTTTGCGCCTTCTCTCCAGGTGCCTTCGTAAGGCACTTGTCCCTACGTGAGAGTTGGCCTTTCCACGGCTCAATTTTTGCTGGCAGAGACAACAGATGGCTTTGATCTGAGACACACACGTGAAAAAATTTCCAAACCGCTGAGCCCCCCTGGGGTGATGGTGCTACGGTGGCATCAGCAGCTGACGTTGAAGGGCATGTTGGCTGGCTGGCCATAGCTGGCGATACATGGCGCCAGACACTGCCCCCAGCTGTTTCTGAGGACGAGCTCCCTCTGCTTTTATCATGGAGTTGTCTCCTCCTACTCCTCTCTGACTCCTCCTCTGAACTGTCCCCATGGTCATCTCCTCTACCGGGAACATATGTGGTATCCGTATAATCGTCATCATAATCCTCCTGGCCAGCTTCGCTTTCCTCAGACACCTCCTCAACTGCACCAACTTCAGGTGGTTCATCATCCCCCTCCTCACACATGACATCCATACTATGGCCACCTAACTCAGACGTATGAGGTGGTGTACCTGCGCCTTCTTCTTGTTGTTGCAGTAGTGGGTGTGAATCACTGATTTCACTACCACCACCAAATAACTCCTGCAAAGTGTCAAATGCAGCAGATGTGGTGCTTGTTGTAGCGCTGGTGGCTGCGGGAGATGGGGTGTTCTGTGTTAAATAGTCAAGCACGTCCTGATCTTGGGAAGTGATGGCACGTGCCTTCTTCTGAGCACTGTATTTTGGACCAGGTCCGCACGAAATCACAGCAACACCACCTCACACAGACCTGCGGTGCCTGGTGGCCTTCCTCTGGGTCTGCCTCTACCTCTTACTCTACCTGGTTTGTCCATTTTGTCCATCTCGGGGGGATGCTAGGTATATGTAGTGAGCTGGGTTCACTCAACACAACAGGTAGTTAGATGCAGTGAGCTGGGTTCACTGAACAGTAAAGGTACTTAGATGCAGTGAGGTGGGTTCACTGAACAATAAAGGTACTTAGATGCAGCGAGGTGGGTTCACTGAACAATAAAGGTACTTAGATGCAGCGAGGTGGGTTCACTGAACAATAAAGGTACTTAGATGCAGTGAGCTGGGTTCACTGAACACAACAGGTAGTAAGATGCAGTGAGCTGGGTTCACTGAACAGTAAAGGTACTTAGATGCAGTGAGCTGGGTTCACTGAATACAACAGGTAGTTGGATGCAGTGAGCTGGGTTCACTGAACAGTAAAGGTACTTAGATGCAGTGAGGTGGGTTCACTGAACACAACAGGTAGTTAGATGCAGTGAGCTGGGTCCACTCAACACAAAGCTAGGTATATGCAGTGATGAGGTGGGTTAAGTAAACACAACAGGTACTGGGTATATGCAGTACTGGGCAGTACAATGTGCAGCTCGCTGTCACACACACAGGTAGTCACTGAATGTGCTGGGCTGCTGGCAGTGGCACACACACTATCAATTAGCAAGGCTGTGCATGCAACAAAAGTGTCAGTTTGACACACAGAAAAAAAAAGTACAGGATGAGCTCTGAAAAGAGCTATTGAGGGGTGCTATAAAAGCAATAACAATCAGCCAGGAGCAAGCTAAGCAGCCAAGAACCTAACTAATCTGTCCCTAGAAGAACAAGTCTGCAGCAGCTGTCCCTAGTCTGTCTCTAGCAGGCACACGAGTGAGGCTAATGGCCGCCGCAGCCTGCCTTATATAAGGGGGGTGGGGCTCCAGGGTTTAGTGTAGCCTGAATGGCTACAATGTGCCTGTTGACTGTGATGCAGAGGGTCAAAGTTGACCCTCATAGTGCATTATGGGACGAATCGAACTTCCGCAAAAGTTCGCCTGCACCAGGCGAACACGAACCCCCAAAGTTCGCCTGGAACCGTTTGCCGGCGAACCGTTTGGTACATCTCTAATCTGGAGCCATAAATCGGCATTTGTCACAGTGAGAGCTGGGAAGAATCTAGCCTTCACTTTGAAGGTGAGAGCAAAAAGTGAGGTTTAGGAAAAACCATGTGTTAGCCAAATGACACAAAGCACACAAGATGATAGACCCCACTGTTACGAAGCGCTCTCTGCTGGCCATCAGAATTTACTCATGGGGAATGGCTTGAGACAGAAGTGGGTCTAGACAGAGACAGGGGTTGACTTTAGAACCCATTAGGCACCCTCACTTGAGATATTTTAGTTAAGAAGAGGCAATGGCTGGATAGTGTACTGTTAAGGGCTCTGCCTCTGATACAGGAGACCAGGGTTTGCATCTTGGCTCTTCTTGTTCAGTAAGCCAGCATCTATTCATTAAGGAGACCATGTGAAAAACTCCCTAACACTGCTACTGCCTACCGAGCGTGCCCTAGTGGCTGTAGCTCTGGAGCTTTGTGTCCACCAGGAGAAAAGTGGAATATAAATGTTCTGCGCCTGTCAGAGACACATGTCTGCTCCACGGTTTGACCTCATTTGCTTAGTTTTTCAGCAAAGTATTACAGAAGTACAGAAAAATCACAAAAAAAGAAAAAAAATCACATAACAATAACAATAACACAAAAATCTACATCCTACTAATTGCAGTTTCAAAGTGGTATATACGCCTGAAAGTGCAATCATTAAGGGGGAAATGCTATATAGAGATGGCCTGAACCTCCGATTTTAGGTTTGCGAACCTCCAGCGAAAGTTTGGTTTGCGCAAACTTTTGTGAACCGCAATAGACTTCAACGGGAACGCGAACTTTGAAAACTAGAAAAATGTATGCTGGCCACAAAAGTGATGGAAAAGATGTTTCAAGGGGTCTAACACCTGGAGTGGGATACACTGAGTGGGATACATGCCAAAAGTCCCGGGGAAAAATCTGGATTGGACGCAAAGCAGCATTTTAAGGGCAGAAATCACACTGAATGCTAAATTGCAGGCCTAAAGTGCTTTAAAACATCTTGCATGTGTTATTCATCAATCAGGGAGTGTAATTAGAGTTCTGCTTCACACTGACACACCAAACTCACTGTGTAACGCACCGCAAACAGCTGTTTGTGTAGTGACGGCCGTGCTGTACTGGTGCGCACCATGGCCAGAGTGCAGGTCGTGGCAGTTTTCAAGCCCATATGGTCGCCGGGCTGTGGTAGCTCAATGATAGAACAACAGTGACTGTCCAGCTGATCAAATTTGGTCTGTCCACAATGAAGCAACGACCTTATTATCTTTGGTGTGCCACCCCCCGAGACACTAATATAGCCGGCGGTCATTGCTTCATTGTGATACGCAAGCCCCTTCACCGAAGCAAGGTAATGATCACGAAGGGGAATGGGCACATGTACATGCCTTTTGTTTTGTTGTTGCAGCCACCCGCAGTGCAGCCAAAAAAATGAGGCAGGCATGTACACGCACCAGAAAAATGAGTATAGCAGCCTAAAAAATTCAGGAATCCACCTGGAGTCCTGGACCCTGTTGGTGGTGGCGGAGAAGGCAGTCAAGAGGCCTGTGGGTAGAGGTGCTATGTGTGGAGCGACTTAGTCTTGGGGCAGGCAGCCAGGCAGTCACATGGCATGCAGGCAGAGATGCTGTGTGTGGGGACTGACTTAGTTTCCGGTGGGCAGTAGGCCTCCGGGATCCATGCCTCATTCATTTTGATAAAGGTGAGGTACTAAAAACTTTTGTGACTTAGGCGACTTCTTTTCTCAGTGACAATGCCTCCAGCTGCGCTGAAGGTCCCTTCTGACAGGACGCTTGAGGCAGGGCAAGGCAGAAGTTGGATGGCAAATTGGGACAGCTCTGGCCACAGGTCAAGCCTGCGTAGTCCAAGGGTTCATCGCTGCTCACAGTGTCTACATCCACACTTAAGGCCAGGTATTGGGCTACCTGCCAGTCCAGGCATTGGTGGAGGGTGGATCCGGAAGCACTAAGTCAAGGCGTTGGACTAAAGAATGTCTGCATGTCCGACATCACCATGAGATCGCTGGAGCGTCCTGTCCTTGCCTGTGTGGACATAGGAGGAGGATTACTGGCAGTGGTACTTTTATTACGTTGTGCTGTGACATCACCCTTAAAACATTGTAAAGCATATTTCACAGCTTGTTCTGCATGCGCTGCATCCTTTCTGCCTTCTGGTGAGTTGGTAACATGTCCGCCACTTTGTGCCTATGCCGAGGGTCTAGTAGCGTGGCTACCCAGTACAGCTCATTCCCCTTGAGTTTTTTTTATACGGGGGTCCCTCAACAGGCTGTAAATCATGAAAGAAAACTTCTGCAGATGTAATATCCATCTCCTCTTGCTTTTCCTCATTGACGTCAGGTAAGTCCTCCTCCTCCTCCCCAGCCACGAACAATACCACGGGAACGTCGAGCAGCACAAGCTTCCTGCGATGCCTGCTTCTTCTGCCGCCGCCTCCTCCTCCTCCAAAGAAACACCTTCCTCATCATCTGAGTCTGACTCCTCTTCCCCACATGACTCTTCCTCCTCCTCCCCCCTCTGTGCTGCCACAGTTGTTGAGGAAACATCTGATTCTGATGTAAATTGCTCCCACAACCGGTTCTGCTGTAACTGTTCCTCTTCATGCTCCTCCACAGCTTGATCCACCACTGTACGCACGGCACGCTCCAGGAAGTAAGCGTACGGGATCAAGTCGCTGATGTTGCCTTCACTGCGACTCAAACGGCCACATGAATCTGTATGTATTTCACATCAGTGTCCAGTTGTTGGGTCAGAACATCCTCATCTCCCCAGATTGTGTCCTCCTACTGAAATTGTAGAGGTACTGGGTGACAGCTTTCCCCTGTTCTAGCAGGTAAGAGAACATGATCAGGGTCGAATTCCAGCGAGTCGGCCTACCACATAGCAATCGTCTCACCGGTAAGTTGTTTCTCCGCTGAATGTCCGCAAGGTGTTCCATGGCCCTGTAAGACCGCCTGAAATGCCCACACAACTTCCTGGCCTGCTTCAGGATGACCTCTAAGCCTTTGAATGACTCGATTCAGCACATGTGCCATGCAGGGTACATGTGTCAGCTTTCCCAAATTCAAAGCGGAAAGGAGATTGCTGACGTTGTCACACACCACGTTGCCGATCTCCAGCTGGTGCGGCGTCAGCCACTGATCCACCTGTTTGTTAAGAGCAGCCAGGAGAGCTGCTTCAGTGTGACTCTCCGCAACACATGTCTAAGATGGCGTGACATCGTCATACCTGGCATGCAGCATAGGCCCTGGGGAGATCGGGCTGTGTAGCTAGAGAGGAGATCGCAGCACCAGTAGAGTTTAACTGCCACTCAGCCAAGGAGGAGGACGACAGCGAAGAGGATATAGCAGGAGGAAAGGAGCTGGCAGGAGGCCTGCCTGCAAGCCGTGGAGGTGTCACAAATTGGTCCGCTGCACAGCCATGTTCTCTCTGCTTGCTATCGGTCACCAGGTTGACCCAATGGGCTGTGTAGTTTATGTACCTGCCCTGACCATGCTTGGCAGACCAGGTATCCGTGGTCAGGTGGACCCTTGACCCAAAGCTGTGTGCCAGAGATGACACCACTTGCCTCTCAACTTCACGGTACAGTTTGGGTATCGCCTTTTTAGAGAAATAATTGCGGCCTGGTATCTTCCACTGCGGTGTCCCAAATGCCACAAATTTACGGAAGGCCTCAGAGTCCACCAGCTTGTATGGTAACAGCTGGTGAGCTAACAGTTCCACCACCGCAGCTGTCAGATGGCGGGCAAGGGGGTAACTGGCAGAAATTTGCACTCAAAGATTTCCTTCATGGACACCTGGCTGCTGCGGGCAGAGGAGCAGGAACCGCTCAAGGGCAGAGGCGGAGTGGAGGAGGGTGGCTGTGAAGGTGCAAGGGAGAAAGTGGCTGAAGATGCTGCACCTGAAGGAGGAAGATGAGAAGGAGGGTGGCTTTTCTTTTGTGTGCTGCTTTTGCTCAGGTGCTCTTCCCATTGCATTTTGTGCCTTTTCTCCATGTGCCTTCGTAAGGCACTTGTCCTTACGTGAGTGTTGGCCTTTCCACGGCTACATTTTCGGAGGCATAGACAACAGATGGCATTGCTCCGATCTGAGGCACACACATTAAAACATTTCCAAACCGCTGAGCCCCCTGGGGTGATGGCACTATGGTGGCATAAGCAGCTAATGTTGGCTGGCTGTACATAGGTGGCGATACATGGCGCCGGACACTGCCACCAGCTGTTTCTGATGATGAGCTCCCCCTGCTTCTTTCAGCAACTTGTCTCCTCCTACTCCTCTCTGACTCCCCTCTGAAGACAAGACAAGACAAGACAAATAACATTTATATTGCGCTTTTCTCCTTGCGGACTCAAAGCGCCAGAGCAGAGCAGCAGCCACTAGGGCGCGCTCTATTGGCAGTAGCAGTGTAAGGGAGACTTGTCAAAGGTCTCCTACTGAATTAGTGCTGGCTTACTGAACAGGCAGAGCCGAGATTCGAACCCTGGTCTCCTGTGTCAGAGGCAGAGCCCTTAACCATTACACCATCAGCCAACTGTCCCCCTGTTCGTCTCCTCTATTGGGAACATACGTGGGATCCGTATCATAGTCATCATCATAATCATCCTGCCCAGCTTTGCTTGCCTCAGACACCTATAAAACTGCACCAACAGCAGGTACTTCATCAACTTCACACATTACGTCCATAGTGTCGCCGCCTAACTCAGACATAGGAGGGGGTGTAACTTGCTTAGCGCCTTCATCTGGTTGTAGCAATAATGGCTGTGAATCAGTTAATTCCCCACCAATTAACTCCTGCGAAGTGTCAAATGCAACGGATGTGGTGCTTGTAGTAGCACTGGTGGCTGTGGAAGGTGAGGTGTTCTATGTTAAATAGTCAACCCCGTCCTGACAATCTTGGGAGTTGATTCGACGTGCCTTCTTCTGAGCACTGTACTTTGGTCCAGGGCCGCACGAAATCACATCAACACGACCTCACACAGACCTGCCGGGTGGCCTTCCTCTGGGTCTGCGTCTGCCTCTACCCCTGCCTGTTGTGTCTGTTGTGTCCATATCGGGAGGGATGAAGTGAAAGGTATGCACTGACTTGACTAATACAATTTGCAGTCACACAGGTGCAGTTAACAGGTATGCACAGAGTGGTATATCACACTGCATGCACTCACGTAGGTAGGTGTGTGCACTGAACACAACAGGTAGGTATATCCAGTCATGAGGTGGGTGCACTGAACACAACAGGTAGGTGTATGCAGTGATGCGTATTACAATGTGCACCTGTCACACACAGACAGGTAGCGGACAGGCACAATGACAATGCGTGCACTCAACTCACGTAGGTAGGTGGGTGCACTGTGAACAACAGGTAGGTAGGTATATGCAGTACTGGGTATTACAATGTGCACCTGTCACACACAGAAAGGTAGCAGACAGGCACAGTGACCCTGCATGCACCCAACTCACGTAGGTAGGTGAGTGCACTGTGAACAACAGGTAGGTAGGTATATGCAGTACTGGGTATTACAATGTGCACCTGTCACACACAGACAGGTAGCAGAAAGGCACAGTGACACTGTGTGCGCTCACGTAGGTAGGTGGGTACACTGTGAACAACAGGTAGGTAGGTATATGCAGTACTGGGTATTACAATGTGCACCTGTCACACACAGACGGGTTGCAGACAGGCACAGTGACACTGCGTGCGCTCAACTCACGTAGGTAGGTGGGTGCACTGTGAACAACAGGTAGGTAGGTAGGTATATGCAGTACTGGGTATTACAATGTGCACCTGTCACACACAGACAGGTAGCGGACAGGCACAATGACACTGCATGCGCTCACATAGGTAGGTGGGTACACTGTGAACAACAGGCAGATAGGTATATGCAGTACTGGGTTTTACAATGTGCACCTGTCACACACAGACAGGTAGCGGACAGGCACAGTAACACTGCGTGTGCTCACGTAGGTAGGTGGGTGCACAGTGAACAACAGGTAGGTAGGTAGCTATATGCAGTACTGGATATTCCAATGTGCACCTGTCACACACAGACAGGCAACGGTCAGACAGGAACAGTGACACTGCATGCCCTGCATCCAAGACAAGTGCTAACATTTATTACACTAGGAGGAACTTTAGCTTCCAATATGGTTTGCATGCAAAGTATATTACACTAGACACTTGTGCCACGGTGAGGCAAACCTCCGGGCAAGTGACCTAACCTAAATGTAAAACCTTGGGAGCAGCTAAGCAAAAAAATGTTTAACTTACATTTGGTTGAACAGCAGGGACAATGCCAGTGCATACCACTAAGGCTGCATCTGAAATGACCACCAGCTCAGTGTGAAGCACCTAAATAGATTTTCTGCACACTTCGCATTCAATCCAGATACAAAAGTTCCTCCTAGTTTAATAAATGTTAGCACTTGTCTTGGATGCAGGGCATGCATTTTTCAGTCTGGCAGACGCGGTATATGCCTGTGCGATTAACCATTCAATTGCAACATGTGTTTAGGGATGCACAGCCTTTCCCCCACCTTTCCTTAGTCTTGGGGCAGGCAGTCACACGGCGTGCAGGCAGAGATGCTGTGTGTGGGGACTGACTTAGTCTTCGGGTGGGCAGTAGGCCTCCAGGATCCATGCCTCATTCATTTTAATAAAGGTGAGGTACTGAACACTTTTGTGACATAGGCGACTTCTCTTCTCAGTGACAATGCCCCCAGCTGGTGAGGACGCTTGAGGCAGGGCAAGACAGAAGCTGGATGGCAAATTGGGACAGCTCTGGCCACAGGTCAAGCCTGCGCACCCAGTAGTCCAAGGGCTTATCGCTGCTCACAGTGTCTAAATCCACACTTAAGGCCAGGTAGTCGGCTACCTGCCGGTCCAGGCGTTGGTGGAGGGTGGACCTGGAAGGGGTAAGGTGAGGCGTTGGACTAAAGAATGTCTACATGTCCGACATCACCATGAGATCACTGGAGCATCCTGTCCTTGCCTGCGTGGACATGGGAGGAGGATTACTGGCAGTGGTGCCTTTATTGTGTTGTGCTGTGACATCACCCTTAAACGCATTGTAAAGCATTGTGCACCTGTCAGTCACAGCAGGTAAGTTTATGCAGTGATGGGTATTACAATGTGCACCTGTCAGTCACACACAGACAGGTACCGGACAGGCACAGTGACACTGTGTGCGCTCACGTAGGTGGGTGGGTGCACAGTGATCAACAGGTAGGTATATGCAGTGATGGGTAATGTGCACCTGTCACACACAGAGGTAGTCACTAAATGTGCTGGGCCTGGCAGTGGCACACACACAGTATGAATTATCAAGGGTATCTATGCAACAAAAGAAAATAGATCCCAAGAACAAGATTAGCTCTCAAAAGAGCTGTTGTGGGTTGCTATTTTAGCAATAAGAATCAGCAAGGAGCAAGCTAAGAAGCCTACAAGAGCCTAACTAATATTTCCCTATGAGAGAGTCTACACCAGCTGTCTCTTCTCTATTTATTGCAGGCACATGAGTGAGTATAATGGCTGGCGGTGCCTGCCTTTTATAAGGAAGTTCGCCGGGAAGTTCGCCGGGAACCGTTCACCGGCGAACCATTCAGGCCATCTCTAATGCTATATACATCGGGCCTGATTAAATTTTCAGACTCACCAACGTTAAATGCTGGTGAGTCTGATAATCAGGCCAATTGCATGTAGCCCTAGGCAGGGAGTTCAAAAATTATTATTATCGCCCAGCGAGTTCTTTACATCCTATTCTATTGCTGCTGGGAAGCATCGCTGACATAGCAGACATGGGCGTTAACTTAGACCTGCAAAGAGCAAAGCATCTTTGAAGCTCGTGCCAGAGCTCTCCATTGGTTCACTGTCTGGGCCATTATCATTGGCTCAGACAGGGGATCAATGTGGAGCCCCAATGGGAGCTTCAAAGATGCTTTGCCAGGGCTCTGAGAGAGAGAGAGAGAGAGAGAGAGAGTAATTACAGTTACACATGCACTGTAATTACTGTCAGGATTTGCGGCAAGAGGCGGCGGGTGTTCAGCAGTGGGAGGTAAATTGCCAACGGTGACAGCGTAGCTACGTGGGGGGCTTTGGTTATCTGCGGCGACCCAACTGGGAGCTCTGGGGTCTCCTTATTAAAGGAGACCCTCGGATGCAGTAGAGGAAGATGGCGGCGGATGTTCACGCATGTGTGGGTAACGAGGCTAAGGTGCTGAAGGACAGCACCACAGGGTAAAACCTTGTTTCCCATTACTTATAACATGGGAGCATCACTCAGGCATTCACCTGAGTAATGCTCCCTAATGATAAGCCATTGCATGAGTGAAACCGGCAATGCGATTTGCCAGTAATGCCAGTAATCCTTTTGGGATGGCAAGGTGATAAGTAGGTTGCATCTGTAGGCTTATTATCGGCTTTAACTGCTTGCCGACTGCATCACGGCATTGGGCGTGGCCTCGGGGGCAGCCCCAGGATCGCCTGGCGCCGATCGGCGTAAAGTCCTGGGGCTTCAGTTTGCAGGAGATCACGTGCAGGCTGTGCGCGCATCTCCTGCTTAGTAGGTGGAGCGATCGCTGCTCGGAGACTGTTACACAGTGAAACCACTGTCTAATTACCATGTACAGTGCTGCGATCTACAGCAGCGCTGGTGTGACATGGCTGTCCCCTCCTGAGTCTTGGCAGTGATCGGCTGTCATTGGCTGAAGTCTATGACAGCTGATCATGCTGATTGGCTGACGGGGGGGGGAGTGAGGGAGGAATAAATAAATAATAAAAAAAAAAGAAATGTATTAAAAAATAGACAAATAAACATTAATAAATAAATAAACAAACATCCGGTGGCGATCTGACCCCACCAACAGAGAAAAGGGGGGCAACCACTTGTGTGCTGAGCTGTGCGGCCCTGCAGTGAGCCCTTAAAGCTGCAGTGGCCATTTTTGTGAAAACTGGCCTGGTCTTTAGGGCCCCCTCCCTAAAGCCTGTGGTCCTGAAGAGGTTAATGGAATTAGGCCTATTTTATTCCATTTAGTATGGCAGTAAAGGCAGTGTTTTGTCTTGCTTCAAATACTAAAGCATACAAATCTTTAGGGACAGATTGACAAAACTGTTGTCATGAATTATTGCACCTTATCTATTTTAACACTCTCACTCCCCCACCCCCTTTCTCTGATATTCTCTCTCGCTCTCTCTCTCTCTCCTTCTCTCTCTCCCTTTCTATTAAGCAGTGCATGATGCCACAAAGCTCTAGCATTTTATAATTTCCTATATATTTCCTTCACTGATCAGAACGTAAGAAATTGCTCTGTAAAGTGATTAAAAGTTTTCCAGAATATACAAAAAAAATCCCAGTAGAAGTCATCTCTTTTTTTTCTTTTTCTTTGGAGCTTGAGTGCTATAAATCCGTACAGACAAAATATGATCCAGTTATGTACTGTCTGAGTCTGTGTTTACTTGGTCATTCTGAAAAATAGTGATGGCCATGTTTAGGAGAACTCATGGAGTAGCATGTTATTTATTTGATCAGCTGATAGATTTGTAAAGCTTTGATTTGTTGTGATCACATCTTGCTTTAGGACATGTCTAGCAAATTGGAGATGTACATTTCTATCAATTGACCAAACTGATCACATGCTTCTCCATGAGCTCTCCTAGTTATGAGTGACAATCACTACTCAGAAGATCAGAGTACTTGCATTGAAGCACAGAGTGAAGTGCATATCTCTCCAATCCCTCCAGGAAGCCACTACCTCCTGACATGCAGTGTGCATGCAGCAGAGCAGAGAGGTTGCTATAGATACCTCCCCTGCGTTCTAATTTGTTAATCTTCTCTTTTCAGTCTCTGACTTCTTCTGCCTTCCACATCATCTAGGTCTCTACCAGAGTTTCTTTTGAGTTCACATTCTGCAGTTAACACCTTCAGCCTTGCTCTAATTCCAATCTTTACAGGAAATAAAATGTTGGCAATGGGGACTATGCTTAGAGCAAGGCTGGATGCTTTGGCTATACAATGGGCACCATAAAGAGTTGCAACAGAGACCTAGAAGAGATAGAAGACACTAGAAAGTTGTGGCTGTGCAGGCTGAGAAGAGTAGCCCGGTGACTGGAAAATAGGTGAGGTGGTTGTAGCAACTTTTTCCTGCATGTTCTGTTACATATACTCTGTACATTAGTTATAGAGAAAATGAAGACTCTCTCAAGGTATTGGTAAGGAGGAGGGTGGATAGGGGAAGATACCCTGATGTGCACAGCCAGGCAATTTGCATTGTTTGAAATGCAAAAAATGTAAAAAAAATAATGGGTTTAAACACAGACCTAGAGCCCGTTTTTAAACGGGCTTAGGTCTACTAGTCTTATGTAAAAATACGTTTGTGTCGTTGCGCCCTCCTGTGTCCTTGTGTACGTGCGTGTAGGCCAGCACACATGTGCGACATGTGGGCGAACTTTAGACAGCACAGGAGGACAGGTGCAGGAGGTGAGTGTGTGCGCACGCATTGTAGCATGCATGCGCGTTGCGGCGGTTGTGTGTAGCGGCCGCGTACCTGTTGGCGGGGGTGATGGGGGAGGGGGTTGTGAGGGACATAGTGGCCAAGGCCTAGTGCCCATTAGTGTAATGGGCCTAAGGTTTAGTTAAATATAAAGTGTAATTGTTTATTTTCTTAGATATAAACTGTGAAACTTTAGGACTTGCTATTATTCTCACAGGTAAATTAATGCTGGAAAGAAACATTTTTACGGTGCAGATGGCACAAAATTATTATTTATTAGTATGCTAAGTGTCAGCATTGGTATTAGATCTTAATGGGCATTTTACTGGCATATTTAATACTGACAGATATTATTTATTGCATAATTGGTTTGCTTATTTTAAAATTGCATTTCCTTAATCACAGAGATTCAGTGGAATACTTTGATGCTCTGTCAGTACTAGATTGACATAGAGAGCACTATATTATTGTTAATAGTACAAAACTCATTATAACTTGCCAGCACTGCAATAAATATGTAACCATTTTCTGTAATAGATTAACATCCAGATGTACAACATTATGAAACCTTACTTTATCTATTGGCTCCTAATGCTTGACAAATGGGACCGAGCAACTTGAAGTTCCCAGTAACAGTGGAGTAGCTAAGGATCTGTGGGCCCCAGTGCAAGTTTTACATTGGGGCCCCCCAAGCACTCTATACATAAAAAATGAAATAGGGCGCACCTAAACCATTCAATGATAACCACAGTGTCAGAGGTGCAAGAATGAGATGGGAAAACAGTGTGTTAATGATCACTACTATTTCCCATTTGTGGGTAACACCTACATTTTATATTATGTTTTACAGACTGCATTGAACAATTAGCATTACTCATTGAGCCTGATCCTATTCGAGGTGATAAGTAGCTTGCACATGTAACTGTAGATTAACATATAGCTGCTTCCTGAGGTAAGATATTCCATATTTGGATCATTCTTACTGTGAAGAACCCCTTTCGAATGATGGCCTAAAATGTTCATAATTACACTATACTAAATTGTGAAGTTTTATGTAAACAGTTTAAAGGAATGTGGCTTTCTATGCTATTATGTGTTTATAATGTTGCTGTGAACATTATTGGTTTTAGCTTTCATAACATAGCAAAAAAATAATGAAATTATGTAGTAGAATATCATATACCGGTACTTATGATACATGCTTTCTATTGGTAGAAAGTGTACTGCATAATAAATGTACTCACCACCATTTCTCAAAACACTACAAATCTATTAGGGTGTCCTGCAGCAATAGACACAAGCATTAAAATCAATCAAGTAAATTGTTTTGTGCATTGTGGCAATCAGTGCGTATTGAAGCAAGTTAGATATTATGATTTTACCATCAACAAAACAGAAAACATGCACCCTTCTATTCCTGTAGATTGTATTGGCAGAAAGAGATTCAAGTTATTTTTAAATACTTCTTTGCTACTAAAAGTAATATATGTTTAAAAATTGTCTTTTCTAGACAATAAAGAGTAGATGTATGTTCTTTTTTAAACTATTAGCTTACACTTTTTATTCAGAATATTTTAGTTTTGAATCCAAACCAAAATATCCATTGTTCAAACATATACACTCACCCACACAAAATGCGCTTATAAAATACATGTATGTATTTGTGTTAATATGCCATATTACACTGGTTGGTATACCTGTGACTTGTCTGGTATTGCCCAGGATGTCTCTACCTATGCTTCATAGGCTAACTAATAATTGGGAATGCTGCCTTCCAATCAGGCCTGGATTTACATCACAAGATCCTTTAGGCACAGATGTCCTGGCTACTTAGACTTCACCCTCCATGAACCTGCAAACACCGCCGAACTGCTCCGCAAGTGTGCTGGCTGTCCCAGCTGTCACTTCTCCCTTACTTCGCCTGCCCAGTGTTGGTGGCCACAGGTGCCCTATAGTGTTGGGCATCCGAAGTACCCTCAGTATTAAGTAGCTAGTTGTGCCTCTGACTAAAGGAAGATCTCATCAGTGGAATGCAGAGAGCTGGATGAGTATCTCATTTACACTCTGCTCAGGACTGTGCATAGGAGGGAGGCACTCGGGAGGGGAGTAAGCCGCCTTTCTATCATCATGCGCCTGTAGGCACGTGTCTATAGTGCCTCAAGATAAATCCGGCCCTGCTTCCAATGCTTAGTTGCTACTAAGATGGATATGACTACACCCAAACACTATGAATGCATGAAACAGTTACTACAAAAAAAGAGAATCTTGACTGTGTGATGAATATATCATTCAAGTAAATTAGCCCCCCAAAATGAGGACATTTTGGGGGTGTTGGGGTGTGTTGACTTTGATGCAAAGTTCAACAAGTGAACAGCAATTGTTCGACATATGCCAGGGAATGACTGGTAAGTGGCAACAGATTCATTAGGAAGGTTAGGCATATCAGTAGGAAGGTTAGTATAAGGTGAATCATAGAAACACAAACTGGAGTGAATTTCAGTTTATAACAATGGAAAACGTATTCAAAGTAGTCCAAAAAATGAAATCTCAAAATTAAGAAAAATTGAAAATTAAGAAAAACTAATTTCTTTTTTTCCTTGCTGGTTACTGAAGAGATGTTTTAATTAGGGATGGGACGAATCCACAATTTTTTCGAATCCGAATCCGAATCTGAAAAGGTTCTCGAATATCTCAAACCTTTCGAATCCCGAATATAACGAATCCTGCACATAAGAATTGTGCGATCCGTGGTATAGTTGCCCGCAGTATAGGTAGCGAGGTAAAGGTGCCTTCAGTATAGCTAGCTAGGTATGGGTGCCTTCAATATTGGTAGCTTTCAGTATAGGTAGCAAGGTATAGGGGCCTGCAGTATAGGTAGAAAGGTATATGGGCCTTCAGTATAGGTAGCAGGGTATATGGGCCTTCAGTATAGGTAGCAGGGTATATGGGCCTTCAGTATAGGTAACAGGGTATATAGAGGCCTTAATTATAGGTAGGTATGTAGGTAGGTATAGGGGCCTTTAGGTAGGTAAATGGACCTTCAGTATAGGTAGCAGGGTATAGGGCCTTAAGTATAGGTAGGTATGTAGGTAGGTATAGGGGCCTTTAGGTAGGTAGGTAGGTAGGTAGGTACGTATAGGGGGCCTTTAGGTAGGTATAGGGGCCTGTAGGTAGGTAGGTATAGTGGCCAGTAGGTAGGTAGGTATAGTGTCCTGTAGGTAGGTAGGTAGTTAAAGGGACCTTCAGTATAGGTAGCAGGGTATAGGGCCTTAAGTATAGGTAGGTATGTAGGTAGGTAGGTATAGGGGCCTTTAGGTAGGTAGGTATAGGGGCCTTTAGGTAGGTAGGCACGTATAGGGGGCCTTTAAGTAGGTAGGTAGGTATAGAGGCCTGTAGGTAGGTATAGGGGCCTTTAGGTAGGTAGGTAGGTACGTATAGGGGCCTTTAGGTAGGTAGGTAGGTATAGGGGCCTTTAGGTAGGTAGGTAGGTAGGTAGGTACGTATAGGGGGCCTTTAGGTAGGTATAGTGGCCTGTAGGTAGGTAGGTATAGTGGCCGGTAGGTAGGTATAGTGTCCTGTAGGTAGGTAGGTAGTTAAAGGGACCTTCAGTATAGGTAGCAGGGTATAGGGCCTTAAGTATAGGTAGGTATGTAGGTAGGTAGGTATAGGGGCCTTTAGGTAGGTAGATAGGTATAGGGGCCTTTAGGTAGGTAGGTAGGTAGGTATAGGGGCCTTTAGGTAGGTAGGCACGTATAGGGGGCCTTTAAGTAGGTATAGGGGCCTTTAGGTAGGTAGGCAGGTAGGTATAGGGGCCTTTAGGTAGGTAGGCACGTATAGGGGCCTTTAGGTAGGTATAGGGGCCTTTAGGTAGGTAGGTAGGTACATATAGGGGGCCTTTAGGTAGGTATAGGGGCCTGTAGGTAGGTAGGTATAGTGGTAGGTAGGTAGGTAGGTACGTATCCTTTAGGTAGGTATAGGGGCCTGTAGGTAGGTAGGTATAGTGGCCGGTAGGTACGTATAGGGGGCCTTTAGGTAGGTATAGGGGTAGGTAGGTAGGTAGGTAGGTAGGTAGGTAGGTGTCGCTCCCCCCCCCCCCGTGCCTCCTCCCCCGTGCCTCCTCCCCCCCGTGCCTCCTCCGCTCGCCCCCATGGCCTCCTCTGTCCCCCGTGCCTCCTCGCTCACCCCTGCATAAGTATCAACTCACCTGTCCAGTGGAGCGCAGAGCGGCAGACCTCGTCATTACTTCTCGGTTCCCTCTAGTGGCCGGACCGGCTTTTACTGATGACGTCATTGTAAAAGCCGTCACTAGAGGGATCCAGGAAGTGAGCGAGAGGTCTGCCGCTCTGCGCTCCACTGGACAGGTGAGTTGATACAATGTATGCGGGCGGGTGGAGGAGGCGCGGGGCGGGCGGAGGAGACGCGGGGGGGGGGGTCTGAGGAGGACGAGTGCAAGCGGCGGATGCGCGGCGATGCAGCGTCGGGATTCGGCGGATTCGCAAAGTGAAAAAATGGCGTCGGGATTCGAATCCACGAATCTCGAATATTTCCCAATATTCAAGGGATTCGTGGATTCGCCGGATTCGTCGTCCCATCCCTAGTTTTAATAGTAAACTTTAGAAACATCTGCCATGAGAAATCTCAAAAGAAAATATTTTTTTTAATCAGGGTCATTGTCTACCATTGTGTTTGTCAAAGTTCGGTGTCATCCCTGTTTCCTACAAAAAATAAAAAACATATATAAGGTTAGAGAAACCGAGAGCCCAATATAGTGTAGTATGTTCAGCATAAAATTAGTAAAGATAATTAGTGAGGAGAGTATACTCACAAACGTGAGTTACTACAAAGGCAACCACTGTATAGGCAGGTGAGGAGATTAGACCTGTCCTCACTCAGGATTAAGAAGTTGCTCTCTGTAGATCAGAAAAGGGGTAGATCACCCCTCCGCCAAGGGTGGACACGGTACAGCAAACGGGGAACAGAGGCGCCAGCAGGGTAAACGTGGATAAAACCTTTAAAATTTGCTTGGAGGAAGCGGTGGACTTACCTCCATAAAGCAGACTCAAAAGACTGTATAATTGTAATCACATTTATTATATAGTACCCCAAAAGTGCAACGCGTTTCGCAGGCCACGCCCGCTTCATCAGGCAATAAACGTGGGGACAAACTGTGGACAAGAGACAGTACATTTTGCTATAGTGAATTCTGTAGTACAATTTGTATAACAAGACATTGTATATCATACAGCATATAGGGCCATATCCTATTCAAGGTGATAAGTAGCTTGCAGATGCGAGCTACTTATCACCTTGCCAGGATTACCGGCAAATCCTATTGCCCATATCCTTCGCGCGATGGCCGATCGTTAGGGAGCATTACTCAGGCGAAAGCCTGAGCGATGCTCCCTTTTACCGAGCGATGGGGAGTGAGGTTTACGCTGTGGTGCTGTCCATCAGCACCAGGGCCTCACTCCTCACACATGCGCACTCGCCCGCCGCCATCTTCCGCCGCTGCATCTGGGGGTCTCCTTTAATAAGGAGACCCCCAGAGCTCCCCGTCGGGTCGCCGCACAGTTTAGAAGCCCCTGCGCAGCTCTGCACCGGCAACCCTGCTGGCATACATACCGCCGCAGATCACCTGCCGCCTCTCGCCGCAAAATCCGTCGCATAATTACAGTGTATCTAACACTGTAATTACTGTCGGCATAGAAGGAGCCCGGGCAAAGCATCTTTGAATCTGCAGCCTGGGCTCCCCATTGGTCCGCTGTCTGAGCCATTTTATTGGTTTAGACAGCGGACCAATGGGGAGCCCAGGCTGCAGATTCAAAGATGCTTTGCCCGTGCTCCTTCTATGCCGACAGTAATTACAGTGTTAGATACACTGTAATTACGCGACGGATTTTGTGGCGAGAGGCGGCAGGTGATCTGCGGCGGTATGTATGCCAGCAGGGGTGCCGGTGCAGAGCTGCGCGCGGGCTTCTAAACTGTGCGGCGACCCGACGGAGAGCCTTATTAAAGGTGACCCCCAGATGCAGCGGCGACGACGTGCGTTAGCTAGTTTAGACCTGCTTTTTGCAGGTCTAAGCTAACGCTCATGTCTGCCGGGAAGCATCGCTTCCCGGAGACATGATAAGGGTAATTGGATTCGGTGTTAAGAACTCGCTGGGCGATTATATCGCCCAAGCGAGTTCTTTTCCGCCTGGGGGGGTCTAAAGTTTTATTAGATTAGGCGATGCCCCCATCGCCTAAGTTAAGAACTCGCCAGTGCTTAGCGCTGGCGAGTTCAGCAATAGAATATGAGGAGTTGGATATAACAAAAAACAGTAGGGGGTAGAGACTAGTGTGCTAGTGTAAATGATGGGCCATTGGATGTTATAGATATAGAGATCAGTATTGAGTAGTGCTTGTAATTGGCATGGGATCCATATAGGTGAGATGACGAATAGTGGGTAGTAGGGTATGAGTGAGAGGGAGAATCAAGGGGGGTACACAATACAGCATGCAGACATAACAGTATAACAGACTCACAATAGTGAATTCTGTTGTTACAATTTGTATAACAAGACATTGTATATCATACGCATATAGTGTATAAAAAATCGCTATGTTAGGATATAACAAAAAACAGTAGGGGGTAGAGACTAGTGTGCTAGTGTAAATTATGGGTCCTGGGATATTAATGATATAGAGATCAGTATTGAGTAGTGCTAGTATTGATATCGGATTCATGTAGGTGATTTAACAATTGGTGGGTAGTAGGGTATAAAAAGTGAGAGGGAGAATAAAGGGGGGTACAAAAACAGAATGCAAACATAATAGTATAACAGACTCACCAGAATGTCAGCAGTAGCAGGAGTAGCACCTTAGTAAAGTGGTGAGGATGCTTATCCCTTTATATATGCAGGTATTGGCTACATGGGCCAATCCGATGAGTGGGAAGTGTAGGTGGGAGGGGTTAGGGTGCTCGTGTGGACAGCCAATGGGCTGTTGCCATTTGTGCTGAATGTGTTGGGTATTGGGGGAGGGCGAGTCTGGTAACCATGGCAATCAAATGTGCAGCCAATGGGCTGCTTGCTGACATGTGTGACTTATAGTTTGGTATAGTCACACAAAAAGGTATTTTGCTGACACCCGGTGGCCAAAAAAGTTATGACCAGGTTCTAAAAAGTGACATAGAAGTGCATGTAAGAAAAACATAAAAACATAACAGACATAAAAATTCATATGAAGCTAATCAGAATGATTACGATAAGAGAAGACAAGGGGTCATAGAAACTTTAAACAGATATGAAGACGTAAACACAGTCATAAATAATGGTAAAGAGAGATCAGAGATAAATTACAATCCTGCTACATTACATGTATTAACATACAAATATGTAAAATTATATAATTATAATGAACAACTGGAGGTGTTACTGTTGAATATTATAGTAAAAAATTCACATGAATGATTAACCACTTTGTCCTCCTTGACGTATAAAAATGTCAAGGAGGACAGGTGCACTCCTGCGGCCGATCGCGCGCGTGCACGCGCACTCCCGGCCGTGGATTCGGTAGCCACGGAATCAATGTATCGGGCTATGGTGCCCGATCACTGATTCCTCTCCCCCGCTGAAAAAGCGACAGCTTCTCTCGGAAGCTACGCTTTTTCTGAAGCTATGTCCCTCTAAGCGTACATTGTATGCTTAGAGTGACGTCATGCAAACAAACTCAAGATTGCCATCTTGTGGCCAAAAAGTAAAACTACAAGTAAAAGTAAAAAAACATTACAATACACAAATATTTCCCCAAATAAAACACTATTTATATCCCACCCTCCCAAAAATGCCCACATAAAATGTTTAACAAAAAAAACAAAAAACATTACTATAAAAAAAAACACATAAATATTCACTTAAGGGTCTAAACTTTTTAAATATCTATGTAAAGATGAAATATTTCTCTCTATTTTTTTTTTATAAGCTTGTAAATAGTGATGGATGAAAACGGAAAAAATGCTCTTTTATTTCCAAATAAAATATTGCCGCGATACATTGTGATAGGGACATAATTTAAATGGTGAAATAACTGTGACAAATGGGCAAATACAATACGTGGGTTTTAATTATGGAGGCATGTATTATTTTAAAACTATAATGGCCGAAAACTGACAAATAATGAATTTTTTCATTTTTTTTCTTATTCGTACTATTAAAATGCATTTACAGTAAGGTAGCTCTTAGCAAAATGTACCCCCCAAAGAAAGCCTAATTGGTGGTGGAAAAAACAAGATATAGATCAGTTCATTGTGATAAGTAGTGATAAAGTTATAGGCTAATGAATGGGAAGTGAACATTGCTCGGATGCATAAAGTGAAAACGACTGAGAGCTTAAGTGGTTAAAAGTAATAAAAGTTCTAAAACAAGATACAAAGGGTAAAAGAAAGCAACCAAGATAAAAGGGTTCTTACAGTTTGTATCCAGTACATTTCATATTTTTTGAGTTGTTCCAATGCGGACAGACTTGCATCGATTGAGTCAATTAATGTATTGTTGAAGAATAGTGGGTTATTGGCATGATCAGTGCAAAAGTGTTGTGATACGCTGTGAAGGGGAAATTTGTTTGTGATGTTTCTTTTGTGCTGCCCGATTCTGCTGCGGGCCAACTGTGTAGTTCTCCCCACGTACTGGAGTCGGCAAGGGCAAGATATGAAGTAAATGACATATTTAGATTCGCAGGTGAGGTGTTTTTTATGTGATATTGATTACCAGTACTAGAGGATACAAAGGATGTGCAGGTGTGGATAAATTGACAAGCTGTGCAACGGGTTTTGTTGCATGGGAAGCAACCAGGCTCCTGTGTTTGTGGAGTGGTTAGTTGGTTGGGTATACGTAGTTTGCTTGGCGCTAATAGATTGCGGAGATTTGGTGCTCTTTTGTAGGTAATTAGTGGTGCTGTGGATAATAAAGGTAGTAGATAGGGATCCTGCATAAGGATATCCCATCGGTTTTTAAAAATATTGTGAATGGACAAATGTTGGGCATTGAAACGGGTGATGAATCTGGGTGGGCATGAAGTATTGGTAGGTTGTCTGGTCGTGGTGGGAGGGTTGGGATGTATTGCTCTGTATTTTGCATCTTTGATGTGTTTTTTGGGGTAATGACGGTCTGTGAATTTTTTGGTAAGACTTTCGGATTGAATGTCAAATTGTGATGGGTCCGTACAGTTTCTGTGTATTCTTCTATATTGACTCTAGGGGGTGTTAAGAATCCAAGGGTGGTGGTGAAAGCTATTGAAATGTATGTAATTGTTGGCATCGACTGGTTTGAAGTATGTTTTTGTCAGGATGTGATTCGATTCTATGTATAGAGTAAGATCGAGAAACTCTACGGAGGAGGCGTGGTGGTGATGTGTAAATTGGAGTCCTGCTGGGTTAGAGTTAAGATAATCAACAAAATGTGGAATGAGTAAAGTGTCGCCTTTCCAGATGAAAATGAGGTCATCAATATAACGCTTATATAGGAAAATGTAACAACTTTTTTGTGTCATTGCAGCTTAAACAAACAAAAAAGTTCTTGGAAGAACAAAGAGAAATCGAGAGCCCAATATGGTGTAATATTGTTAAGTTGGTTGTGGTTTAAAGCAAAATATTTAAATATACTCACAAACATGGGTTACCAATACCCATAGGCAACCACTTCAAGTGCAGGTGGGGAGTATTAGAACCTGAACCCACTCAGGTTTTTAAGATTTCACTCTCTGTAGATAGGGAATGGGGTAGCACTCCTTCACCGAGGGTGTAATCAAGATTTCAGCAAGGCTTGGTGTACAGAGGCGCCAGAGTAGAATAAAATGTTTAAAAAACGTCTAAAAGAGGGGAATGTTCAGGTGGACTTACCTCCCTCGAAAATATAAAACTCAATTGAGTCATGATATATCAATACAAAAATTGTATTTAACTCCACTTAGTGCAACGCGTTTCGCAGGTGTAGTCCTGCTTCATCAGGCAAACAGGAGCATAACTCAATGGGTCTAAATGCAGAAGTGAGCGCCTATGAGCTATAATAGAAAACCCCTAACTATGTGTCAAAAGGTGCTATTACTATGTTTGTCAGTTTGGGACATCAATATTGTAACCAGTGAAGGTCCTAGCCGTTTTAGTGCGGCCAACATAAATGAAAAAATGAAATGAAGATAGAAAACCAAAATGATTTATTTATTAGGTGAATTAGAGGACATTTAATTTCATTTCCCCCTCAACAGAACATGGGGGAATGTTGCTTTGACAATAATTTTTTGATGATAGGCCCGTTTTCTGACTTGCTATCAGTTTTACTTTGAACTCCGTATCAGAGAATGTCTGAGGGGTCATTAAGTGGGAAAACCAGACCTGCTATGAAGAAGTAATGGCTTTATGGCTTCCCCCTGTGAGGGAAGTTTTACAACCCTGCCTAGTTGCAAATGTAAACACTTTCCTGAAAACCTTCTACAGACATATTTAATTTTTTAAGCAAAACTCAACTTAAGGGTGCCTCTGAAGCAAGCTTTAGTGCATGTCATTTTGAACGACTGGCACATTTGCAAATGGCACATTCATTGCACTTAGTGTTGGAAGTTCTGATGTTGTATACAAGCAAAACTTGACATCTTGAGCAAACTTAACCATTCCGGTAGGATTATTTCCAGATTTTAGGGTCTAAAAGTGATACACTTTTTCTACGTGCTTTAGACACTTAAAGCAGGGGGGGGGGGGGAAATCATAATACACAGAGATCTGCAGCAGTCCTGCAAATTACTCACCTGTCTGAGATCAATTGCTGCAATTCTACCTCCGTCTAAAAGCTGGTGCTCTGCTTTAATGGTAAGATAACCGCCTCATGTCATGTGACAAACGTTAAGGTCGATCTCACCCGAGGGATTGTGAGCCTCCAAGGGATGGAAGAGGACTGGCTGCTAGTTTCTGGATTGTTGAGTTAAATAATCAGGGCCCTGCATATACTTCCTGGCTCTGCATATTTCCTGCATTCACTTCCTGGCTTTGAATTTACTACCGGGCTCAGGTTCTGCATATACTTCCTGGCAGCAACCCTGAGCCAGGCTCTGGGCTACTGCTTCCAGCATGTTTTTTCCATCTCGAGCCTGGGTCAGAGTTACCACCAAGGAAGTAAAAGTATACCTAAACCAATTGATGAAAAGAGATTCACTTACCTGGGGCTTCTCCCAGCCCCCCTGCAACTATCCTGTTCCAGCGATCCTCTGTTATCCCGCTGCAGCTTAGTTTTGTTTTACACTGACTGGGAGTTGGTGAGACACTGCTCCTGGATGGCCCTTTCCATGAGTAGCTTCGCTCGCATACCCATCCACAATAGAGTCCTGAGCCTGCCCCAGGTAAGTGAGTCTCTTTTTCACCAATTGGTTTAGGTTTCCCTTAAGAAATCCACTAATGTGTAATTTGAAAGATCTTGTTTTGCCATTGAAGCTTTACAGAGCTTATTGGTGCTGTAGTATTCCTCTGGCAGATTTGGTACACTGCTAGGATCATTACCTATTAAAGGAAACCTGAAACCTGTCCTCATACATTTGAAATTATTTTTAGCTTTAGTTGGTTTTAAAGTACAACTGACCTGAGAGGGATATTCAAGATAATATATATTTTTCATTTAACCACTTAGGGACCCCTATCCATATAAATACATCCAGCTTGCCCCTTTTAATGGCAAACAGATGATATAATGCATGGCTTGCCACTGCCTCTACAGTGCACTCACGCGCTCCCGTACCTGTTGAGTTTGGCACATCTGTTATTGGTGAACAGGAACATGTGTTTCCTGAGCCAATCAAAGTGTCTGTAAGAATGATCATTGCTTCAATGTGAAGTCACCTGTAACAACAATACCTGCTCCTGTAACAACAATACCTGTGTGCTTCGAACTCTGCTTAGAGCACACATAATAGTGTGTGTGTGTGTGGACACCTAGTGGTAAAAAAATACATTAAAGTACAAATTGTACACTATATAAATTAAATACAATAAATTAAACCTTCCTTCCCTACTCCCCTGACCCCCATAGTTACCAAAATTAAATTACCATAGTACATAAAACATTTGTAAACAAAAAAACAAAGTTTAAAAAAAATGCATAGTCATGTTAGGGACTCTGCTTTTTTAAAATATATAGGTCATGAGAGTTTATTATTGTTATTTTCGCAAATAATGGCTTGCAATTATTACAATTCATTGTACTAGAGACATATTTTAAACATTGTAATAACTGGGACAAATGGGCAAATAAAATGTGGGTTTAATCTACAGTACCATTGTTAATTTTAAAACTATGGTGGATGGAATTGGAGAAATGGTGTATTTTTTATTTTTTGTCTTTATTTTACCTTAAAATAAATAGAAAGTAAAGTCATTACTGAAAACAAATATTACCAACAATAAAACCTAATTTGTTGGGGCAAAAAAAGTATAGATCATTTAGGTGTGATAAGTAGTGATAAAGTTATTGGTTATTGGGAGAGGCGCTTGCAGGTAAAAATTGCTCTAGTCCATAAGGCTAAAAACCTTTTAGTGGTAAAGTGGTTAATACTAGTTTCCTGGCAGTCCTGCTGATCATTCTTGCATCAGTAATGTCTGAATCTCAGACCTGAAACAAGGATGTAGCTAATCTTACCAGATTTTTGTCATAAACATCTGATCTTGTTTAGGGTCTATGGGTAAAGGTATTAGAGCCAGAGGATCAGCAGGACTGGTATTGTTTAAAATTAGATAAATATATCAGACTTCATATCACTCTCACTTCAAGTTCCCTTTAACTGCATTGTTATTTTGAATTCAAGTTATTTGAAACACAAACAATTTGGTTTCTCTACACCAACAGTCACTGAAGCTGTCACAGCTATGTATAAGCTATACTATTAATCATCACTTTCTATTCAGGTGCTCAGTCACCTAAGTTATTATTATTTTATTTTTATTTTTTGTCAGAAAAGTTAAGATTTCTTTTAAAGCTTGCAATGTGCTGGAGCTCAACAGGTTTGCATGATGATTCAGCAAAACATTATATGGGAACAAAACTTTAAAAATGCTTGCATATATTCCTTAAAGCGGTTTCCATCCTACTAAAGTATCCTGCTTGTGTTTTAGACAAATGCTATCCATTTCTCTCTGGTTAACTTTGCAAGATTAGTATATTACACTCATCACTATATTTTGTTTCATTGAGTCCATTACTAATCCAAAATGCTTCCTAGCAACTCACCTTGAACTAGTCACAAGACAGGATGACTGAAAATGTGGATGCTAAGGTGTGATGAGGCATGCATAATGTGGATGGATAGTGCAAGTTCCATTTATAGAATATAAGATGTGACATTCTGAATGTGCAATGTGAGTCAGAGCATGAAAAAATATATAAGCCTTGCAATTTAGTTAAATGTGACTGCATAATAGACCAAACCCACTATGGATTACAGAAATGTACTGGCAATATGTGAAACGTAAATCAAATATATATGGCTAGACTTCTCTAAAATATACATGATGACTATAATACCATGTTATTTTGATACATTAGTTAACCTTATTTCACAAAACGTATTTGCAGCAAAAGCAACACAACTATCATGTAGGGAAAATAAATAATAAATATGATGTTCTTAATTTAAAAAATAAAATAATATCCACCACATTGGGTAGCATTTTAGTTACATAAAAGTGATTCTAAAAAAACCTGGTAAGTGATTCAGCATTTGTGTAACAGCACTAACAAGCAAACAAATATGAAAAAGTTGCCCAGGGTTTTTCCCTAATACAGCTGCAACCTGCAAGTACTTCCAGTACTGTAGTTTCACAATCAGCCAGCTACTCATTTTGGAGAAAGTGTTGCTATACTGTCGTTACTATATTGTCGTGACTATACTATTGTCCCCAACATCCAGGGATCATTTTGATATGAAAGGAAGTTACCCCCATGCATGTGTGATGGTAGTTACTTTCCCGTCCACAAGGTGAGGATAAATCCTTTCAATCTTAGAATTGGACAAGCGTTCTCGGTGAAAGTGGGAAGGATTTGGCAACATCATTTTTGTAGAGTCCCTTTCAATCTTTGGGCCAAGTGACTGGTATTGCTTATGGGGTAGAGTCCTGTGATCAAGGTCTCCATGTTTTCTTGTAAATATTAGCCCACATAAGGGACAAAGAATATGTGTGCGTGTGTGTGTGTGTGGGGGGGGGGGGTAGTCTGTCCATTTATTAAATGTATATTTTAAATAGTATTGTTACTTTAAGTTTTAAGACGCTAACCTTTTTATTTGAAGAATGGAAATGTTAAAGAGGTACTGTAAGGGTCTACAGTGCTCACCACCTGTGTGTAGCTAATGTCCACATTATAGGGGAAAACCTGGCTTTTATTAGCATTTGTATTGTATTTATTTAGATTTTCCCCCTTTAATGTTGAAGCCACGCCCACCAGATCCTCAGCTCCGCGGCAGCATATTAATTAGCCCTAGCCAGATTGCCTCATGGGTAGTGACGTATGGAGCTGTCATAAGAAGCTCTTGCCGAGTAGGGGGAAGGAAAAAAAAGCAGAGGAAGAACGGATCCCTGCACAGCTCAGAATGCTCGCTGTCTGTGTGATCAGCTGAGCTGATTACTATCTCTACTACATGACAGGCAGACTTGCCCAGACGCTCTCCCTTCCCCCTTACTGCTAATTTATGAGCATGTCCTCCGTTCCAGCACAGTTGGATGTCTTTGTCCACTCTCTCCTCCTGAAGCCTGCAGCAGCGTCTGTCTCCCTCCTGCTTGCAGAGTTCAGTGTATACTTCTGTATATTGTGTGTATAATGTGTCGTTTCTCCTCTGCTCTCTAGCTGTCATCAGCTGCCTGGTGTATTGTACTAAATGCAGCTATAAAGCATGTCATTTGAGGAACTCTGCAGCCAAGCAGATTAGGAGAGTACACCAGGCTGCTCTGATGACAGCAAGTGAGGAGAAAAGCAGGGTATGCAGGAGTATACACTGCACTTTGCAAATAGGACAGGAACAGATGCTGCAGGAGGGGGAGTGCAATTGCAATTAGCATTGGGCAAGTAGGAGGGATGCACAATGGCTGTTAGCTGTACTTTATACAAGGAAGGGGGGGGGGGGTTTAAACTGTGGCCACATACATATAGGGGGATGGATCTCTAGAGCACAGGAATAGTTAAAGAGAACCCGAGATGGAGTCATATGGTGTACTTTGGTCTTCCTCTAGCCCCATGAGATGTGGGGGGGTCCCTCTTCAGCCCCTCCATTCACTTGTAATAGCTTCTGGTAGTGTGACCACTCGTGGGGTTCTGCGCATGCGCGTCATGGTGCACCTGCATCCTCTGTCATGCTCCTGCAGCCGGAAACCTGTGCCTGCGCAGTAAGGCTGCACAGAATGTTCCTGCGCACAGGAGCCTGTTGTGGGGGGCAGGCGGCCATGCCGCGCATGCGCACTACCCCACAACTGCCAGATTACCAGGAGCTATTGCAAGTGAACGCAGAGGACGGCAAGGGACCCCACATCTCATGGGGTGGAGGAAGACCTAGGAAAGTATAAACACACCATATGACTCCATCCTAGTTACTTTAAAAGGAAGCATCCAAGTACATTAAAAAAAGGAGATCTACTTACCTTGGGCTTCCTCTAGCCCCTGGCAACCGTCCTGTGCTCTCACCATATCTCTGGTGGCTCCTGGTCCCCTCCGGTGCAGGACCCCTATAGATGCTCAGCAGGCCGTCCTCTACTGCGCCTGCGCGAGCACCGCTGTCAATCACGCACATGTGGTCCAGAGTGTTCTACGCAGGCACAGAACTATTGCGCTTGCACAGAACACTCCAGACCACTTGTGCATGATTGACAGCGGTGCTCACACAGGTGCAGTAAAGGATGACCTGCTGAGGTCTGTATCTGCACCGGAGGGGACCAGGAGTCACTGGAGATGAGGCGAGGGACATATTGGCAACCAGGGGCTGGAGGAAGCCCCAGGTAAGTAGATCTCTTTTTTTTTTGTACTCAGATGCTTCCTTTACGGGAACCAAGCATCTGCAATTACAATTAATTTTTAAAAATGAGCCCTATAATGGAGGTTTATATGATTGTACTGGGGGGGGGGGGGGGGGGGGGCTGTTGGGTAAAGCAGCATTACCTACCTATGGTGGGATCATGGGCCACATAGCAAAACTTTCATGGGGCCCTCAGATGTAGGTACTTGAGCACTGCCACCTGCTTCTACCCCATGGAGTTATTTGGGTAATTTACATTCTCATGCAATCAACACTACACATAGTTCATGGGCACTGAGATATAGGCAGAGGAACACAAGAAAGTTAATGGTGAATACATTAGTACCACCTGCCCCCCCCCTCCTCCCCACTTTGCTCCAGGGCCCCATAGCAGCTGCTATGACGGCTATGGCTATTGCTACGCCCTTGTATGGTGGTCACTATCTGCTCCACACACAGGCTGCACAGCGCCTGCATTTAAATTTTCCTGGTGCCATCATGTGCATACCTGCAGCAATACATGCCAGGTGGGGTAGTCGGTGGATGCAAGTACCTATCTGTAATTGCATCCATGGACTACATATCCCAGCATGCATTGCAGCAGGTGGTGGGCAGCCACCACCAGGAAAATTAAAATGCAATGCTGTGCAGTCTTTCTGGGGAGAAGATTGCGACCACCATATGGGTGGGAGGCCACAGGAGCAGCCCACCATAGGTATGTAATGTCGCTCTCCCCAATCACCTTGACTCCCCCATCCCAAAGGCACACTTATACAAACCTCCATAAGGCCTGGAACCCACTACAAAGCAATATTGCTAATTGCAATCGCTAGCGTTTTTAATGAGCATTTTCTAGCGATTTTAAAAAGTGTCAGCTTTTTGCCAGCGATTTGAGATTAGCGTTTTTAATTGTGATTGGTCCTTTTAATTTTATTTTACAGTGTGCAGTAATTTAAAAACACTAGCAAAATCGCTCTGTGTCGGTTTTGCCGAGCGATTACACCAGCGTTTATATACTTTACATTGCAGAAACGCTAACGCTAAAAATTCTGCATGTCCTGTGTATGCGATTTGGATAGTTGTGCGTTTAGGGAAATCGCTACCGTTTTGAAAGGCACTTTAAAATCCAGAGGATTCCCCCTGCCGAGGCGATTATCGCCCTAGAGATTTTTTTCCTTGCAGTGCCACTGCAAAGAGACTCTGTAACCAAAAAAAGTTCCCCTAGGGGGTACTCACCTCGGGAGTGGGAAGCCTCAGGGTCCCAATGAGGCTTCCCCCACCCCTGTAGCTGCAGGCAGTCGAGCTCTGACCCCCGAAGTGTCCGGAATCCCCCCTCAACAAGCCCGATAAGCTCTGATATATTTACCTTCCCTGGCTCCAGCGGAGGAGCTGTTGCAGCTCTCAGCACGGAGATAGGCGGAAATAGCCGATCTCTGTCGAGTCTGCTCTACTGCGCAGGTGCAGGAGACTTGCGCCTGCACAGTAGAGTGGGCCGACACAGATACTGCGCCTGCGCTGGAGCCGGGAAGGTAAATATTTACATGCCCGCTGTTCGGAGGGGCACAGCGAGACCGCCGTGGGACACAGGAGGATGAGGGAAGCCTTGATAGGATCCGGAGGCTTCCCCCACCCGAGGTGAGTACACCCCAGGGGAGTTTTTTTAGTTTCAGAGTTTCTTTAACCTGTTTAGATATTTGGATGTGAATTTCATATCCTGATTCGCCCTCCTGTGCATTCCAAGATGTGAAATACACGTCCTGCACTTTTGAGCCCCTCCACACGCTTGTGCGGATGCACACGCGGTCTCATAAGCACTCCCTTTCTTCCCGCGTATGCATGCTCATGCGCTCACTTAAAGGGCAACTGAAGGGAGAGGTATATGGTGGCTGCCATGTTTATTTCCTTGTAAACAATACCAGTTGCCTGGCTGTCCTGCTGATCTATTTGGCTGCAGTAGTGTCTGAGTAACAGAAACAAGTATGCAGCTAATCTTGTCCGATCTGCCAATAATGTCAGAAACAGCTAATCTGCTGCATGCTTGTTCAGGGTCTGTGGCTAAAATTATTAGAGGCAGAGGATCAGCAGAGCTGCCAGGCAACTGGTACTGCTTAAAAAGAAATATGGCAGCCTCCATATACCTTTCATTTCAGTTGTTCTTTATATGTGAATGACTGCTGCACTCATTCATGTAAACAGAAAAAAAAAAAAACAGTTAAAAAAAAAGTTTTAAAGTCACAGTGTCCCCATTGAACAATGAAGTGGTTACTCCCCCGAAAAGTAGAAATGCCTACCTAAAGGGGCCCATACACTCAGCCGATTTTCTAGCCGACCGATCCCGATCGATTGATCGTTTGCAAATCGGTTGGCCAATCGACCGATCGATGGCCGATTTCGATCGATTTTCATCGAACTGGCAGGGTGGAAAATTTAGGTCGATCTGATGAGATTGCTTATCAGTTTGCATTGGCCTTAATGGAAATCTGATGGCAAAAAAATGCCATCAGATCGAATTTCAATAGATTTCAAACTGAAATCTATTGGAATTCTATCCTGGTAAAAAATGTTCTAAAAACGCATCAGATAGATCATCAGATGCATTTCTTATCTATCTGCTGCCAGTCTGACGAGTGTATGGGCACCTTAACTAATTAACCTCTTGTGTCACCTACATGTAAGCATAGTCTTAAGATCAGTGGACACTTGTAATGGTTGCCGCCCGTAGCAATCGTATGCGATCAGTTTTGAGACCCAATGCTGTACAGATACATTACTGTGTTGTTGCCCAGCATTGTATCTGGAGTCCCCAAACTGTGCGCCATAGCGATTGGATCCAATCGCTACAAACGCACAGGCTGGCAATAATGGTACGCCCTGGCTCAGATGTACATCACTTGAGCTTATAGACACAGATGTCCTGGCACCCTAGACTTAGCCCTCCATGAACCTACAAACTCCTGTTGAACCACTGGATGTCCCAGCTGTCACTTCTCCCTTACTTCTCTTGCCTGTCATAGCTACAGGTGTCCCTTTGCATTAGTTAGCCAGAGATACCCTCGGGATTAAGCAGCCAGTGGTGCCCTCAACTGAAGGGAGATCTTGTCAGTGGAATGCAGAGAGCTGGGGGAGTAACCTCTCATTTACACTGTCATCAGGACTCTGCATAGGGTAGGAGGGAGGGAGGTACTAGAGAGGGAGGGAGCCGCCTTTCCATCATCAGGCGCCTGTAGGCACGTGCCTACAGTGCCTTATGGTAAATCCGGCCCTGAGTATGCCACATTCCCAACTAGTGATGAAATATGGCATGTAGGGTATCATTTGAACCAGAATAAGAAAAATAATATATTCTGAGGTGCTTTATAACTGTGGCACTTGTTTTCTTTTATTCAGAGGGGGGGATGAAGCAGGCAGCAACTATTTCATGCACAGTCCTTCATGCTGAAATTTGATACACACAGAAATAGACCCAATCTACTTACTCCTCTATTCCCGTTTATCATAATAAAATATCCATTCATTAGCCCTGCAACCATTATTAACAGAAATTGTTTTACACCTGCCTTCCATTGCTTTACATATACAGACAACACTCTTTCATCTTTTAGGCTCCTATAAACAATTTCCAATTAGCTACCTAAATTAATTGCACATACAGTACACTACATTTTTCATAATGTCCTATGACTTCCACCTTCTTTTTACTACTTTATTCAGCTAAAACATTACAATACACTACTCAGCATCTACAGCTGATTCCCTGTCTGCTTCTCTTCACACATCTGCATATTACACTGTTTGGTCTTCTGCAAATTGTCAGTTAGGAAAAAAAAAAGAGGAGGGTGTAACAACCTTCACTGTGGGCGTGTTTTCAACTGCTAGAGTGAAGAGAAAAAAAACTTGCTAATCCTGCCAGAAGTAAACAGGGATCCTCCCACACTGTCTATGGCATTTTTACAGCACTTTGCTATCAGAGTTTAGGAGATTTATTAGTCGCTTCTTCTTATCTATATACCTCAATCACTCTCATATACCACTTTTAAGGGAATATTTTATTCTGCTTACAGTTCCTCTTTAAGTGATTCATAGGTATGTTAATCAGCTAAATACCAATCAAATCTTATTTCCACTGTGTTTAAAAACAATATGTATTTCCACCAACCACTTACATTCACATTTCATTAAAATTACAAGTCTTTTAGATTTTTTTGTTCACAGTTCCCTCACAATATTAAATTGGGTGATGATGGCTAATTTTTGCAATTAAATTGGACATCTGGCCCTAAGACTAAAAAATTTGGACTTATTGATTATTGTACTTCCGTTTGTTTTAAAATTCTGGCTCTAAAAAGCAAAAACAGAAAGAGAAATATATCCCAAAAACCAAAATGCAAAATTGTACCATGTGCATGTACCATGTTTTTTTTTACTGTTTATTCAAGAAAGAACACCAAACAAAGTAACCTGTTATTAAAAAATTCATAAACCAAGTATTAATTGCAGATCCCTCATTGAGCTCATCTTTCAAAAAAAAAATACACTATTCCTCTACCTCTAGATATTCATAAGGTACCTGCATACTCATATAAACTGTTTAGTGGTTTACTGTTTACTGCACTTTTTCTCATGTTCTGCCTGTCTGCAAAGATCTACAAGTTGCATTGCAATATGCATCCTCCCAGTGTACCACACTCCATATTAATTTCACCTGCTCTGCTTTCCTCACCTTACTCAGCTTCTCATGAACTGTTAGCTCTCCTGAAATCTCTCTCTCCCTCCAGTAGCTCAAAAACCTCACAAACATTTAAATCCCATTCACATTTGCTTACTCTCTCCCTCCTACTCTTACTTGCAGCTGGTGATATATCACCCAATCCTGGACCACAGCCTGCTGCCAGACAAGCATCCCCTGCTGACCTGCTTCATACACTTCACAGCCCTCTGTCCACAAATAACCTCAACACCCATCCTCGCTCCAACCTTATTTCCATCCATCCCACCCACAAACACATGCTCCCCCTACCCTGCGGTCTCTGGAATGCCAGATCCGTCCGCAATAAACTTACAGCAGTCCACGACCTCTTCCTCTCCAAATCCCTCACCATCCTCGCACTCACTGAGACATGGCTCACCCCCTCTGACTCTGCCGCAGAGGCTGCCCTCTCCTATGGTGGGCTTCACCTCAGTCACAACCCCAGACCAGACAACAGGACCGGGGGAGGGGTGGGTCTGCTCCTCTCCCCATCCTGCACCTTCCGTGTCCTCACGCCACCTACCTCCCTACAATTCACATCATTCAGGGCCCACACCATCCGCCTCTACCACCCCCTCCCTGCCATTGTTGTGGTCTTATACTGTCCTCCAGGCTCCACCCCACAATTTCTCGATGACCTTGCTTCCTGGCTCCCTCACATCCTCTCCTCTGACCTCCCCACCATCATCCTTGGGGATTTCAATATTCCCATCGATGAAGCCCAGAACTCCGCTGTGACCCGGGTACTCACCATTGCCAACTCACTTGGACTAGTACAACACACCAACGCCCCCACTCACACTGCACGTCACACTCTCGACCTTATGTTCACTAAATCCACCGCTATTGAAGACCTTGACATCACACCCTTTCCACCCTCAGACCATCACCTTCTCACCTTCAACCTCCTCACAGAAGGCACCTCCAAACTAACCGCCCGCCCACCTGGTCGATGGCAGCGAGACCTACGCAAGCTCAACCCTAGCGTCCTTGCTGACCCCCTCCATGCCCTCTCCTCCACTCCCCCCCCCCTAACCTGTCCTAATCTTGCTGCAGCTCAGTATCGCCAAACTCTCTCATCAGCCCTAGAGAAAGCTGCTCCACCAATATTTTGCCGCAACCGATCCCCTAACCCCCAGCCCTGGCGCACTACCCATACTCGCAACCTCCAGAGGGAAACACGCGCCACTGAATGGAAATGGAGGAAATCTAGACTTAACCAGGATTTCCTACAGTACAATACCAACCTGCTGCAGTTCCACACTGCCCTTGCTCATACGAAGCAGGAATACTTTACCAAGCTCATCGGAGCACAAGCTTCCAACCCCCGGCGTCTCTTTGCCACTTTCAACTCCCTGCTTAAACCCACCCCCCACTCTCCATTTCCTCCCTCTCTGCCACAGATTTAGCCACCCACTTCACCAACAAAATTGTCTCTATCCGCCAGGAAATATCCAATCTCAAATCTTCACCTCCCACCCCCTCCTAACCAGCTCCTCCTCCACCCTATCCTCCCCTCACATCCTTCACTCCTACTACCACCGAGGAAGTCATCCACCTACTGCAGACTTCCCATACCACTACTTCCCCCCTTGACCCCATGCCTTCTGATTTACTCCAGCCTCACTTCACGGAATTGGCCCCAGTCCTCACTACCCTGTTCAACCTCTCCCTATCCACAGGCACCTTCCCCTCAGACTTCAAGGAGGCCACTGTACTACCCCTGCTCAAGAAACCCTCCCTCGACCCCTCGCTACCCTCCAACTACCGTCTTATCTATCTCCCTCCTCCCCTTTGCCTCAAAACTCCTTGAGCATCTGGTTCACAAACGCCTGACCCAGTTCCTCAATGCCAACTCACTGCTAGACCCACTGCAATCTGGATTTCGGCCTGCCCACTCAACCGAAACTGCTCTCACCAAAGTGGTCAATGACCTTGCCTTAGCTAAAGCTGAAGGTAAATACTCCATTCTCCTCCTTCTTGACCTTTCAGCAGCTTTTGACACAGTAGATCATTCCCTACTCCTCCAGTCCCTCCAGTCCATGGGCATTTACGATCTTGCCCTGTCCTGGCTTTCATCCTACCTCTCCAACCGCTCCTTCACGACCGCCTTCAATGAGTCCTCATCCACCCCCAACCACCTCTCGGTGGGAGTTCCCCAAGGTTCGGTCCTTGCCCCCCTACTGTTCACCCTATACACATCCTCCATTGGCAAGGTTATCTCCTCCATGGGTTTTAACTATCATCTGTATGCAGATGACACCCAGATCTACCTCCACACCCCTGACATATCCACCACTACCATGGACAAGGTCTCCTCCTGTCTAACAGCCATCTCCTCCTGGATGTCCGCTAGGTTCCTGAAACTAAACCTAGACAAAACGGAATTTATGATCTTCCCACCCCGGACATCCATAAACCTCCCAGATGTGCATGTCACTGTTAACCACACTACCATTCACCCTACCTCTCAAGCCCGCTGTCTGGGTGTCACCCTGGACTCTGCACTCTCCTTCACTCCCCACATCCAAAACCTCACAAAGTCCTGCAACTTCCACCTTCGTAACATCTGTAAGATTCGCCCCTTCCTGACCTCTGCCACCACCAAACTCCTCATCCATGCCCTCATAATTTTCCGCCTTGACTACTGCAATGCCCTGCTGTCTGGTCTCTCTATGACCCGAACAGCCCCACTGCAGTCCATCATGAATGCAGCAGCCAGAATTATCCACTGCTCCCATTGCTCCACCACCTCGGATCCCCTCCTTGAATCCCTCCACTGGCTTCCTATTCAGTCCAGAATCAGATTCAAGATACTGTGTCTGACCTACAAATCTGTCCACAAAACCTGTCCAACCTACATTTCCCATCTTACTCAGAGGTACACACCTAGCCGCTCACTCCGCTCTTCCAATGAACTTCGCCTGACCGCCCCCCGCATCACCCAGTCCCATGCACGCCTCCAGGACTTCTCAAGAGCTGCTCCAACACTATGGAACTCTACCTCCACCCATTAGGGCAGCCCCCTCCTTCAACATCTTCAAGAAAGCCCTCAAAACTAACCTGGCTCCATCCAGTGACGGACTAAGCATTACCGTGTACTCATACTGTGCTGCATGATCTGATCTTTCTTGTATTCAGGTATTGTCATTTTGCTGTATGTCACCCCTAAATATTGTATGTATCCCTACTTATTGTCTAGCGCTGCGTAATATGTTGGCGCTTTATAAATACAATAAATAAATAAGGTAAATTATTATTATAACTGCATAAAATACTATTTAGAGTCTGTTATGTGTTGTATAAACTACAAGTTTCCATTACCTAAAAGAGAAATTGCTTTCATTTTGGATAACTTTATCCAATCAAGGATGCTTTAAACCGATCCAAAATATAAGCAGGGCAGTATGTGTATGTTATCTTCATGGTGTTTTTATAACTCATTACCGACATACTATGTGCAGTCACAATTACACATGTCATACCCTTTTTACTTCTTACATTTCATGTCCAGTCAATCATACTTTTTATATCTACTGTATAGATACACTAATATGTGTCATAGACCTTAGTCTCTTCTAATACAGGATTTAAACAAATCTATCCTAGTTTATGTAATGATCTGCGGGCGATTTCCAGCCAGCGCACACCACGTGCGCTGAAGCAGAAGGAAATTGCCACAGTCACAGAAGCAAAGTACAGAGTATAGATTTGTAGAGGGGAATTTCAACCAGCAGATGGAGCTGTGGAGTGCAGAGGAATAAACCCTCTGCACAGCCACAGATGCCAGATTGAAATTGCATGATTAAGCAAGATAGGACTACAGAGGAGAATTCCAACCAGCAGATGGAACTGTTAAGTACAGAGGAACAAGTCCCCTGTACAACCATAGATGCGAGATTGAAATTGCCCAACTGAACAACAAAGCAACAAGTCAGAAGAAAGCAAAGACAGAGACAGACAACAAGAATGTCCACCAATCTAGTCGTCACCCCGCGACAGTAGACATATCACATCTGAGCAGACCAGAGAGAAAGCTAATCGCAAGAGAAGCGATTGCTATCAGCAACACAAGACTGCGTAAAGACAGAGCGTGAACTGAGTAAGGAAGACACAGCAGAAAACCACAATCTGAACGTCAAAGAAAATAACAAATGAACTAGCTAAACGCGGTCCCTGCACGATATGCGCAACAGAGACAAGCGCGTTGACGATACGTCCACCGCACGATAAGCGCAACAGTGACAAAACGTACCAACCCTAACTAACGAATAAACACCGAAAATTATGACAGACAAATAACGTGAATGCTCGCTAATCGGTTGCCTCAACCCAGACACTAGCAAGCGTTCATGCTAGACAAGACAGACTAAAGGAGCAACCAATAGCAACCGCAGCTAAGTTTATACTCCAAGAGTCAGACAAGGGAGATCCAAATGATTCACTGTCAGCCACCGCAGGTGACAGTACAATCGCAAGGACAGGACAATACTGCCAGGAATAAACAGTACAAATAAAACAGAACCTGACTGTACTACAGGAAGTGCAAAATGCACTCCCCAATAATAACTACATTAGAATATTTGCGGCAAGGTACAAAAGAGGCTCCAAGGAAAGTTTCCCTAATCAGAAAACTATGTCAAGCAAGGAATTCTGGGAGGAAGTGACATTTATACTAAACCTCCAAAGGAAGCAGACAAGTAGATCTGCAAGATAAGTGAATGCAAATCATTCAGCCTTGCAAACTGACAGAAAGGCCTCTTTTCCCTGGACTGCACTATGCAAGTTGCATAGGAAACAACACAGTCCAAGGAATCAAGGCCAGCAGAGCGGATTCTGACAGTTTAAGCTTAAACTTTACTTATTTCTATCTAAATAAACTATAAACTGGACCTGTCTTCATCATTACTTTCCTAACCCAAATTCTGCCCGGCTTGCAAAATTTCTCGGATTCCACAACACTCACAAAATCCTTTGAACCATAATTTGGTTTTGGAATGGTAAGTCTACTATCCAAAGAAGAGAGGGAACCCCAGTGATAATTAACATGTAAGGACCTTCATTTGCCTTATCTAGGCCTCAACATTTTGATGCCACATAGATCTTACCGATTATTATTTTGGTGGTAAAACTCACACACACACTCACACAATTTTGGTCCCTAAGCCTTGTTCCATTTAGTGGGATGGCCTATCTAATCATTGTTGAAATATCTTTTGTACTGTTATTGCTATTGATGCTGATGGCATTGGTGGATTCAGTGAGACACTTAAAACCCAGATTTTAATCTTCTACATCTATTTTTCCTGTCCTCTATCTTCTATGAACATGTTTTCAGTGTACATCCTAAAACAGGGGAACACATACCAAGACTACTTCTTCAACACACATTTCTGAACAGGCATAGGACATTCAAATATCAGTTCAATATTAGTCTCTTTCCCATACATTGTTTTCCAGCTAAAACACCACAGTTCTGTATTTCCTTTCACATACATATACTGTTTATACTGTCCTGTATTACACGGTCTGCATCAACATACAGCTTCCCCCTAAAATACCTCTTACCAGTCCCCCAGAGCAGGGACAAGGTCCTCCAGTGCCCAAGGCTGAGACACCAAAGTGCACCCCTCCATCCCTCCCACCCCGGCTGTCACACACTGATTGCTATTAGACTAAGAGGGCCACAGGGCCCACAACCTCCCCAACACCTTAATATCTAGTTATCTGGCTTGCAGTCACTGCTATGTATCCCCTTTTCTTATTTATTTCTGCTTCATACATAATTAGGAATGACAGCTGAATGAATTGTGCGCCCCCTCCTACACTGCGCCCTGAGGCTGGAGCCTCTCCAGCCTATGCCTCGGCCCGGCCCTGCAGTCCCCTGTCTGTGGGCGCACAGTGTTTATCCTGAAGCTTTACGGAGAAATAGTGAGCAGTATCTCTGGTAAATGTCTGTCATGCTAAGAGCTGGAATGCTGGTCAAATAGCCAGGGTGTCAGTGACTATCCAGGTTGGCTTGATGGGCTGTAACAGAGGGCTCATTCTCCTGATCCCTAATAAATACATTTATGGGCAATATAAAATATACCTTTCATTTCTAGGTCTCTACAAAAGGACATGAACATGAGTGAAGACAAATAATTTTTACTACTAATTTAGAAAGGTGTTCTTCCCAGTAGTAATGTGCATACATTTTGCATAATCATAATTTTGTAAAATAATAATTAATTTTGTTTGTAAACCGGATAAATAATTTCACAATTTTGCATAATTTTTGCGTAATTTTGTGCCGAATTTAGCAGTTAATAGCAAAGCCCCCACATTTGCTATCATCACAAATATTGATATGTATATTAGGGGGAATAGTGGAAACAAATCACCTTGTAGTTTTTGGCAAAATGTATTTTAAAAATGCAAAGGAAAAAGGTTTTTTAAACTCATTTTTTTTCTGAGTTTCAAAAAAAAACATTTTTACCTTTGCATTTTTGGAATAACTACAAGGATTTAAAAAAAATCATTTTTGCCCTTGGTCCCATCCTTCTCTTTAAAGGATACCTGAAGTGACATGTGACGTGATGAGATAGACATGGGTATGTACAGTGCCTAGCACAGAAATAACTATGCTGTGTTCCTTTTTTTCTTTCTCTGTCTGAAAGAGTTAAATATCAGGTACGTAAATGACTGACTCAGTCGTGACTCAGACAGGAAGTGACTACAGTGTGACCCCCACTGATAAGAAATTTCAACTATACAAAACTTTCCTAGCAGAAAATGGCTTCTGAGAGCAAGGAAGAGATAAAAAGCGAATTTTTTTTATCAGTGAGGGTCACACTGTAGTCAGACTGAGTCAGCCACTTACATACCTGATATTTAACTCTTTTAGGCAGAGAAAGAAAAAAAGGAACACAGCATAGTCATTTGGGTGCTAGGTACTATACATACACATATCTATCTCATCATGACACATGTCACTTCGGGTATGCTTTAACTGCTTGCCAACCGCATCATGCCGATGGGTGTGGCCATGGTGGCAGCCTCAGGACCCCCTAACACCGATCAGTGTAAGGTCCTTGGGGCTCGCAGTGTAGGAGATTGTGCGCATGCTGTGTGCGCATCTCCTGCTTCCCAGCGGTGATCGTCGCTCCGAGACTGTTAGATGGCAAAACGGCTGTCAAATTACCTTGTACAGCACTGCAATCTGCAGCAGTGCTGTACTCGGGACAGCCTGGGACAGTAGAGAGCGATCGGCTCTCATATAGGCAGAAGCCTATGACAGCCGATCGCCATGATTGGCTGGCTGCGGGGAGAGAGGGAGGGAGGGGGGAAAAAATAAACACAGGGGGAGCGATCAGACCCCACCAACAGAGAGCTCTGTTGGTGGGGAGAAAAGGGGGGGGGTCACTTGTGTGCTATGTTGTGCGGCCCTGCAGCTTGGCCTTAAAGCCGCAGTGGCCTATTTAAAAAAATGGCCTGGTCTTTAGGGGGGTTTAACACTTACACTGTGGTCCTCAAGAGGTTAACTAACATTTGGTGATGATAGCATGTATGAAATGTATGATTCTGAGCCTTGTTCCCACCCTTCTCTTTAACATATGTAGCAATTTTTGTGATGATAGCATGTATGGGGGCTTTGCTATTATCCGCAAAATTTGTCACAAAATTACTCAAAAATTACACAAAATTACAAATGGATTACATGAAATCAGTTGAATGTCCAATTAGTAATTTACATATGGCCGTAATTGTGAAAATGTTGCAGAATATGACTATCACTACTTCCCAGTAACAGTGGCTGACATGTGGAACATCTTGTCACCGGAAGTAGTGTGTACAAAAGAAGCTAAACCTGATGGGTGCGTTTTTTCTCAATTCAGAAATCTAACTAAAATAAAGGGCTTGATTCACAAAGCCGTGCTAACTGTTTACACTGGGTGTGCTAAACAGTTAGCATGTGAAGTGCTGTTCGCGGACTTTTGCGTGTGCAAAGTGCCGCGATTCGCGCGATCTGCGCGAATTGCGGCAAATTGCGCGCGCAAAAGTCCGCGAACGGCACTTCATGTGCTAACTGTTTAGCACACCCAGTGTAAACAGTTAGCACGGCTTTGTGAATCAAGCCCAAAGAGTGTAAAAAATTAAACAAACACAATTTATATCTTTTGCGTAAATCATTCTATAAGTTATATACTTTATTAAAAAATACAAATTGTTACGCAATTCACGGTACTGATGCTCTATGGTTTGCAATGTTCAATAGCTAATTGCAGAGACAATACTACATGCAAAAGAAGTGTAAAGTGTTTTTTTTTCCTGTGTTTGCTGGACTGTTAACTGATTAGACAATGTGAGAAGGCACTTTAGTTCTCACATTTGACTCAGTGATTCTAATGGGATTTGTAGTTTCTTGGGAGATTTGGGGAAAATGTCCATAAAATGATTCCCATTGTCATTTGTAATGTTTACGTTTGCAATAACTTTTTATACTTTTGAAATAACTTCTGATATTCTATTTTTTGTACAATGCATGCTTTTTCAGCAAAATGTAACAAAAACAGTTTCAGCGAAAAGTCTACTAAGAACAGAAACTGTAACTGTAACATGTACAGTATAAAACCATTTATCTAATACTGCCTTTTTAACAGTAAAGGTTTTTTTTGTTTTTTTTGGAGGGGCGCACGTGTTACATATGGCATATCTGCACAGCCAATCTCCCCCCCCAAAAAAAAAAAACACATTGACTCTTAAAATGGTCATGCACTATTAGATAAATGGTAGACCAAATGAACAATTACTTTCTAATATCTGTAGTGTGAGAAAAACTTTTTAGCAGCATTATCATTAGAGATTGCCCGAACAGGGGGGTTCGCGATCTCGGAGAACCGCAAACTTTTCCAGAAGTTCGGTTCGCCCCCATAATGCACCATTAGGGTCAACTTTGACCCTCTACATTACAGTCAGCAGGCACATTGTAGCCAATCAGGCTACACTCTCTCCTGGAGCCCCACCCCCCTTATAAAAGGCAGGCAGCGTCAGGCTTTTCACTCACTTATGTGCTTGCAGTAATTAGTGAAGGGATAGCTGCTGCAGACTCTCATAGGGAAAGCTTAGTTAGGCTCTTGTAGGCTTCTTAGCTTGCTTCTTGCTGATTCTTATTGCTATAAAAGCACCCCACAAACAGCTCATTTGAGAGCTAATCTTGTTCTTGTGATATTTTTTTTTCTGTGTGTCCCACTGACACTTGTGTTGCATAGACAGCCTTGCTAATTCCTACTGTGTGTGCCACTGCCAGGCCCAGCACATTCAGTGACTACCTGTGTGTGTGACTGACAGGTGCACATTGTAATACCCACTGCATATACCTACCTGTTGTTCACTGTGCACCAACCCACCTACGTGAGCACACGCAGTGTCACTGTGCCTGTCCGGTACCTGTCTGTGTGTGACTTACAGGTGCACATTGTAATACCCATCACTGCATATACCTACCTGCTGTGACTGACAGGTGCACAATGCTTTACAATGCCTTTAAAAAATAGAAGCGGCCGCTATAATAATTTTTCTGGTGTGTGTACATGCCTGCCTACATTTTCTGGCTGCACTGCAGCTGCAACAACAAAACAAAAGGCATGTACATGTGCCAATTCCCCTTCGTGATCATTACATTGGCGCGGTGAAGGGGCTTGCGTATCACAATGAAGCAATGACCGCCGGCTATATGAGTGTCTCGGGGGGGCACACCCAAGATAATAATGTTGTTGCTTCATTGTGAACAGACCAAATTTGATCAGCTGGACAGTGACTGTTCTGTCATTCAGCTACCTCAGCCCAGTGACTCTCGTCATGGTGCGCACCAGTCCAGCACGGCCGTCACTACACAAACAGCTGTTTGCAGTACCTGGATACCTTTCACTGCATCTGTGTCTGCACATTGTATTATGCCGAGCAGTCAGTGCATACCTTTCACTTGAATGGATGGCAGACTTGCCCTCCAAAACAGATTCTCATTACAGGTAGTAAAGTCGATCAGTGTCATATAAAGCAGGGCCTCGAAAGTCCTCCTGTATTGTTATTTTTGGTCACTACCTCGGGATGTGCATGCCATGCCTGCTGCCTTCCTTGGATGTGAGGTAGCCGTTCCTGCTCCTTTGCCCACAGCGTGCCTGCTGCCTTCCTTTGATGTGTGGTGGTGGTAGCCATTTCTTAGGCTCCCACTCCGGACCGGAATTCGAACCCTTATTCCCCGGCCATTACCCGTGGTCACCAAGTTACTGGGAAAGTACCATAGAAAGTTTCACACAGTTGAATGAATGGCAGACTTGCCCTCCATAACACATTCTTGTCAAATGCTTTCAATTTGTTTTGTCTTGCGCTGGGTCAAGGGTCCATCTGACCACAGATGCCTGTTCTGCAAAGCACGACCAAGGCAGGTACATTACTTATACAGGAAATGGGTCCTTACTTGGATGTGCGGTGGTGGTAGCCAGTTCTCAGGCTCCCACTCTGGACCGGAATCAAACCCATATTCCCCGGCCATTACCTGTGGCCAATCACAATGGCAGACTTGCCCTCCATAAAAGATTCTCGTTGCAGGTACTGAACAGCAAGCAGAACAAGTATTTAAAAAAATAGATGTAAGCTTTAAAACTGTGCAGGCCCGAGCAGCAGTGCAGCCGAGTTCTAGTGGTGGAGCGGCGGGAAGGAGGGGGATGGGGAAAGCCTCTGGATTATCCAGAGGCATCCCTCCACTTAGGTTTTTACCGATTCAGGGCACTTTTTTCACTACAGGTACACTTTAAAGAGTTAAAAGTATTTATCATAATGGGAGGTAGAATATATCCAGAAAAAGGAAGTTAGAATACAGCTCTTTGCATGAATATAACAACTGCAAACATTTGTGTGATATTATTAAGAAATCGAGTTATTCAGCTGGATGATTGGCTGGGGCAGGGCCTGACTGCTGTGGTTCTTTGGATAACTAAAGATCATGGGTGAACTGCACATTAGTTATTATCCTGGAGTGTGATGCCACAATTTACACAGCACCTTAGTAGCAGTCTGCGGTTTAGAGAGACATGAAGCAAAATCCAAGCTGTCGGCTTATATTGGTTGAGATACAATCAGTTCTCATAGCCTAGTTGGTTCTCAGGCTTGTTGTGGCTGGATGGTGTACTGGTTAAGGGATCTGCCTCTGACGCAAGGGTTCTAATCTCGGCTCTGCCTGTTCAGTAAGCCAGCACCTATTCAGTAGGAGACCTTAGGCAAGTCTCCCTAACACTGCTACTGCCTATAGAGCGCGCCCTAGTGGCTGCAGATCTGGTGCTTTGAGTCCGCCAGGAGAAAAGCGCAATATAAATATTATTTGTCTTGTCTTGCTTATCTTATAGCCAGACACTGGTACAAGGCCACTGGAACTGAAGAGGAATACATAGTATTGTAGAAGGATAATTTAACGGTTTATATGTGATATGTGTATCATAAAGTTGCAAGAATATATAATACATATATATTTATTCCTCCCACCTTCCCTTCCTCCCCCCTGCTATCACCTTTCATAGGCATCAGCCTTTGAAAGGGATCCGCTTGTAAGAAAATCCAGGGACAGCCAAGTGACAAGGCTGTCCTCAGTACAGTGCAGCACTAGACCGCAGCACTGTACAAACAAAAATGACAGTTTTTTCCCTAACAGCCTACCAGCTCCGATTGCATCAATCAGCATTAGGCAGTCCTGGGGGAGTCACTCTGCGACCGCCTATCGGCGTTTGGCATTTGCAGAGCAGTTAATCAGCAATTACTTTTTTTTGGGGGGGGGGGGGGGTGCAAACTAGATTTTCTTTGGGTACTTTTCTTTCTCAGGAATAATATTGATTTTGATCTCCCTACAGATGACACAGTAAGTCTATTTCAATATAGAACACAGTTTTATTAGAGTTTACTCCACTTTGTTGAGATGCATTTCATGGGTCAAACCTGCTTCTTTAGGCAATAGGGGAGTTACTCTTAAGGGCCCATTCACACTGGGGCAGTGCAGTAAATTGCCGCACTACTACCGCAGCCTAATAAAATCCTAGTGGTTTCATTAGGCTAGCGCAGAACTATGTTAATGTGCGGGATCCGTGGCAATCTGTGTCAGCCCAGAAGTCATGCAAGTCTATGGCGATGAGGTTTTTTTTAAATAGTTGACATCACAGCGTAGTGGAGCACATGCGCGGAAGCATATTTGTACAATAAGCTTACCGCAAGCGCATATCAAGTCCTGCTTGGCTGGTGGCTTCCCTGAAGGCCTGTTTTTGGGGGAGCGATGTGGCGGACGCAACGCACCGCATTGCTGACGCCAGTTTATAGTGTTAAACCGGCCTGATTGTTTGAGCCCCTCTGTCTAGAGTCATCTGTTGGAAGGTAAGTGCACCACTGTCTCCTATTTTTTAAACTGTTTTTAGTGTATTTAATTCTTCTTTAGTGCCTCTGTTTATCCTATATCAGTCCTGCATGCATACAGTGGCAACATCTCTGGCTGCTGCCCTCCACACTGAATTTCAGCTCTCCTGTACTTCAAAGCCAGAAGAAGGGCATATTGGAGTGATGTGAAACACGTTAGGGAGCACAGCCGGCAACACGGGTAAGTTAACACCCTCTGTTGCTGTCCACATGTGCATTTTCAACAGATCTCAGAATAAGGTTACGAATTTGAAGAAACTAAACATGACAACACTATTGACTGGAATTTCCACATGCCTGTGACAGGTGTATATTACAGGAACTACTGTAGCAAAGGAGGTCAGCAGAACTGCTAGGCAATCAGTATTTTTTAAAGGAAGTAAATATGGCAGCATCCATATTCTTCTCCCTTTAGGTGTCCTTTAAGCCTTGTCAATGTAATGTAAGGATCTAAATGATTATGCATGTGTTGAGGATTGAAGACTAGGTGATGCCATGTGCCAAGTCATGATAAATCCCAATCATCAGGTTTTTTTGTGTCATAAACTAAAATGACATTGAACGTATTTTACTTAAACAATCTCAATATTACCAGTTGAAAAAGAAAAGAAGGACAGCAATAGTGAGCCCCTTGTACAGAGAATATACTTCCAGGATAGTACGGCATCCAGCAGCAGACTCATACTATATGCCTTCTCCATATAATTCATTTATGAGAAATGTACGCTTGATAATGTGCTACTTTTTCACTGTGTCCTGAAATCATGATTATTGCATTTGTTGCTATTTACCTTGTTATGAGTGAAAAAAATGTTCATTGGTATGTTATAGGTAAGGTCTCCTTTAACCTGTTATAAGCCACAAACGAGGAGATATCTCACTGTAAGATAATGCACTGATTTTGCCTTCAGCCGACAGAACTCGTTGTGTTGTAAATATTTGGCTTGCTTTGATATCGCTCTCCAAGCACAGGACATAGAAACTGAAAGAAGAAGTCATTTTTTGTCACAAACTGCCCCTAGAGACAAGTGCCCAAAATACACATTACAGCAGTACTAATTAGAAGCTAGGAAATCTAACAAAGAAGCCACATTCCGTGTCCTCACTCCACCTTCCTCCCTACAATTCACATCATTTGAGGCCCACACTATCCGCCTCTACAATCCCCTCCCAGCCATTGTTGCAGTCTTATACCGCCCTCCGGGCTCCACACGACAATTTCTCGACAACCTTGCCTCCTGGCTCCCACACATCCTCTCCTCTGACCTCCCCACCATCATCCTCGGGGATTTCAATATACCCATCAATGAACCCAAGAACTCTGTTGCGACCCGGCTACTCACCATAGCCAACTCACATGGCCTAGTACAACACACCAACGCCCCCACTCACACTGCACGTCACACTCTCGACCTTATATTCACTAAATCCACCACCATTGCAGACCTCGACATCGCACCATTTCCACCCTCAGACCATTACCTTCTCGCCTTCAACCTCCTCACGGAAGGCACCTCCAAACTACCCGCCCACCCACCTGGTCGATGGCAGCGAGACCTACGCAAGCTCAACCCTGGCGTCCTTGCTGACTCCCTCCATGGCCTATCCTCCACTCTCCCCACCCTAACCTGTCCTAATCTTGCTGCAGCTCAGTATCACCAAATTCTCTCATCAGCCCTAGAGAAAGCTGCTCCACCAATATTCCGCCGCAACTGACCCCCTAACCCCCAGCCCTGGCGCACTACCCATACTCGCAACCTCCAGAGGGAAACACGCACCACTGAATGAAAATGGCGGAAAACTCGACTAAACCAGGATTTCCTACAGTACAAGACTAACCTGCAGCAGTTCCACACTGCCCTTGCTCATGCGAAGCAGGAATACTTTACCAAGCTCATCGGAGCACAAGCTTCCAATCCCCGGCGTCTTTTTAGCACCTTCAACTCCCTGCTTAAACCCACCCCCCCCACCTTCTGTTTCCTCCCTCTCTGCCACAGATTTAGCCACCCACTTCACCAACAAAATAGTCTCCATCCGTCAGGAAATATCCAATCTTCAATCTTCACCTCCCACCTGCTCACAACCTACTCCTTCTCCACCCTATCCTCCCCTCACCTCCTTCACTCCTACTACCACTGAGGAGGTCAACCACCTACTGCAGACTTCCCATACCACTACCTCCCCTCTTGACCCTGTCCCTTCTGATCTACTTCAGCCTCACTTCACGGATCTGGCCCCAGTCCTCACTACCATGTTTAACCTCTCCCTATCCACAGGCACCTTCCCCTCAGACTTCAAGCAGGCCACTGTACTGCCTCTGCTCAAGAAACCCTCCCTCGACCCCTCGCTACCCTCCAACTACCGCCCGATCTCCCTCCTCCCCTTCACCTCAAAACTCCTTGAGCGTCTGGTTCACAAACGCCTGACCCAGTACCTCAATGCCAACTCACTACTAGACCCACTGCAATCTGGATTTCGGCCTGCCCACTCAACCGAAACGGCTCTCACCAAAGTGGTCAATGACCTTGCCTTAGCTAAAGCTGAAGGTAAATACACCATTCTCCTCCTCCTTGACCTTTCAGCAGCTTTTGATACAGTAGATCATCCCCTACTCCTCCAGTCCCTCCAATCCATGGGCATTCACGATCTCGCCCTGACCTGGCTTTCATCCTACCTCTCCAACCGCTCCTTCACGACCGCCTTCAATGAGTCCTCGTCCACCCCCAACCACCTCTCAGTGGGAGTCCCCCAAGGCTCGGTCCTTGGCCCCCTACTGTTCTCCCTATACACATCCTCCATTGGCAAGGTTATCTCCTCCATGGGGTTTAACTATCATCTGTATGCAGATGACACCCAAATCTATCTCCACACCCCTGACATCTCCACCACTACCATGGACAAGGTCTCCTCCTGCCTATCTGCCATCTCCTCCTGGATGTCCGCTAGGTTCCTAAAACTAAATCTAGACAAAACGGAATTTATGATCTTCCCACCCCGGTCATCCCTGGACCTCCCAGATGTGCAGGTCACTGTTAACCACACTACTATTCACCCTACCTCTCAAGCCCGCTGTCTGGGTGTCACCCAGGACTCCGCACTCTCATTCACTCCCCACATCCAAAACCTCACAAAGTCCTGCAACTTCCACCTTCGTAACATCTGTAAGATTCGCCCTTTCCTGACCCCTGCCACCACCAAACTCCTCATCCATGCCCTCATAATTTTCCGCCTCGACTACTGCAATGCCCTTCTGTCTGGACTCCCTAAGACCCGAATAGCCCCACTGCAGTCCATCATGAATGCGGCTGCCAGAATTATCCACTCCTCCCATCGCTCCACCAGTGCGGCTCCCCTCCGTGAATCCCTCCACTGGCTTCCTATCCAGTCCAGAATCAGATTCAAAATATTGTGTCTGACCTACAAATCCATCCACAAAACCTGTCCAACCTACATTTCTGATCTTACTCAAAGATACACACCAAGCCGCTCACTCCGCTCCTCCAATGAACTTCGCCTGACCGTCCCCAGCATCACCCAGTCCCATGCACGCCTCCAAGACTTCTCAAGAGCCGCTCCGACACTATGGAACTCCCTACCTCCACCCATTAGGGCAGCCCCCTCCTTTAACACCTTCAAGAAGGCCCTCAAAACTCACCTTTTCACTCTTGCCTACCACCCCTCACAATTGCTCTAAACCCAGCCGAACTCTGGTCCCCTACCTCTCGTGTCCCTACCTCTCCCTCTAGATTGTAAGCCTTTGGGCAGGGTCCTCACTCCTTTTGTGTCCTACCTGATCATGCACCTTTATTACTGTGCACCCATGCTATGCATTTGAGTGAACCTAACTTGCCTAACTCCATGCTCCCATCCAGTGACTGACTAAGCATTACCTTGTACTCATACTGTGCTGTGTGATCTGGTTTTCTTGTATTCCTGTATTGTCATATTGCTGTTTGTCACCCCTAAATATTGTCTGTAACCTAAATTAATGCCCAGCGCTGCGTAATATGTTGGCGCTTTATAAATACAACAAATAAATAAATAAATAAATAAATAACAAGCACTAAAATAAACTGGCCTGGAGCATTGCAAGCCTCTAAATAAATTGACTGCTAAAGGGTTAAAAATGTAAAAGAACTTAAACTTATTTTACAAACCTTGAAATCACAATGTAAAAAAAGGCATTAAGAAAATAGAAGTTGTGTATGGATATTTTTTTACTTCTCTAATATCCCATTTGATTGCAAAAGCATAAAAGGTGTTTTACATTAGCATTTTGTTGATGCCTTTTATGTGCCAAAATATACAAGCGTTTTTGAGTCTACAGACACAAAAGCATATTTTTCCTCAGCCCAATGAAGATATAAGACTATTGGGATTTGCATATGTAATGCCTTGCTAAGCAAGTAAGCTGTAAGTATTGAAAATCTGACATTTTGCTCTAATTGCCCTTCAAATGTGTAAATCTATTGCCTTTCTATACCTATTTATCTGAAACCTAATGAATGTCTGAAAATAAAAATAAAAAAAAGATTTGACTTTTTCACATGGATTCTAATCCTCCCCGAGACAGAGGCCTTGAACACCTTTTATTAGCTTTTTTTTATGTTATTCTTACAAAAACATGTCCAAAGAGAGACTAAGATTCAGTACATATGAATGAGACCCCCGACTGTCCTTCATGAAAGAAAGCAGAACCTAAGAAAAATAGGATAAATACAGTGCAGGAGAACTGTTTTCACTCGCAAAAAAAGGCAAAAAATAATTGGCAGGCAAGACAGAGAAATTTAAACAATCCAATAAAATGCCAGACAATATAAAGAAACAAATCTTTGGCTATGTGAGCGATGGGATTGCGAGTTGCGACACAACTTTTAAAATATTTATTTTGCTTCTAGGTAATAATGCACATAGGAGACGACTTATTTATTCTTTGAAAGCCATTTCTTCCACATGAGACTTTGTGACTCTTATTTTCAATTGTCTGTTATTATTCTGTCAGAGACAATAAGCTCAAAAAGCACTGATTCATTTTAAAACAATTTGCAACTGCATTATGTAAGAACTTTTTACTTGCAACACACAAAAAAATAGGCCTGAGGTAAAATGTCAATTATAATCAGAACATTTTCCCAGCAAGTGTGGTTAGCGTGATTTTTTTTGTATTCTGCAGATGACTTAGTATTTACGTTTACATGTGTAGTTGTTACATAATTCTATAGCTTTACTTACTATAGCCTAAGCTTTGAGCATTAGCCATAGATCAGCCAATGTGTCATTTGAGGAAGAGTTAACTAGACAGCATCAGCAGTAGTATCAGAAGCTTTAGTACAGTATAATCATAGCCAGTACTGTATCCATTAAGAGCCTTACCTCTTATCTCAGTTTAACTTTATAATGGGAGAATATAAGTTACATTCCAAAGGGTTAAGATTGCTGTCAGGGTTATTTGATGGTATGAATGATTTAAAGTGAACTTGAAAGTAAAAAGAGGAAAACAAAAGTCAAGGTGCCCATACATTGGCAGGTGGTCTGCAGATTCAACCATCAAATAGATCCCTCAAATGTGATCATAGAGAACACAAATGCTACCAGTGTAGTGCACACATATTTCCAATAGCTTTCAGCATAAAATGTATTGGTAATCTGTGTAGTCTCCTCCACCGGCCAGGTCTCCCAGGTCTCCCCATCTAGTGGCATTCAATATCCCAATGACCAACACGCTTGATGGACTTCTGGCTGATCTCCGCCTTATAATGTGTACTGCAAGAGCCTGTGGTGAGGTGTAGAAGTGGTGCTTAAGCTCCCCTGTTCGCTAGTGTACCTTCTCCAGTCTTCCGAGTCTTCTCTCCATTGGGTTCACCTGTACCCAATACTGTGAAGGCATATACATGACCTTGTTCATGCTGTCAGATCATGGGACACAGGCACCCCAGCATGATGGAGTGAAGACATAGGACACTAGAGAAGGTGTGCTGGTGGACAGTTGAGTTTAAGCACTGTTGCCACTCTCACTGTGGGCCCAAAAACTATACATTTCACCTGAGGGAGACCGGCCAGGGGTCCATCAAGTGTGTCGGTCAATCAAATGCCGCTACCACCGTGCCTCTAGCTAAGAGAGATTTTTCCAGCATGCCAGATCAATCATTTTGATCAATTTTGACTTGAATTTTGTTTAAAATTATGATTGGGCAGCCACGCCGTGGCATTGAAAACTGACAGATTTGAACATTATGATTAAATCTGCCAGAAGTATGAGCACCTGTAAATACTTAACCACATAAAGGAAAGCCTGTGGATGGTCCAGAGGCTTCCTATGTCCTCTTGTACTCAACCACTTCTGGCTAGGACCCTCTTCTTGCTCACAGACATGCTGTCCTCTGTATATGAGTGCAACCATACTGAGCATTCATGAATACAGCCATGCCTGCTCAGTAAGCTTAAGATGGTCATACATAGAGGGGAGGAAGCATTGCTGTGAGGTATTTATAAAACTTTTTCAAGGTATAGGGTGGAGACGTATCTAACGTGGGTCGGCATCTAACTTTTTTATTTAAAGAGACTCCGTAACAAAAATTGCATCCTGTTTTTTATCATCCTACAAGTTCCAAAAGCTATTCTAATGTGTTCTGGCTTACTGCAGCACGTTCTACTATCACCATCTCTGTAATAAATCAACTTATCTCTCTCTTGTCAGACTTGTCAGCCTGTGTCTGGAAGGCTGCCAAGTTCTTCAGTGTTGTGGTTCTGTGATGCATCTCCGCCCTCCAGGCCCCTCTCTGCACACTGCCTGTGTGTTATTTAGATTATGGCAGGTTCTCTCTGCTCTATTATCTTTTACAAGCTGGATAAATCCTCCTCTGAGCTGGTTGGGCTTTCACATACTGAGGAATTACATACAGGAAGAGCTGTCTGCACTCTGCAGGAAGAAAAAGCCTGACACTTCAGTGGAAGATAGCTGCAGGGGGAAAGAAACACACAAATGATCTCTTGAGATTAAAAAGGATGGCTGTATACAGCCTGCTTGTGTATGGATGTATTTTCTATGTGTGGACATACTATACATCAACCTACTTCCTGTTTTGGTGGCCATTTTGTTTGTTTATAAACAAACTTTTAAAAACTGTTTTTAACCACTTTTAATGCGGCGAGGAGCGGCGAAATTGTGACAGAGGGTAATAGGAGATGTCCCCTAACGCACTGGTATGTTTACTTTTGTGCGATTTTAACAATACAGATTCTCTTTAAGTTTCTCTCCCCCAATGTCTCCTCAGAATGCTGGAAATGTGCCTGATAGAAATGCAAATTAGGAACAAGGTAGACCTGCATAAGAGGTAGATCTTTTCAAAACACTGAACTCTATAATGTATCCTATGATTGGATAAAAAGTATCATAGACTCCTTCACATAACTATTAGTGTTGCTCGGATACAATCCGTAATCATGGCATTTTTTCACTATCCAACATTGTGATCCGAATCCGTGATTGGGAATCAATTACGACAGTCAGTCACGAATTTAGTTGTTATTCCAAGACCAAAAAACTCCATCCAAATTTAGTGGTTAATAGAAAAGCCCCCTTACATGGTAGAAACACAAAATTTGCCAGATATTTACAGTTTTTGAGAAAATCGATTTGAAAATGTCAAAGAAAAAAAAGTATACATTTAAATACGGTTAGTTAATGAAGAAAAACCCGCCAACTTTAGTGGTTATAAGCAAAGCCCCCTTACATGCTAGAAACATGAAATTTGCAGGATATGTTAAGAAAAAAAAAACTATGGGAAAAAAATATTATTTTCCTATTTTTTAAAACTTTTTTTATGTTCAAAAGGTGGGAAATTAAAAAAAAATGATGTGGGGTCCTCCCTACAGAGCATATTTAACCCCTTCTCCCCCATGCAGGCTGGGATAGCCAGAATGTGGAGCCCCAGCCAACTGGGGCTTCGCACCCTGAGCTATAGCAGCCCGCATGGCCATGGTATGGGGGGCCAAGCCTTCCCCTCCCCACTGGAGCCCTTGTCTAATCCATGGCTCTTCCCCACCTCCAGTGCCCCAGGAGGAGGTGGGGCGATGACTTCTTGGGGGGTTCATGGTGGCATCTGGGAGTCCCCTTTAAGAAGGGGACCCCAAATGCCTGCCCCCCTCGCAGGAGAAATGAGTATGGGTACCCCTTACCAATTCCACAAAGGGTTAAATGAAATAAAAACACAACGACAAATAAAGTTGTTTAATAATCTTAATTAACCCACAATACTTACCTGTACCTTTAAAAAATGTTCCCACGCCAATATCCTCGGAAAAGGTACCACGCCAATATCCTCTATCTTGCGATCTTCATTAAGTTGATTGATTGAAGATCACTATTATGCACTTCCGCCACACACGCTGCCCCCGCCTCACTGCTCTCAGCTATATCAGGAGGATCCCCATTGGTCGTTAAGGAACCAATGGGGGGCCTTGGAAGGAAATGTAAAGATGCTTTTAGCTCTCAGCTATACTTAGTATAGCTGAGAGCAGTTCGGCAGGGGCAGCGTGTTTGTGTTGGCGGTGCGCAGTGATCTTCAATCAACTTAATGAAGATCGTAAGATAAAGGATATTGTTGTGTGTGTATTTTAAAGAGAAACCATGACCAAGAATTGAACTTCATCCCAATCAGTAGCTTAAACCCCCTTTTACATGAGAAATCTATTCCTTTTCACAAACAGATCATCAGGGTTCTGTGCTCTGTATGGCTGATATTGTGGTGAAATCCCTCCCACAAAAAACTCAGAGGACCATGGTACTCCTGGCAGACTCCTGTCTGTGAACCTCGTTGCATTGTGGGAAATAGCTGTTTACAGCTGTTTCCAACTTCCAAAAAAGCAAACAGCAGCTACATCACCTGCCAGCAGTAAAAATGTCACCATGTGACAAATGTCAGAATGCAAATCAGGGATTTAAAAGATTTTACAATGGGCAAACACTGACTAAATCATTTATACATAATTATTGTAAAAATGAAGCACTTTTTTATTACATTATTGTCACTGGAGTTCCTCTTTAAGTCAAGTGATTTTATTAGGGTGGACCCCTACAGGATAAATTGTTTATAAAGCAGAGGTGAATGATGCAGCAAGCACCAGAACCTTAAACATTTTGCTGTGGGACTTTGTCAATTGTAATTTCAACTTATATTATTATAAGTAACTATTGTAGATCCTCACACATCCAGAAATGTTTTTGAATATTGCAAATCCTCTGCTAAAAATTATTGTTTTTATCATAACAATACTTGCACTTACAAGCTCTCAGAAGCAATTGCACATGTCAACATGCTGCCAGCGAGTCCTCTCATAGTGCCTGAGCCTGGCCAGGGCTGGGAAATACGATGGATTAGCAAGAGGGAGGTCCACCAGGCGGGAGCTGGTCACGGGATGCCGTCTGATGTCACAACACGTTTCGGCGCATAACCATGCCTTCTTCTGGTAACAAGAGCAGCTAGATGGCTGAAACTATATGCAAATATTATCCACACCCTTAGAAACCTGTTACTAGGAGACGGGCAGGGCCGGATTTCTGGCAAGGCCACATAGGCCATGGCCTAGGGCACTAGAAATGTAGGGGCGGCTCAGTGAAGGGCAGTAAAGCTGTTCTATGCAGCCATCCCTATCTACAAGGACAGCTTTAACATTTGAACTCTCTGTCCTGTACTTGTCATCCCTGCAAGACATGTAAGCTCTATCCTGAAGGTACTGTACACATCAGCCTTAAGGTGGCCACACACGATACAATATAATGATCCAATTTTACAGCAATTCGATAAAAACGATTGGATCTCCCCCAAAAAAATCGAAAGCTTTTTTTTCATTCGACTGAAACATCTGATTGGATTTCCCGTTTTGTTCAATTTTTATTGATCCAGAATGCCAGATATTTTTTTCAATCTTTCTTAAGATTGTATGGTGTGTGGTAGATTGCCAATTTATTAATATAAACACCTTAGCATTTTTCTCAGAGTTTCCAATCATTTTTATCATGTTTCGGGAAAAAATTGAAAACAGGTGTGTGGTACATTGGTCATATTTTTGAAATGTTACAATCAGTCAGAAAAATTTATTGCAATTCATAAATTGAACAGATATTTAAAAAATTGTATGGTGTGTGGCCACCTTAACTCACATGGTGACACTATAAATGGGTCCATCATTAACGAGATGGCAAACATAACTTAAAAGTTCTTAAGGAAAACAAAACTTATAATCTATATGCATATTACTAAAATAGCTATTGTCTGTGACATCCAATGTTGGAAAATAAGGAGAATTCTCATTGGGGCATACAGAGATAACAAAGATACAGACGGTATAGTTGGCCTTGGGCGGTAAAAAGTACAAATCTGGCCCTAGAGACGGGTGGCTAAAGTGCTTAATCTTAAGTATAAATATAACAATAAATTACAAATAAATACAAAAGTGAAGTAACAAGGCGAAATATCACATAAACACCAGTAATAATCAAAAATATATATATATATATATATATACCAGTGAACGTTAAAAGCAGTATATTGCGCTATATGGAAACACCTGACAGTCACTCAACAGCTTGGTTAGAACTCGCTGAAACAAAGAGATCACACCTGAACCATTATTTTAAGGAGACATATAACGGGCTAGAGGAGATCTTAGCCCGTTGCAAGCATTTTACCAACCTAACAGTGGTCACACCAATCAGGTGAGTTATCTTCCTCACGGGGTGCGCAGTGGTGGATTTTCACTGATGATGAGCGCTATCTATATACACTACTGCATCTGATTATGGAAATTGCAGTCATGAGTCCTGTAGCATTTTTGGAGTAATTGTGCTCCAGTACAAATTATATGAATGCTGCAAAATCACTTCTAAAATGTTACTACCTACCTGAGCGATTGCAAAAGTGATTTGCAAACACAAGTAGGAACCCAACCTAAGAGTTGCTGTAATCATGTAACTGCAGTTTTTACTGTCAAAGAAATGCATTTGGAATAAGGATACTACTAAAGATGCAGATGTATTTGCTAAACAGAAAAATGTGCACAATGGATTCTTATTGTTTTAGACCTTTTGTGAAATCAAATAATAGTTTAGGTCATATTATATGAGAGTAAAAAAAATGTTGAAGGGTTTTACAAACTTTCAAGCGCCACTATATTTCTTTCAGATTCTATTTAAACTTTATGAATGTTTTACAGATTGTTTTATCTTGTGCCTTAGGAAGAACAAACTAAATCTTCAATGTACAAAGAAAAAGTAGACAGAGAAAAGAAGCATTCATTTTGAAGCAATTTGCTCATGCTATATTGAATAAGAACTGCAGTATCATCACGCCTGTTTACCAAGAAGTGGGTGAAACCAGCACATTTTCCTGCTAATGCAAGAAATGTTGTACATCTGTTAATTTTCTTACACAGCTCGAGATCCTTTTGTGTCTTCTTAATGCTTGGTTAAATGAATGTACTTGCCAATGTTCAGGCCCCGTATTCAATAAAGAATGCCTGTTAACCTTATGAAAATAGAAATGCAGTATTCACAAATTATGTTAATGCAATGTCAGACTTTGTTAATGTTATTTTCTAAACATAAAGAGCATATGGTATCATCAGAATTTGGCAATTAGGAGATGCAATTCACATGCAAATCAGAAATTACCATACCACTTGCTTATCCACTTTGATCTGCTATGTTTACAGCTGCCCAACAGCATCATTTTCTTAGGATTAGAAAAAAAATATTCAGTTACAGTTTATGAAAGACTGAACAACCTAGCCCCAATTAAGAAGTAATAATTATAGTGCTGACAAAAACACTAACATTAATTGCACATAGTCTATTTATTAGGTAAATTCTAAATTTGAACTTGTTATTTGCCAGCACTTGACATGCACTTCTAAGGCTCTGGATTTTATTACTATCAGAGACATTTTCTAAATCGAATTTGTACGGTAGACTATCTTATGGTTTGATGGGTTTCCTCCAACCACCTTGACAAATAACGGTAGGTCAGTTTCTCCTAAAATCTGAACCTATTTTTTTTTTAAAGATATAGACCCATATGCAAATACATTTTTTCTCCTGACTTTTCTCCTAGGTGATATTTTAAAGCATGATAATAAAATACCTTAGTCAGGAGTTCAGTTAAATCAATGAAGACAAGGAGAGCCATCACTTATAAAAACAGTGCAACCGAAAAAAATGGTATGTAATCAGGAGCCACATTGTGGTAATGGATACCATGAATAAGGACAAGTCTCCACAATATGACTCATTAATGCATTAATTTCAAAACCACTTTAATATTGCCATAGCTGGCTATAACATACATTGTATTTAAAACCATTTAAAATAACATACAAGACACTGAGCGTGATGCCTAATTGCACTATGACAGTACAACAGTTATTCTGCAGGGTGGTCGCCCAGCCATTGCCTCTGCAAACCACCCCCACCCCTGTTGAATTTTCTGTCAGGACCTCCTTTGGCATTGAAAAACAGGACCTCACAGGGAGTTCAAATAATTTCCTTCATGATGTACATGTCACAATCCCCAAGGCTCATATTCTACTTGCGTAAGTTAGAGGTCACTGTGTTGCTGACCTGCAAATTTCTGTCATGGAAGCCACTCTCATCAATCCATTCTAGTCGCCACTGTAGCTCCTGTGCTGTTGCACTTCAAATGCTTTTCCTCATGGCAGCCGCTGGATGCTGGAGGTGATCAGCTCTCTGCCGTTTGTTTGTGCAATTTTTTGTGAAACTTCTGCCTAGCACAGCATGGTGGTGTTTGGTGGTGATGTCCACACCATGCCCAGCATCTTGGCCACGCCCACCAATGTTTCTCAAGGCAAGCATTGGCGTTTGTCAAAAACTGCACAAACGGCAGAGAGACAATCACTTCTAGCATCCATCCTTGGCAGGATTTCCCCTGTTTTGCATGTCTGCGGAGAATCTTGCACTCCAGGAAGCCAATCTGGAAGCTTGAATTCTTCAAAAGGCATCCCCAGCTCACCTGCAGACGTGCTCTCTGCAAAGTTTGGTTGTTCTAGTGAAAAGGCCTTCCAAGGTACAGTTTCTGGCAGTAAACTGAATATGCGGAGAGCCGGTCGGGATGTGTGCACTAAGAGATGAACATGCATTTTCACCTCCTCCTATGCATTACATCACAGACATTAAATGCTACAGATCACTGCTCATTGCTATGCATGAGTGATCTGCAGGGTGTGGTTCTGATTACTGCGGGGAGGTGTGGTTTGTTGTATATAAGCCTGCTCAGATCATTGTACCCTTGCTCATGATAGTGCAATTTTTTTTACTACTGCTGGGTGTGATTAAACTGCTGGATACCTGTGTTTGACCTTTGCTTGATCTGACTACTCCTTGCCTGCTGCCTGAACTGACCTCGGATTGTTACTGGAATCTCCTTCCCTGATGATTTGGTGCTGTATTACTCTGAATTACTGTGTATGACCTCTAGACTGTTGTTGGATGCATTTTGTCTGCTGAATCTGTGCCACGCAATTCTGATCTGCTGTGTATGACCCTGGACTGTTATTTGGCTACGCTTGCCTGCTGATACTGAGCCACACGATTCTGATCTACTGTGTATGACCTCAGATTGTTTCTAGATTGCTTCTGTCAGTCTCTGTTTGGCTCTGGTGTACTATTTCTCTGCTCTACCTCTAGCTCCTATACCTTGCACCTTAAAGGCCTGGGTGTAACCGAAGTCGGGCATGGGGTTGTCTCATCACCTCCCATTCAAGCGGGGACGTGCCACATGGGGTGAAGACAGTCAAGTTAGATTGGGGCATAGGAGTTGATCTGTGGGCAAATAGTCTGCCAAGCCTTACAGCCTTTTAGACCACCAGCAAGCAAAGCATACTCAAAATATTTTCAATAGTATTTTTTCAATTACTTTTCAGTACTTTTTCCATTGCAAAGAGCTTAAAAGCTATTTTAAATCAAAGATGAAAATGATCTCCAAGGCCCATATGCAATTCACATTTTCTCCTGAGTTTTCTCCTTGGTGATATTTTCACAACTTGTCAATAAAATGCCTTTTTTTAACCTCCTGTAAACAATAAAATACACACAATATTTATGATCATGCTTTTATCAGACTTTGTCAAGTGCTGAAATAGGATTTAAATACAAGATTAATAATTATCACCTAGGAGAAAACTCAGGAGAAAAACTTAATTTCATAAGGCCCAAAAGCCTTTTATTCCTTTTTTGACATTGCAGAATAGAGATGTCGCGAACATAGAATTTTTGGTTTGCTAAAGACGAACACGAACTTCCGCAAAATGTTCACGAACAGGCAAATCTGGCGAACTACCATAGACTTAAATGAGCAGGCAATTTTTAAAACTAACAAAGATGGTTCTTGCCACGAAAGTGCTGAAAAAGTTGTTTCAAGGGGTCTTACACCTGGATAGGGTCATGCCAGAGGGGGGGTCCATGCCAAAAGTCTCACAAAAAATTACAAAGTTGATGCAAAGGTGGGTTTTAAACCCTAATGGGCAGAAATCCCATTTTGCACAGCTCTGGGTGTCAGTGGGCTGTGGAATGTCTCACACAAAAAAAACATAGGAGACCTATGTTCTAGCCCTCAAAAGCACTGTTTGGAGTGCTTTCACACTTTCCCTACCTATCTGCAGCAAGTCTGACCCTGCTCTCACTAACAGTCAGCAGCCAGCAGAGAATTGATCTAATATGGCCACTGCAACTGCTTTTTGATAGGGGGCGGGGGGTCCAGGAAAGGGTGCTATCTGATTGGCTACCATGTGTCTGCTGACTGTGAGGTAAGGGGTGGGGTCAAAGTTTAGCTCAATGATGATGTATAGGGGGTGAATCAAAAACGCCAAATGTTCGCTGTTTGCCGCGAATGCGAACAGTCGATGTTCGCAGAATACTGCTCGTCGGCAAACTGTTCAGACCATCTCTATTGGAGAACTCAATCAATAAGCAATATCGATTTGATTATATTTGACTTACATTTGATTATATATCCTTTAGATTGTAAGCTTGCAAGGGCAGCGCTCTCTCCCCTATTGTGTCTTGGAAATCATTATACATTTTATTCATCATGTTACTTTTATTGCTGTCATTACCAATTTTGTATTTTATATTCTGTATTTTGTATTGTTTTTGTATTTGTCTCTAATTATGTATTTTGTATATTGGTGTACACCATGATATCTATTATTATTTACCCCATGTTTTTTTCTTAGTTTGTACAGCGCCACAGAATATGTTGGCGCTTTATAAATAATAATAATAATACTAATAAAGGTACATTCACATCTGCATGTTAGTGGTGGGGTAGATTGTAATGGAATAATAATTAGATGGTGCATATTAGCGGTTGCGGTGTAGGCATATGCGATGGACTGTATGCTTTACTGCATGTGTTGCACTGTGTACGGTCCACAAAATGTGACCTTTTCACACCGTTGTCTTGGGATTCTATTTTTCAGGATATGCAGTGCAACATGCATAGTGTGGAAACAGCCTTAAATAATTCCACAAACCATTAAATAAGAGTATTTAAATCAGTTAAAGCAGTTGACTTTTAAACACATTTTTCTTGGCTTGTAATTTGCTTTGAAAGATCACATATACATGTTTTTCTCTGCCTTAGAGAAGTTAATGTGCCTTGCTCTTACTTGAAATCACCTACCAGAAAGTGCTTTCATACCACTTGCTATGCTAACAAACGCCATTAAGTTAAGAAAGTTCACCCAGGCAGCATGTATTGTTTTATTAAGCTGACTCAATTATCTTTGGAATTGTCAGCCAAGATATTTGTCTAATTATCTCTCAGACTTATTAGCAGCAGGCATAACATTCAACAAGCATTTATATTAAATTCAACTTAAAGGGGCGCTATGGTGAAAAATATGTTATTCTGATTACTCTGCTAACATGTATATACAAGGGAAGGCATCATTTTTTTAAAGCAGTGCTTTCTATTTCAAAGCCTCCTGGCACTGCTAATTATCATGTGACACCTTTACTACATCAGTAAGTAGCCTTTTCAGTATGGTACTCCCCTCTCCATTTGGTTTTGCTTTAACTGCCTTCACCTCTTTCTCTCTCTCACACACACACAGGCAACCATCTCACCACTGAAATCATTCATTCACACAGGGCTCCAAAAGTTGTGTGCTATTGCTGTTGAAATCCTGAGAGAAATGTGAATAACCATGAAGCTAAAGCCACCTGGATCAAAGACACTTTCATTACTAGTGCACTATGGCTTCTGCTGTGGTTGCTAGGAAAAAAAAATATTGCTTGTTGGGGCATATTTATCAATAGTGGCTAAAAGAAAATTTTGAGGGGGTTTCTAGTAATCATACAGAAACTGCCTAAGCTTTTTTAAGAAAGTGTGATTCACTCTGAAAACTCCCCTCTGAGTGAGGTAATATTTATTGTGGCTGCTATTATAACACAGAAAATGGGGACTCATAATAGTATTTTAATGATAAAATAGCAGCAGTCAGAGAAATTCTTAGGGTAGGGTGGACTGAATGATGCCAATCTGAATACTCATCATTCATAAAAAAAATGTGGCTCTCCTATCTTTTAGCATAGCAGCTGTCTGGGCTTTACAAGGAGGAGATGTGACTGACAGCTATGATAGAAAACTTAATGCAGTTCTGTGGGAAAAAAATATCACATACATTTAAAAAGCTGTCAGTTCAATCCTCCAGTGTGGCAACTTTGCACAAGTTCTATAGTTTCTAAAAATGTATACAAAACTAGTGCAAAAGTCTTCTTATTTTGTAAGTAGAGAATTGGCTCTCACAACACATGCAGATTACATTTGTGATAAAATAGGTAGAACATAGGAAAACAAAACTAACTTAACTGCTTTGATAAATGTGCCCATTATTTTTTTAGCCCAGTCATTCAGCACATGTAACATTACCTCTGGAGGAACCTCCAGACATAAAAGAGAGCATTACAGCCCAGTCATTAGTACATGTTATTCTCTCTTCTACCCCCGGAGGTCCCTCCAAGTGTCTTCCAAACAGCAAGCAAATAACTTTGTGCTCCAAGCTATGTGCTTGCTGCTTGGAAGACACCTGATGAAGAAGATTTTTGATTTTCTTTACTCCAGCTTCAGTGCCTTTGGGGCACCTTCTCAGACCCCTTTTGTAGCTTACCCTGCAGTATTATAGCAGCACAGACAGCCATACCATCCCAAGGAAAAAAAAACACAAGTATAAGTAGATAAATAGTGGTTCTACTTACATACCATATATATTGTGCTGTCCTCATTTTGATTTAAGTAAATTTCATATAGTAAATAAAGAGAAAACTGAAGCCAATCCTGTAATTTCCTTTCTTACTCTTTTTTTTCTCCTAGAAACTGCACTGTCATATCTAGCTTGCTTTATATACACATGTGAGCACAGCATAGATCCTATGTCAGCAGCTTCTCCCTTCTAAGTCTGGTGTCACACTAAACTGCCCTCAGCCAATCAGTGAGGAGCAGGAATGTGGGATCGCAAATAACAAGCTTCCTTCTCCCCAGCAATGTACCAAATAGAGCCAGGCTGACTGAGATAAGATTTATTACAGCAGAAACATTTATGTTTATATCAGAATCAGAATAATTTATTTTGCCAAGCATGACAGGATCATGCCCGGAATTGGGTTTGGCACAACACATAGCTCAAGTGGATATTGAACGGATATTGAAATTGGGTCAGGGTCAGGTTGTAGACTGCAGAATAAATACAGAGCGGTGGGTACATGTAATTTGATTGTATGGCTTACTTTAATTAAGAAATATGTAGGTTGATATAGCACAAGAGGTAGGGTCCCACATTTTAATCCAATAAATGAGTTTTATTATCTTGCCTGCCTTTAATATATTTGTATTTAAAAATACATATAAAACATTATTTAAAAATAAACTATTGTGAGGATGCTTTAGAAACACAGGCCTCATAACATGCCTCTGTGTCCCCCCCCCGGCCGCGCTATAGCTCCCTGAGATTAGCGACAATATTTGTCACTATCTCTGAGGTAAACATGGAGTAGAGGAATTCCCTGTTCAAAACGCTCGCCAGGTGCATTCCTTCTGGGTTTCCAGAGCTGCCATTGGGCCGCTCTATCTCCCTGGCCATGCCCCCTACCACCCCCCTGCCTCCCTGCACGATATGAGAGTCTCTCTTTGCAGCATTGTGACCTATAGGTCATAAGAAGTGAAAGTGGGTCAGTGTGGCCCACAGGAGCGGTGGGGAGCGGTAAATTTTCAGCTTATCGGTGTGTGAAAAGTTTATCACCTTGTAAAAAAAAAAAAAACACATTCAGTTTATATCTTCTTCTGAACTGATTAATTTTAGCTATAATATAAAAGGTAATAGAAAACCCTTTATCTATGGAAAATGTTAAAGGTTCTTAAAGTAGATATTCACATATTTTACTTAAGTAAAATAAATGTTAAATCCATGGAGGATCGGCCAGACGTTTAAAGGGGCTAATCAGATTTAGGAGCTAGTTGCTATATTATTAATCAATTGGGAATATCTGTATGATTGATTAAGCAAGTTTAGTTTAAAAGTATGTGTAAACCCTATACGCGCCCTGCATAACTACCCAAAAGCTTAAATTGTCACAAATATTGTTTTATAACTAGAGATGGCCCGAACGGTTCCAGGCGAACTTTCAGTGGTTTGCGTTTGCCAGCGAAGACCTGTTAAGGCAGCCATACATCAGCAGATTATGGGTAGAGTCAACAAAGAGACAAATGTATCTCTAAGTGAATCTGATTAGAGATAAATTTGTCTCTAGTCGTAGCTGCCCATGTACTGCAGGCCGATTCCTGTACGATTTCAGCATGAAATTATGTATAAATATGTCCCATGTGTGTGCATTTATTCATTACCTGTCCTGTATCAGCCTTCACCTCCACATGGTGTCCGTCCATCTCTCCGGAGTCTATCAGCCGCATACATGCATAAACGCTAGCGGCGCATAGCATCTGACGTCAGGTTTAGAACCCGGAGAGATGGACGGACACTGCGTGGAAGGCTGCTACAGGACAGGTAATGTAAAAATGCACACATGGGAGGAAAATTTATACATTGGCCAATTTCGGAATGAGCGACTAAACGACAAAACCCCTGCCATTGCCGCCGCAATGTATAAATTTGCCTCCCATGTGTGCATTTTTATATTACCTGTCCTGTAACAGCCTTCCGCGCGGCACACCGAACCAACCAACTTCCGCCCACCATCTTGCAGCATGCGCAATCAACAATGCATCTAATTTTCATCTCGTCAGTCAGGCATGCACTTGGAGGCACCAATTTTCATCCAATTTGATGACAATAATTGAATTGACATCCATAGGCACCTGGTTATGCAAGAGAGATATTGGATTTTCCAGATGGGGACATGTTCCCAAGATGATCTGAACTCAATATTTGATACTCCTTTTAGAGTAGTGGTTCATCATGGTGCTGCATTAATATTTATATCTGTTAATTTTTGTATGCACCATTTTTATCTTATGTGTTGCTTTTTATGATTCTGTCTCTTTAAGACTTAAGTTCACTCCCATCTAGGGGTGTGGTTATGGACCTATAAAAAGGTTGCTTGTATCATTGTTGTTTGGCTATGACTAAGGGCTTTTTCTAGCCCAATACATGTGAGCCTTTCCTGTAGGATGCCTTGAATATAGTTTATTTATTTAAAGCCTACCACAAGCACCTCGGATGTCTGCAAACGTATTCATACTCTGATAGCATGCAATATCAACAAAGATAGACAGGCAATGCCAGGCTTTTGGGAATTTCCAGAATAGAACAAAGCTAAAGTTCCTCTTGAAGAATACTACGTGTATATAATGTTTCTATGATAAAATGTATAATCTGCATTTACTAATTTGAACGAAAAAGAAAAATCTAAAACAGCATGATATAAATATTTTCAAGGTAAATACATTTTCTGGTGTTTAGAAAATGTCTAGCTGATTTAACTTTATGCAATTATGTCTGCTCATTGAATTTTACCTGTAATAGCATTCAAGGTGACTGCAATAAATATGCATTAATTGATTAATACACATTAATATGCATCTTGATGCTCTTTTATCTCCAGCAGTGCTATTAGTGCAGAAACATTAAAAATTATTTTGGCATGCTTTGTTTTTACTTAGGTTAACCCTCATGCTTTTGAGATCTAGTAAAGTTATCTTAAAGCTGATGTTACTGCATCATTCAAACATTTACAAGTCAAGGATAAAATAATGTATGCAAGTTTGTAAAGCTATAAATTGATAAAATATATTAAATGACTAGTAGACCCAAGCCCGTCTAAAAACTGGCTCTAGGGTCTGTTTCTTGCCGCCTGCTACATGTTACTGCGCCCACGCGCACACACCCGGCGCCCGCACGTACCCGACGTGCACCGCCACACGCACACCTGCCATGCGTACACCCGCCGCACACCCGGCCGCCCGTTCACATGCCCGCCCGGCTCCCTGGCCCTGTCATCCTGTCTCTGTGAGGCTGGGTCCGTGCTGCGCACATGCACAGTAGCAAATTGCACGGACCAGCTACGCAGGGACACAGGGGTTTTATTATAAAGGATGCACTTCTATAATGTAAAACCTGTATTGACATAATTGTAATTACTTACAATATGCACTCACTGTTAGAACTGATTTGTAACCCATAGCACAGGTGCTTATTGCTGAAGTCTAATGGACAGCTGACAAGTAGAGGATCCATGTCTGTCTGACACTGAGTGAAATTCTCAGCCAGCTGAAGACAGCCAGTGATGGCAGTGGTATATTACTTGCATATCACAGTAACAAATTTACTTAATCAGGTAAGCTTTGTAGTGAAAGCAGCTGAGGAGCAAGTATGATGTTGATAGTGTTTCTCAAATACAGTATGTCTTGACTGAGTTTAAGAGTGAGTTGACCAAACAGGCCTCAGAACTGAAAAAGCAGTTGTTTGTTCTCTTTGCATTAAAAAAAATTGTCCCCGACAGGCAACAATTTTTGCATGTGTGTACTTAGGCTTATAATAATCTGGGAGAGCTCAAATAACCAGTGGAATGGATAAGGTACTAAAGCCTACTCTTGCACTGGCAGATGTTAGTGTTCACAAGCCTACTATCATGCTGGCCATGTGTGGTTTACTAGGGAAATATAAATAATCCATGATGTTATTGGATGGGTGAGACAAAACTGGATTTTTTTTTGTCTTGAATGAAAAATATGTCTAGTGTATGGAGGGAATCATAGAGTGCGTACTACACTAGAATTAGCTATTTGTTTTTGTTTCGATTTTTTTTCTATTTGTCCCTACATGTCTCTTCTTTTTGAAGGTTCTGGTGCATCCAGTTCACCCTCAATACATGGACATAATTATTTCATTATGTGAACATTTTAGTTCATGAAATAACTAGATTTTCTTTTGTAAAGTACTATGAAAAATATCTCAATGACATACAAATATGCAACAACAACAACAAACATTACTATCAATAAATGTGGCTAGATGGATCATTCCAATAATTGTGGTGAGCTCAATGGGTTATCTCTGCTAATTAAAACATTTGTCATTATAAATTCATAAAAACAAGTTTACAAAGGAAACAATAAAAACAATTTAAACTTCAACAATAGTTGTATTTGTAATTTAGTATATCGACAGCATAAACAAAAGCAATAGTTAGACTTTTAGCCATTGGAATCATAAAGCAAAATTCTAATTCTGTAACAATTTTTGTAATGATGCTTAGAAAACAAATGCATTGGCATATTCCAATTTATTTTAAGTTTACGTTTTATTTTCAAGCTAAAAATGTGAACAGTTGTTTGTCCTAAAAAAAATGCTTGTGGTCCCCCATCAAGCATTACCAATTAGATGTTACTTGACTGTTACAAATATAATTAAGAAAAACAGCCATCCGTAAAAATTTAGAAGTTCTGTTTTTCTTCTGATTAATATGTAAATGCAATTTTATTGTAATGTGATTTGTTCATCTGAATGACCAGCCAGAATTTTAAATTGATATGAAATAAATAAACAAATCTCTTGTAACCATGTTTATTTTTAATTTGTCATTTTCTAAAGTACATTACATTCTGGTGTATGAAGAATTGCAAATATTATGAAAACAGCATGCATGCTAATAGTATAATTTAAATGTTATCATTGATGCTATTACTATTTAAATAGTATTTAGTTTTGCCTAGCAAGCCTAAAATGATCATTTTTTAATCTATCCATCTATCTATCTATCTATCTATCTATCTATCTATCTATCTATCTTTCTATCTGTTTTCTTTAGGTATCCATAGATATTAAACGTATCACTTCCAGGGGCAGGCTCAGAGACTGTATCAACGAGTTCCCAATAAACACCCACTGCCATACATTTTACAAACTACAGGGTGGGACATTTATATGGATACACCTTGATAAAATGGGAATGGTTGGTGATATTAACTTTATGTTTGTGGCACATTAGTATATGTGAGGGGGGAAACTTTTCAAGATGGGTGGTGAGCATGGTGGCCATTTTGAAGTCGGCCATTTTGAATCCAACTTTTTTTTAAAATAGGAAGCGGGTTATGTGACACATCAAACTTATTGGGAATTTCACAAGAAAAACAATGGTGTGCTTGGTTTTAACGTAGCTTTATTCTTTCATGAGTTATTTACAAGTTTCCGACCACTTATAAAATGTGTTCAATATGCTGCCCTGTATAACCTGTGGCAGTCCCCAGTGGCACTGATACAGAGGTAGAGTTGGGCCGAACGGTTCGCCGGCGAACGTGGTTCGTGCGAACTTAGGTGGTTCGCGTGCGGGTACCGCACGCGAACGTTTTGCGGAAGAAGTTCGGTTCGCCCCATAATGCACCTGAGGGTCAACTTTGACCCTCTACATCACAGTCAGCAGGCCCAGTGTAGCCAATTAGGCTACACTAGCCCCTGGAGCCCCACCCCCCTTATATAAGGCAGGCAGCGGCGGCCATTACGGCCACTCGTGTGCCTGCATTAGTGAGAGTAGGGCGAGCTGCTGCAGTCTCTCATATAGGGAAAGATTAGTTAGGCTTAACTTCTTCCTGGCTGCATACCTGTTCTGTTCAGTGAGCCCTCAGCCCACTGCATACCTGTACTGTGATCCTGCCACTGCATACCTGTTCAGTGATCCTGCCACTGCATACCTGTTCTGTGAACCCACCACTGCATACCTGTTCTGTGAACCCACCCACCACTGCATACCTGTTCAGTGATCCTGCTGCCACTGCATACCTGTTCTGTGAACCCACCCACCACTGCATACCTGTTCAGTGATCCTGCCACTGCATACTTGTTCTGTGAACCCACCCACCACCACTGCATACCTGTTCAGTGATCCTGCCACTGCATACCTGTTCTGTGAACCCACCACTGCATACCTGTTCTGTGAACCCACCCACCACTGCATACCTGTTCAGTGATCCTGCTGCCACTGCATACCTGTTCTGTGAACCCACCCACCACTGCATACCTGTTCAGTGATCCTGCCACTGCATACTTGTTCTGTGAACCCACCCACCACCACTGCATACCTGTTCAGTGATCCTGCCACTGCATACCTGTTCTGTGAACCCACCACTGCATACCTGTTCTGTGAACCCACCCACCACTGCATACCTGTTCAGTGATCCTGCTGCCACTGCATACCTGTTCTGTGAACCCACCACTGCATACCTGTTCAGTGAACCCGCCACTGCATACCTGTTCTGTTCAGTGGACCCGCCACTGTATACCTGTTTAGTAAACCCGCCACTGCATACCTGTTCTGTTCAGTGGAGTTTGGTGTGTCAGTGTGAAGCAGTACCTTAATTACACTACCTGATTGATGTATACACATGCAAGATGTTTTAAAGCACTTTAGGCCTGTCATTTAGCATTCAATGTGATTTCTGCCCTTAAAACGCTGCTTTTCGTCAAATCCAGATTTTTCCCGGGGACTTTTGGCGTGTATCCCACTCCGCCATGCCCCCCTCCAGGTGTTAGACCCCTTGAAACATCTTTTCCATCACTTTTGTGGCCAGCATAATTATTTTTTTTTCAAAGTTCGCATCCCCATTGAAGTCTATTGCGGTTCGCGAACTTTAACGCGAACCGAACCTTCCGCGGAAGTTCGCGAACCCGGTTCGCGAACCTAAAATCGGAGGTTCGGCCCAACTCTATACAGAGATGGCAAGTCGACGATACTGGAACCATGGTATATGGACAACAAATAATTTGTACCTGTATGCAATGATAGTGACATAATAGTGCTTTAAAGAGGAGCTGTTAGGTATAAGGTCTCAGAGAAAATAAACACATATATCAGTAGCTAAAGATTGGCTGTACTTACATTACACATGCATTTCACTGTCCACGTTTGGATTTCACAGAATTTGTATATAGTATATGCAGAGATAGATGCTCCTGACAGCTCACGGCAGGCTCCATGTTTTTCTGTCAAATGTGTCGTCATGTCCTGCCTGCTTCCTGATCACAGATAAGCTTGTACTTGAACAACACAGTGTGCAGTGAATATTAATGAGCCATGTGGCTAGGAACAATAGCTGACTCCTGCAGTGTACTCTGCCCGGAGATTTATCAGTGCTACGCGCTGGACTGATTACAAGCTGCTGTAACGTCTCATTAGCAGCCAAGGGGAGGGCCCCAGAATGCTTTGCAGTTTAGTATGCGGCTTGCGTCCTTATGGGTCTATAACAGCCTTGCTGATAAGCACACATCAAAGGTAACTGAGATTTTTATCTTCACTAATGGCTTTATGGCTTCCTTCTAAACTGTTTAACACAGGAGAATAGAGGTTTAAATTAGCTTCTGCAGCCTGACAGTTACTCTTTAAAGTACCCCTAAATGGAGAAAGATCTGGAGGCTGCCATAGTTATTTCCTTTTAAACAATACCAGTTGCCTGGCATTTCTTGCTGATCTCTGGTTGCAGTAGGATTCCGAATACTACACCTGAAACTAGCAAGCGGTTAATCTATTCAAACTTCACAGTTACTCTAGGAGAGCTGGACAAGGCAATACAAGGTCCTTAACCTACTAGCAGGACCAACATCTGCTCCTTTGGACAAGGAGGAACCAGATGAGGATTACCAGAGCCCTACAAAGTGACATTCAGAATGTTTATTAAGTCTGTGTCAAAAATCAGAAACAGATTACATGAGTATGGCCTGAGGGACTCTAGTGGTGAGTCGGGTCATCTCGGCATCTCCACGGTACTTTGTAGTGCTTGACTTGGGTGCCGCCATCGAAATATGCAATTAACTTATTAGTGCAGAAAAAATATGATCATTGATAAAGAAAAAATAATACGAAGTAAGCTCCATAAAAATGAAAAGGGCTAATAAACAAATACCAGAACAAATTATTACAATTTCAATCAACAGAAAATATTACCACCTCTCATTATACACAATGATGTTCTATTATTAGACTACTGCAGCCCAGTAGTTCAGCAGGGCTGCCAGACAACTGATATTGTTTAACCCCTTGCTGACCTCTCCACGCTGATTGTCGTGAACACGGTGGCAGCCCCAAGACCTCTCTACGCCAATCGGCTTGAAGTGCTAGGGGCTTGGATTGCAGGAGATCATGTGCGCCGATGCATGTGCATCCCCGCTAGAATGACGGAGCTCTGCATCGCCATCAGTCTCCCAGCGGCAACTGCCGCTTGGAGGCTGTTAGACGGCAAAATTGTAATCTAATAAGACTGTACAGCACTGCGATCTAAGGCAGTGCTGTACTGGGGACAGCCGTGTCACTCGGCTGTCCCCTCCAGAGGCACAAAGGCAATCTGCTGTCATAGGCTGATGCCTATGACAGCCGATTGCTGTCATTGGCTAGCGGGGGGAGGAAGGGCGGGTTTTTTTTTTAAATAAATAAAAAAATAGAATAATTAATAGCAAAAATAAATAAATAAACAAGCTGGCAGGGATCAGACCCCACCAACAAAAAGCTCTGTTGGTGGGCAGAAAGGGAGGGGGATCACTTGTGTGCTGAGTTGTGTGACCCTGCAGCGAGGCCTTAAACCTGCAGTGGCCTATTCAGTAAAAAATGGCCTGGTCACTAGGGGGGTTTAACACCGCAGTCCTTAAGTGGTTAAAAGAAAATAACTATGGCAGCTTAAATATTCTTCTCACTTCAGTGGTCCTTAAAGTGTTTTTTTTTAATTGCCTGTTTACATCAAGACCACTAGGGAGTAGTGTAGCTGCAACCCTTAGTATGTACAAGTAATCATGCAAATGTTGATTGTTAAGTTTGAACCTGCCCTTTTGGACAAGGTTACATTTAATGACAAGACACATAACATTTAAATTGCTCTTTTCTCCTGGACTCAAAGCACTTCAGGGCTGCAGCCACTTAGGGTGTGCTCCACAGGAAACCAGGATAATTAAGGAGCCTTGACTAAGGACATCTTACTGTTTTGCATACTGGCTTGGACTAGATTCAACCCCTGGTCAAAGGCTCAAACCCTACGTCAAAGGCAACCAGTACGCTATCCATCTGACTATGAGTTGTGATGTTAGTATGTGTAGACACTTGACAAAGGGTACCCAAAACATTGCATTTTCTGTCCAGTGAAGCCTTCCTTTCTAAAACATGCAATAAAGCACAAATTTATTGGCTTAAAACCTAGTGGATCAACATGTTTTTATGAAGATGCAGAGGGAGAGAACAGATAGTCTATGGATAGAGAGGGCCCGAACAGTTTGCACATGAACTTGTTCACGCGAACAACGCGGGTTTGCGTCCGCATCGAAACGCGAACTTTATGCGAGTTTGACTAGCCGCTTATACTACATCATTGGGCTAAACTTTGACCCTCTACATCACAGTCAGCAGACACATGGCAGCCAATCAGGCTGCACTCCCTCTCTCCTCACACTCCGGACCGGTATCGAACCCTGATTCCCCGGCTATTACCCGTGGTCACCCTGGTGCAGAAAGTACCAAAGAGAGTTGATCACACAGATGAATGAATGGCAGACTTGCCCTCCATAACAGATTTCCGTTAAAGGAATTCAAGTGTACTCATCATTATACAGGGCCTCAAAAGAGTCCTGTATTGTTATTTTTCATGACTATCTCCCTGAGTCGGGACTTGTGTGCCGTGCCTGCTGCCTTCCTTAGATGTGTGGTGGTAGCCATTTCTCAGGCTCCCACTCCAGACCGGACCATACCCGGGGAATCAGTCAGTCCCCACAGAGCATCTCTGCCTGCAGGCCGCTTGATTGCCTTCTCCACCGCCACCAACAGGGTCCAGGACTCCAGGTGGATTCCTGAACAAAAAGAATAATTATTTTTCTGGTGCGTGTACATGCCTGCCTGGGGCTGCAACAACAAAATAAAAAGGCATGTACATGTGTCAATTCCCCTTCGTGATTGATACCTTGCTGCGGTGAAGGGGCTTACGTATCACAATGAAGCAATGACCGGCTATATGAGTGTGTTGGGGGGCACACCTGACCCAAAATAATAAGGTTGTTGCTTCACTGTGGACATACCAAATTCGATCAGCTGGACACTCAGTCACTGTTGTTCTGTAATTGAGCTACTTCAGCCCGACCATATGGGCTTGAAAACCGCCACCGCCTGCACTCTCACCATGGTGCGCACCAGTCCAGCATGGCCATCACTACACAAACAGTTGTTTGTGGTGTGTTACACAGTGAGTTTGGTCAGTCAGTGTGAAGCAGTACACTAATTACACTACCTGATTGATGTACACACATCCAAGATGTTTTAAAGCACTTTATGCCTCCAATTTAACAATGCAATGTGATTTCTGCCCTTAAAACCCTGCTGTGCGTCAAATCCATAATTCTCTCCAGGACTTTTGGCATGTATCCCACTCCGCCATGCCCCCCCCCCCCCCCCCTCCAGGTGTTAGACCCCTTGAAACATCTTTTCCATCACTTTTGTGGCCAGAATTAGAGTTTGTAGTTTTGAAAGTTCGCCTGCCCATTGAAGTCTATTGCGGTTCGCGAAGTTCGAATGTTCGCAAACCTTTGCGGAAGTTCGCTTTCGAGGTTCGCGAACCTAAAATCGTAGGTTTGAGCCATCTCTATCCATGGAAGCAGGAGAGTTGAAAGATACCAGCTTTTTTTTTCCTGCTGCAAATATGCCAAGTCCCACCCACACAGGCATGTTAATATGGCTCTATAGAATTAAGAGGCTATAGGCACACTGCACACCAGCAGTTTTGGATGTGTGCTTAGCTTTTCAAGGATATAAAATAATTATTTGCATATACACCCACTGTGCAGAAGTGACGCTTCATGGGAGCTCCTTCTTGTTTACATGGAACTGCAAACACCTTCTGTTTTAAGAAGGCAAATGTGTATTTTGAACAAGAATTACAAAGCTGTTCTTACTACATATTTATCAATGTAAAATGCAGCCTGGACGGGTCTCTTGTCAAAACATTAATTTCAGCTGCTAAATAATCCCTGCTGTTCTGCATGTGAATTGGAAGGTAAGTAGCGCAAAGTTAATTTTGTGCAGCTCAGTAAATAAGAACGCCACTCTATGGCAAACAATCCTCTTAAAAACACATCAGCAGAGAATGAATCCCACAGTGACGTGGGCATAGATGCTAAAAATGAAGTGCTTCTGACATTAGGTATTTTCTTCTTGTTCCAAACACAAAACCTCTGCTGCTAAAAATAACAATAATAACAATAATACATAAATAAACCAAAAAGAAGGATAAATCTAGCCAATCCCATTTGACTACAGTATGAATTGATTCAATCTGCACCTAATGTCCTGAGGGTCATTAAGCACTAGAGATATAGACTTCAATGGGCAGGCACATTTTAAAACTTACAAAGACTTTTTCTGGCCACAAAAGTGATGAAAATGTTGTTTCAAGGGGTCTAACACCTGGATAGGGGCATGCCAGAGGGGAATCCATGGCAAAAGTCTCAGCAAAAATTATGGAGTTGATGCTAAGTTGTAATGGGCAGAAATCGCATTATGCACAGCTCTGGGTTTCAATGGGCTGTGGAGTGTCTCACACAGAGAGATACAATAGTACTATCAGAATACAGTGAAATAATAATGCACTGGAGTGGTTCTGTGCCTGCAACTTAATGAGGCAACAGCAGTATTGTGCACACAGCTCTGTGTGTCAGTGGACTGTGGAGTGTCACACACAAAAAAACCCACAAGAGACCGATGTGCTAGCCCTCAAAAAGGCTGTTTGGAGTGCTTTCACAGCAAGTAAGAAACAAGAACACAGGCCTAGCTTATATTTTCCCTACCTATCTGCAGCAAGTCTGACCCTGCTCTTACTAACAGTCAGCAGCCATCAGATAATTAATACAATATGGCCACTGCAACTGCTTTTTGATAGGGGGGGGGGGGCGGCAGGAAAGGGTGCTGGCTGATTGGCTGCCATGTGTCTGCTGACTTTGAGGTAAGGGGTCAAAGATTAGCTCAATGATGATGTTTAGGGGGCGAATCAAACATGCTAAATGTTTGCTGCAAATGTGAACAGCCAATGTTCACAGAATACTGCTCGCCGGCGAACTGGTCAGGCCATCTTTATTAAGCACATGTACGTACTGAGTCATTCAGCTCAATTTAGTTGCAACTATTGCTAGCAATAGGCTGACATTTGACCAGATATATATGTGTGTGATTCAATCAATAGAAAGTGTCATGAAAAAATGTCAAGCAAAAAAAAAAAAAAACACACTTTTCAGAAATTAACATTTCCCCCTTTGTACCCTGGTAGCAGGTAGAGGTCCAGACTAGTTTAACTCTGCCACCACCTGCAGATAAAGAAGGGAGCTTTAAGCCAATTGTTTGGTAAACAGAGCCACCAGAAGACAAGACATCCCACATACTGTATCCTAACAGCGAGTCCCGATATGACATCACAAGCTGTGTGCAAGCATGGAGCACACCCATTTTTTGCTTAGTAAATTTGCTATTACCCTTTTCTTTTTATATTTGCACTGCTTTGGTGAATCGCCATCCTTTTTTCCCAAATGTATTACAGTACAATATAAGCAAGGGAAATAACAATTCAAATAAACTGCAACTACCAAAATAATCAGTTAGTAATATAATTTAGGACAACCTGGAGTAATTCTTAAAGAAAAACAAAACATTTTCAGAATACAATGTTGCTGGGATTATAATATCCATGTCCAATCACTTACTGAGACGCAAATCCCAGTTATCTGGACCTGTCTGGATCAGTAATAACGTACGGGTAGCAATAGGAAACTGCTGCAGTAACATGACCTTAGTTTGACATTAGACTTTCTAATACTAATGTTCTGTAATTTTGTTCTCTCTTTCCCTTTTGCTCTCTCTCTCTCTCTCTTTCTTTCTCTATTGCATAGAGATAAAGGATAAAAGAGAGACAGAGGGAGATGGAGGAGCACATAGAAATGAAGTATTAAGAGAATTAAAAAGGGTATGTTCTACATATTAAAATTAGCTTCAGTTGATGTAACAGTTTGCTACCTGTGCAGCTGTCGATTCAAACAAAAAAGGCATATGAACATCTTTCTCCAGGGAAGGTCTGTCACTTCAATAAAGTCATCGACCTTATCTTTTGTGCGGCTTTATTTCCAAAGCCAGTTCAGAATAACAACGCATTTATCTAATTTTATATTCTATTGAAATTATATAAATATACTTGAAACTTGTTACTATTCATATTAAAACAAAAAGGAAAAAGTGCATTCTAATTGCATACTTATGCTGCAAAATGTGCACACATACTTTCTACATAAAGCTTTGGAATATTCTGTACATGTTTTATAATTAAATGTGCATTTTATGAAAAAATATAATTAAATCTGAGATAAAATTAAATAAATACAATAAAAATCATCTTAGGGTGTACTGTATTTGTTAAACCTACCAAGAAGAGAAATGTACATCTTTTTTTTTCTTTTCTTTTTTTTATATATATATTTTTATTTTCTCTGTATGTTGAAAATTAAATTTAAGAATCATTGCAAAAAAACCAAAACAAAAAAAACCAAAACAAAAAAAAACATTACTGATAAAGAAAAGTGCAGATCAGGAATTTAAAGTATAGATGTACTGTGATGGTTGTACGTTTACTTTTTCTGCTGATTTTGATATAGTAAGGATGCGTCACTTTCACCCCAATAGAAAAAGAGCATCAATACTTTTTAAATAACTTTTGAAAGAAGATTAAAAAAAAAACTAATAAAACTAAAAACTAATAAAAGCATACAGTATCTTCATTCCATTTTACAGAACACTTTTGTCTTTACCTTTTAACTTGCATTCTTCTTTAAAGGTATACCAAGGTGACATGGTACATGATGAGAAAGACATGTGTATGCCAAGCTCACAATTCACTTCCCTTTTTTTTTTACTATGCCTGAAAGAGTTAATATTTAGCTGTGCAAATGACAGTTGCGCTCAAATTAGGATAGGACTTGGCCCATACACAATTACGTCTATCTCCTTAGTTTTCTCCAAGTTGATATTTTTACTCCTTGTCAATAAAATGCCTTTTAAACCCCCAGCAAGTAAGAAAATACACAAAATCATTTTAATAGTACCCTTTCTACTACTTTTGGTGATGTTTTTTTAATTTTTAAATACTATATATGTACTTTCAAGAGAAGATGAAATATGATCACCCAAGAAAAAACTTGGGAGAAAAAAATAATTGCATATGAGCCCTTGTTGGGACCGGGTCAGACTATAGGGTAACCCTCACTGATAAGGAATTAAAACCATGCAACACTTTCTTGGCACAAAATGGCTTCCGAGATCAGGAAACAGTTAAAAGGGTCAATAATCCATAGTAGATTTTAGCCCTGGCTTCAATGAATGCATCATTGAGCAGGGACAATGAAACAGTAAAAACTTAAAAAGTAAAATATAAAATAAAACTGTGGGATTTCTTAAGAAAATAAGTTCTTTTTAGGAGAAGGAGTATATACACAATAGTTTATTTCATCAGTTTATTTTAATATCTGTATTCCTTAGAGTACCGTGCCTGTACTGGAAATAGTATTCTTCACTAACTTTTGGCTGCATATATGGGTATATGACAAAAATATAAGTGTAATACTTAATAAACTAATGTGTATCTATGTGCTAGCACTGTTAAACCCTAACAGACTAGAAAAAAGCACACAGTAAGCAGTATTGTTGTTTTCAGAAATTAATTGTATCCTAAGTCCACGTTCCCCAACCCTGTCCTCAAAACCCACCAACAGTGCATGTATTGTGGAGATCCACACAGGTAGGTAATCAGCTCTGCTGGGACACTAATTACCTCACCTGTGAATGTTTGTGGTTAATGCAAAACATGCACTGTTGGTGGGCCTTGAGGACAGGGTTGGGGAACTCTGTCCTAAGTTATGGCAAATACTTCCACTCATATCATAACACAACGAGGATAATGTATGCCCGCAGTTAAAAATGTGCTAGTTTGAGAGATCATTAAGCTGCTTACAACACATATGCCTTGATTGATTTAGGGCCACATATCATAGCAGATTGTACTATATGTACACATGAATGCCAAAATGCCACTATTTATGCCTGCTACAAAAGACATGCACCAACTATCTATCTATCTATCTATCTATCTATCTATCTATCTATCTATCTATCTGTCTGTCTGTCTGTCTGTCTGTCTGTCTGTCTGTCTGTCTGTCTGTCTGTGTCTGTCTGTCTGTCTGTCCATCTGTCCATCTGTCTGTCTGTCTATCCGCATACTGCCATATTACATGTATTGTATTATTTTTTTCCACTATACATAAAATGAGAAGAACTATTTTCTAAAAAAATATAAGTCAAGGCTCATGTAGTGTCTTTTAATTTGACTGACATGTCAAAAAGTGTTTGTTTGTTTTTTTGGTGTGTACAAACCTAAAAATAGAAAGGGGAATTAGAGCTAAGTATTAGCTGCTAATGTGCAATGTTGCTGACAGGATAAACTGAAAAAATGAGTTTCAAAGATTCTTTAACCGTGTTAGCAAGATTATGGGACCCTTTAAAATGTGAAAAAAAAAGATTATGAGACCCCACTAAGCTGTACATTGTGTCCCTTCCAACAGATACAGATGTTACCCTTTATTATTGCACAGCATTCTGCACACTTGTTTTTGTCTGCCTTTTTTACATTTGGCTGCTCTACAAGTTCTCCAGATACCAGGACAAAAACCTATTTGCGTTTACTGCTGCCCAACTACATTGAGGGAAAATTGACCAACACTACAAAAATACCAGTTGGTATAACGGGTAATATATATATCAACACATAACTGTCAAACTGTATCTACTTTCTTCAAACATGAAATACCATTTTTGCATACTATACATTTATTGCATGGATATTTTAAAAAAAAAAACAACAACAACAACAAAAAAACTTAGTATTAAAAATAAAAGGCTTTACTGGATTCTCAAGACACACCAGTAGCTAATATATTCTGCAAACTGCCATATTCCTTTATGAAATGAGGTTTCACAGGTAAACTGGTCCTAGTATCAATTTTAAACAGACCAATGCTTACCAAAAAGCTAACAAATGAAGATGGCACATGAAAGAGAGGACAGGAAATGGAAGGAATGATGGGGAAAATAATAAAAATCCAGGTAAAGGATGGGTTTTGATCCCTGAGGCAGAAAGGAAATCATCAATATAGACGGGAATGCTTTTTCTCAAAATAAATATTTTTTTAAGAAAAATGCTTACATGACAGAAAAACATGAATTGTGCTAGGTAGTGTAAATTATTATTTTTTCTTTATGGGCATACTGCTAAAATGCATTAGAACAGCATAGCAAGATAACAGATACTATTAAGCAATGTAATTTTTTTTATGTATGTTTAAACTTTGTTACTTCTTATATGCTGCATGGTTTGGGTTGTGTCATTTTAATGTAAAAAACATTTTAATTTGCAAACATTAAAGATAAAAGTCAGTAGTATTCTAGTATATAAAAAAAGATGTTATGAATTGTTTAATAGGTGTATCTTGTAGCCCTATAACATACTTTGCTACCACAAAATATCATGGGCTTGATTTACAAAACGGGGCTAACTTTAGCACTGGCCCTTAGCACTGGCCCTTAGCACGTCTAAACTCAGTTGAAATGTGAGAAGTAGTGATCTTGTGCAAAGTACCACGCGCAAAGTTTTGCGCGCGCACTGCACAGAGCGCAGGGCGCTTCTCGCGAAGTGCCCACTAAAGCCTATGGGACTTAGCGTGCGCATAGGACTTTGCGCGCGGTACTTAGCGCACGATCTGATTGAGAAAACTGGTGCTAACCTACTTAGCACCCTGGTTAGCACGCCTTAAGACTTTAGACATGCTAAGTAGGTTAGCACCGCTTAGTAAATCAAGCCCTATGTCCGTTAATATAAAACTGCCTGACACTTTCCATGCAGGAAGTTTGAAATTCTTGATCCTTTACTTGAAGAACTTCTACAATGATTTTTTTTTCTTGTTTGGAATATTACTTCAAGGACATAACATAACAATCAGTAAAAGCAATGATACAATTGAGCTTGTAAAAAGGTGCTTCAAGACATATCGTTCCAAGCATCCAATTCCAATCTTGAAAAAGTATAAATGTCAAACTGGTCTGATCTGTGAAGTTTGGCCTTGGAATGCCTAAACTACCTGCCAAGATGCGTTACTTCTCAATGAATGCTTATCACAGCAGGAGGCAGTTTAACTGACACAGGATCGAGACAGATGCCAGAAAATGCAGACTGTCTTTCAGGCTTTAAAGTAAAACTGCATATATTTTGTGCACACAAAGCTGGAGTCATAATAATACATAAAGCCTTGATTTAACTAAAATAAAGCATCACTAATATAACATAGCAATAAAATACACCGTATACCCTGCTTTGTGAATTGCACTCAAATGTTTACATGATAAATGCTTTATTTCTCAGATCTGTACTTATATTGTTGAACATTGTGTATTATTTTTATACCCGCAGAGCAGGCAAGTTAGTTGATGCAAAAAGATGAATGAGATTATATTAATCTTTTCAACACGTATGTATTACATAAAAACCAGATTAAGGAAACCATGCATTCAATGGAGCACTTTTTAAATACCTGCAATAATGTGTGTGTTACATGACTATCATACATATTTTATTTGCTAAAAAAGCAATCTGTATTTACAGATATAAAGAAAACACTTATCAAATTAAAAAAAATAACCACAGTATGAATTAAAAGGGACTAAAAACATTACATTAAAAACATAGGTTTCCTTTAAGTCCCTTTGGCTTCCATGGCTCAATAAAATGGCACAGGTAAAAGCATTTGTCTCCATTTTCCAGCCAGACAGTGAAAAGTAAAGCTTTCTAGATTATCTTTGGTTATCACACCCACTTTATCAACATGTTATGCATAATTCGTTTTTGCTCCAAATGTCCTTGTAGAGATACGTGACAGACATGATAGAAAAACAATGAAACCTGATTGAGCAATGGTTTTAAGCCAGTCCAAACACACATGTGAGCTGAGCTGAGCGCGCCCAGACTGGTGCTGCTGCTCTCTAAGGCTGCTCCAGACATTACATCTCATTTCTGCTACTTTAAACCTCTTAATGGAATGACTGGACCGAAATTTCAATGGATTCTAATGTAGCACTTCTCCAGCAACACCTATAAACTTTCAGAACACCTGGATTACTTGGGATGGCAAAGATTTAAGCTGGATTGGATCTTCCTTGGTATCACACACGGCTGGACACTGAACACCTTCCTTGGAATTGACCTGAGACCTTAAAGACTTTCTGCCTCTTTGTGCCCGCCCTCTCCCATCCTGTGAGTAACTTTCATCGATTATCTACAGCATCTATGCTCAATAGACTATATTTTTCTACATATACTATATATTATATCTTCAAATTCCTAAACAAAGGACTGTGTTTTCAAATCCATGCTGTCCATCCATACATCCCTGTGTAAGGACAATTCAGTCTATACAGGCCCTTTGATTTCTGCAGGACACCAGCCACAGCTGAGAAAGTTCACACCTTGACTCTAAATAGGGCCTTTCACAGCAGGAGCCCTGAGCTGTCTCTTGTGCAAAGGAATCCTATTTATTCAAAGGATCCAAAATACAGAGGAATCCTATTCATCACCTCTCTGGCAAAAACTACAGCTCATCAGAAATTATGGATCACTTTGGATGACTGAGATTTAAACTGGATTAAAATTGGACTTGGACTGAAAATGCCTAGCCTGCTAGAAGCTGACCTCAAACTTTGAAATTCTTCAACTTTCTTCAACCCTCAGCTCCTGATCCGTCTTACAGCTTGCAAAAGACCCCTTCCCTTTGATCTCAGCAGGATGTCTATCAGCTGTCCAAATGTCACCATTAAAATACTCAGCTGAGATGCTTATCTTTATTGCAACCTCTGTTCCCAAGAAACTCTTACAAATAGATTCTGCTTTGATTACCCCTCTATAATCCCTTGGGATTCTCAAGAAAACAAGTCGGGGCAAGAGGGGAAGACGTGCAGGCACCCATAACTCAAAGCCAAAGCAATCCTCACATATCTATAAATCAGCTGTATCAGTAAAGAACCCAGATAACAGAGACAGCTGCCACACTCCTGATTACAACCCCCAGCCAGGAGCTAGGAACACAGGCCTCAAAGTTAAGGCAAACAACATTAAAGCAGTACTCTGCAATGCCAGGTCCATAAACAACAAAACAGAAGTTATTCATGATCTAATAGAGGCTTCAGATCTAGCTTTAATTACAGAGACATGGTTGGATCAGAACTCAGGACCCACTCTTGCGGCTGCAGTACCAGACAATTACTCAGTTTTACACTGTGAACGGCAAAACCGCAAGGGAGGAGGATTAGCTTTGTGCTTCAAATCCAGTTTGAATATTAAACCCCTTGCTGTAGCCCCCACCCACTCTTTTGAATGTCTGGCAGCCGAACTCTCAGCTGAGAAAAAAATAAACATACTGCTTGTCTACCGACCCCCTAATGGTGGCTCAGCTTTTCTCAAGGAAATAGCAGAACTTGTATCTTGCATAACACTGAAACACCCTAGGTGGATAATTCTGGGAGACTTTAACGCATGGGTCGATACACACTCTTCCCAATTTGGAACTGAGCTATTTCTCTCCATGAATGAACTGGGCTTCTCTCAAGCCATCAACCTCCCTACCCACAAAAAAGGACACACTCTGGACCTCATTTTCCATTCAGAACTCCTAATATCCAATGTGGAAATTGATCAAGTAGTTTGGTCAGACCACCACACTGTCCACTTCTCCTTTACAGCACCAGCTACAAAACAACAAGTGAAAGAACTAATAAAATATCATTCCTTGAAAGGTTTGACACCCCAACACCTTCAGAACAGCCTCAATCTAGGCGGACTGACAGATCACAACTTAGGCCTTGAATCCATGGTCCTTAAATATAACCACAATGTCTCAGCCGCTTTTGACGCCATAGCTCCATTAAAGATAAAACGTTCCGCACCATTACATCACGCTCGCTGGTTTGACAACTCTATAAAGGAACTAAAGAAACAGGGCCCACAGACTGGAACGAAGGTGGCGCAAACACCAGTCCCCTGATGACATACTTTCCCTAATTGCTCACCTCAAAAAATATCAAACAGCGATTAGCAAAAAGAAGTCCTTATTCCTGTCTCACGAAATTGCAAATGCAGCCAACAGACCTGCCCAATTCTTCCGCACGGTTGACAGTCTCGGCAATCCATCTTGCAGGAAATCCAGCATCAGACCTTCACAGGAACTGTGCAAGAAATTTGCCCACTTCTTCTCAGACAAAGTCTCCTCCATACGATCTGCCATTCAATTCACAGCCCAAGAAACCCATGCAGAGCCATATAACAGGTGCAAAAATAGCCTACCACCATGGTCTGATTTTAAAGTAATCACTGAAAAAGACATCTTGGACATCCTCTCAAACCTTCGCCAGACTACCTGCGATCTGGACCCTGGCCCCACTAAGTTCATGTTGAAATGCCCTGAACTTTTTACACCGGAATTCCACAAAATAGTCAACGGTTCCTTACAAGAACAGTGGTTTCCCTCTACTCTGAAAGAAGCAATCGTCAGGCCACTACTCAAGAAACCATCCTTAGACCCAGATGCTCTAAACAGCTACTGACCTGTCTCTAACCTCCCCTTTCTGGGAAAAGTTATTGAAAAGGCTGTCTACCTCCAACTTGAAGACAGGCTCTCCAGAAACAACATCCTTGACCCTCTTCAATCTGGCTTCAGGAAATATCACAGCTGTGAAACAGCCCTCACCCAGATTTGCAATGATCTGCTCAGTGCAAGAGACAAGGGTCAATGTTCCATCCTGATTTTGCTCGACCTCTCAGCGGCTATTGACACAGTCGATCATGGAATCTTGCTCAACAGGCTACAAGAGTACTGTGGCATAGATGGCATTGTTTTCCAGTGGTTCAACTCCTTCCTGGCTGGCAGAACACAAAGGGTAGACTTAGGGCCCTTCCTCTCCAACCCTGTACCACTAAAATACGGTGTACCTCAGGGTGCAATATTATCCCCCTTTACTTTTCACCATATACATGCTACCACTTGGAGAAATCATACAAAAACATGGCCTGACATATCATTGCTATGCTGATGACACCCAGCTATATTTGTCATTCAAACCTGGCATCACAGACCCTACTCCACAAATAAACTCATGCTTAGCTGAGCTTCAGGAGTGGATGAATATGAATTGGCTAAAACTTAATGCTGACAAAACTGAGGTACTTGTTATCGAGGGCCAGGGCTCAACAGAAAAGCAGCCCCAGTCTCAACCAACACTGCTAAGGATAGGGAGCTCAGACCTGAAAAACTCAGACTGTGTGCGTAGCCTGGGAGTACTGATTGATAGGAAATTAAGCTTCAGGAATCAAATCTCAGCTGTTGTGAAACATTCCTTCTTTCATCTAAGGAATATTGCAAAGATTAAACACCTAATTCCTTCAGAGGATCTTCCAACCCTAGTCCATGCCTTCGTCACATCAAGGTTAGACTACTGCAACGCCCTCTACACAGGCCTGCATAAGAAAAACTTACGCCGCCTGCAACTAGTACAGAATGCCGCCGCAAGGCTGTTAACGAGCCAACCCCGCCATTGCCACATAACACCAACCCTGAGCTCACTCCACTGGCTACCGATAAAATGGAGAATTATGTTTAAGATTGGCTTACTGACATTCAAATCCTTGCACAATCTGGGCCCTGGATACCTGAAGGACTTGTTGCAACTGCATCACCCCCCCCCCCCCCCCACACACAATCTTAGATCAAAAGGACGCAACACCATGGTCACCCCCAGAGTCCACCTCAAAACCTTTGGTGACAGAGCCTTTTGTCATGCTGCCCCTACACTTTGGAACTCCCTGCCACACCCAATCAGGACAGCTCCATCCCTGGAAGCATTTAAGTCTAAACTGAAAACCTACCTCTTTAGTCTGGCATTCATGAACATCTGACTATCTCCTCTGTAACACAACCCAGCCTGCAACCCTTTATTAATCTGAGACACAACTATGCGCTTTGAGTCCTATGGGAGAAAAGCGCTTTACAAATGTTATTGTATTGTATTGTATTGTATGTGCTAGGAATTGAGGTACATTAGAACCAATACATTTTGAGGTCTAGCACCCACAGTGTTTGCACTTATTTTAACTTGATGCCAAATTTGATGTTTCCTATTGAAGCTGACAGAGGTTATAAAGATGTCAGAAGCTCACATATAGCTCTGTGCTTCACTGTGGATGATGTAGTAGGCACCATCTATGAAGAAATAAAGGATTTCTGATTCTGGTCTTGCTGCTCTTGAACATAATAATGATTGAGACAAGCAGAAGCTTCAGACATCTGTATAGAGTGCTGGTAGCTGTGATAGTGCTAGTATTGTGCACTGTCTGTCGCAGCACAAGTATTCTGTACCTCGATCTCCACCCACTGCTCTGTAGCCATTATCTCTCCTGAAATCCATTCATTCTTCTCTGATCCATCTTTCCATGCCCCATGTCACTTCTCCAGACCCCCATTCACCCTTCTCCCAGCTTCCATCCTTCTATCCCTTCATGTCTGCTTACCTTATCACCATTTGTGACATATATTCTGCCACCCTCCTATGCCTACTCTCCTTACCCCACCCACCTACTGCTATCTTATCCTCCTTCACATATCACCTCTCCTGACCTTCACCTACCTACCCAGATCACGTTATTATTCAATGAAAATGCTGTTATGCAGTCATGCCTATTTCCAAAGCACTTTACAGAATGTATATGTAAACAAATAATTCCAGTAACTGTCCCTCATGTGGCACACATATTTTCCCACACTGAAGGTATAATTGGACTGCTGTCTACAACCTTCACAGTGTTCTCTATTACAAATTCTCTGGGCGTTACCTCCCTATCTATTCCTATAACTCCAAAGTTAGGGAAAGTTCTGATTTTCGCATCAGAATGTGACCAATCTGAGTAAAATTGTGAAAATCGGAAATAACTATTTTCTGAGTACCGCGTTCTGTTCTGCCATTGATGTCAATACCACCGACTGCTGCTAACAACAAAGCACCCATGCCTGCTATCCACACCAAATTGCCACATATGTTGTTGCTCAGTAGGCATATGGTAAAAATAGTGAAAATACTGTGTAGTTTGTTTGTTTGTTTTTTATAAAATCAATTTTAAAGTTTCATTGGAAAAGTAGTTTAGTTTTTAAACTGTGTTAAATGACACTTTGCTGTAGTACACTGTACTGCATACTGAGTTCCAAGTTCTGTATGCACATTGTATATATTTAATGTAAGCCAAGGTTCTTTAACCCCTTGCCACCTATGCAGGCTGGGATAGCCAGATTGCTGAGCCTGGATTGTGTGGAGCTCTGCAGCCTGAGCTCTAACTGCCAGCATGGTCCATGGTATGGAGGGGCTCTGGAAGAGAGTGGCTGCCAAACCTCCCCCTCTTTCTCAGAACCCATGTCCAAGCCATGGACAAGGGGCTCTTCTCCACCTTTGTTGCCCAGGAGGTGTTGGCCATCAACTCCCGGGGGGGGGGGGGTTCATGTGGAATCAGAGGATCCACTTTAACAAGATGCCTGCCCCTTGCCAGGTAAAATGAGTAGAGGTATTGATGTACCACTTACCCATTTTACAAAGAGTTACAAAAAGAAATAAAAACACAAAACATAAAAAGTATTTTATGGAAAATTAGTTTTTCATGCAAGAATATTTGGCAAACAGTGACATCAAGAAGATGGCTACTGAGGATTTCTCAGAGTCTACTTTAGAGTGGCAGAATGAGAATTGTTTCACTGACTTCACTATTTGATGAAAATTCTTGTTTGAGAAAACAATTTCCATATTCATGGCCTCTGCAATACAGATACCGAGGCTGTCTACGGCCATTTAGCAACAGGAGTTCTTAGGGATTGGAGGTGGTGCAGGACCTTCTTAGAGGATACTGGTGTTGGATCACTTCTGAGGATAGTGACATGGAATTATCAAAAGGTAAGTATTCATTATTCCTTTTGAACAATAAAAGACTTAATTGTTGTGTTTTAATTTTTTGTTAACTCTGTATGAAAATAGGTAATGGCTACAACAGTAGTAATATCCTGATCTCTCTTTAAAACAAATGGGCAAAGGTCAGTTTCCTTAGTTAACCATTTCAGCCTGCGGGGATTTTTCACCTTATGCATCAGAGCAATTTTCACCTCCCATTCATTCGCTAATAACTTTATCACTACTTATCACAATTTATTGATCTATATCTTGTTTTTTCCGCCACTAATTAGGCTTTCTTTGGGTGGTACATTTTGCTAAGAACTATTTTTTATAAATGCATTTTAACAGGATTAATAGGAAAAAAATGGAAAAAATTCATTATTTCTCAGTTTTCGGCCATTATAGCTTTAAAATAATCCATGCTACCATAACTAAAACCTATGTATTTTATTTGCCCGTTTATCTCAGTTATGACACCATTTAAATTTTGTCCCTATCACAATGTATGGCGCCAATATTTTATTTGGAAATAAAGGTGAATTTTTTTCCGTTTTGCGTCCATCACTATTTACAAGCTTATAATTTAAAAAATGTTCGTAGTATACCCCCTTCAAATGCATATTTAAAAATTTCAGACCCTTAAATAACTATTTATGTCTTTTTTTATTGTAATTTTTTTTCCATGAAAAATTTTATTTGGGTAATATTTTGGTGTGGGAAATAAACAGTTAATTTTTAATGTTATTATATGTGTAAATTGTAATGTAAAAAATATGTAGATGTAGTTTTACTATTTGGCCACCTTGAGTTTTTTTCCCTCTTTGTGCTTCTCGCTAACTGGAAGCACAAGGGGGACGCGGAAAATTTTACGTGCAGAAAGACTGAAGCCTCTTATAAGAGCGCTTCAGTTTTTCTGCTAGGGACACGGTTCGGTGATCAGGAACCATGTTCCCGTTCACTGATCCCAGGGCTACCGGGGGACAGCACGGGGGGGCACCCATGATCGTGCACGGTAATGCGCTGAAGCACAGCACCGCAGCAGAGCAGCCGCCCGGATGTGAGCTTCACGTCCGGGTGGCAGAAATGGTTAAACAGACTTGTGTTAATTGTTGGATGCAAGAACACACATAGTGGCACTGGTGATGTGCCTCATCATTCCTTAGGGTTGATTTACTAATGACCATTGATCTTAATGTGTGCAGATAGCCTAGATTCAGATTACCAGCTTTTATACAATTTACGAAGTGGCTTATGTAAATTGTGTAACACACTATATACATGTACCACTTATGTTGCATATTACTAAAGCAATGTGTGTGGTGCATGTACAGTATAGATTGTAAAACACAGGAACAAAAAGAAGAGAGGAGCGCTCTCTGGTGTATTAACTTTTTAATTGTACTGCTAACCGCAAGGCAATAAAATCACACTTACAATGTGCATATAAAATCAGAGCTTGTCACATAGCTATAGTACGTCACCGCGTTCTGATGTAACCTCAACCGCTTGGCTTGCCTCCGCACTATGGCCAGTACTGCGGGGAATCCTGGGATTAAGAAGCGCCGGCGGGATCTGGAACACGGTAGACTCGGCAGCTGCCCTGCGTCTATTGCGTCATGACGCGTTTCGGCGTTCCACGCCTTCGTCAGAACGCGGTGACGTACTATAGCTATGTGACAAGCTCTGATTTTATATGCACATTGTAAGTGTGATTTTATTGCCTTGCGGTTAGCAGTACAATTAAATAGTTAATACACCAGAGAGCGCTCCTCTCTTCTTTTTGTTCCTGTGTTTTACCAGCTTTTTTACTTTGATCCCTGAGTATCTATTGGAGCAGCACTCATTGGTGACGAGTGGAGACAGTGACTGATTGAGCGCAGTGGAATTGTGCATACAGTATAGATTGTGTTTGCTTAAAGAGAAACCATAACCAAGAATTGAACTTCACCCCCATCAGTAGCTGATACCCCCTTTCCCATGAGAAATCTATTCCTTTTCTCAAACGGATCACCAGTATGGCTGATTTTGTGGTGAAATCCAGCCCACAGTGAGATGTCAGCACCTCACAGCTCTGAGGTGCTGACATCACACTGTGGGAGCCTTGTTGCAGTGTGTGAAATAACAGCTGTTTCCAACTGCCAAAAAAGCAAGCAGCATCTCCTTCCAGTGACATCACTTGCCAGCAGCAAAAATGTCTCCATGTGATGAATCTCTGAATGTAAATCAGGGAGAGGAAAGATTTTACAATGAGCAAACACTGACTAAATCATTTATACATAATTATTGTAAAAAATAAGCACTTTTTTAGTACATTATTTTCACTGTAGTTTATCTTTAAGTCACTACATAAATTGTGTACATACCAGTAATCTTGGCACTATCTGCGCATGTTAAGATTAATCATGTTCAAATTAACATTCTTTAGTGAATCAAATCCCTTAAGAGTTTAGTTTTTTTAGAGAATTAAAATGATGCGTTGGAATTTTAATTCACCTCTAAAATCGTTTTTTACCTCTGATTTCGATTTAGAATTTTAATCTATACTGCATGCTGCGTTTTTTGATCCGTTTTTCTGTTGAATGTATTCAGGGAAATCAGAATTGAAAATCGGAATCGGGAACGGAATCGGAATCAGAATCAGAAAACTGATTTTCAGTGTGCAGGGAGCCTGATAGTGATAAGGCAAGATGAGTTGTAGCCAATACATGGGTGGCATAACGGAAATTCTAATAATCTATAATGTTGTTATTGAGCAGTTCACTTTCAGAGACATTTTAACATGGTTAACAATCTCTAGCATTAGTAGGTACAATTGGCAAATGGTAAATGCTGCATAGTAACCATTTCTAGCTCTGCAGACATGATTTGTTGTTAGCTACAGTAACAGCTCTGTAGCTTGCTTCAAATTAAAAAGCTTTGTGATTTTTTGTTGTAATATTGCTGAAATGACATGTTTCTTCCATCAGTTTATAACAAACAAAATGACCAGTAACAATTCATAAATTATACAGAAAAAAAAGAAGAAAAAACACAAAAGACAAAGACTTGTGTTAAAATATACTGTAATATGAGAGTTAACAATATTAAGGAACGTTGTTAACATTATCACAGTAAAGAATAAGAGTTTAAATGTATTCAAACCTCATTTGTCAGCTTCGTTTTCCAGCATTACTTTAGAATTTCAATTGTTTCAAATGACCTTTGTTAAAGTTTAGTTGTCTTATAAATCCTTAAAATGACCTTTCATAAAATGTGGACTACTCATAAGGCTTTGCAACAAACAAAACTGGATAAGGTCTGGTTAGAAAACAGCAAAAAAAAATATATCTGAGTCTGATTCATTGAAAAGAAAAATCTTAACTTTGATGTTTTCAATATTATATATAAAAAAGAACCTTCATTAATCTGAATGGTAATCTGAACTGAGTCCACCATCTTGTTTGTGATATCACCAGGGCCGGCCCTACCATGAAGCCAACTGAATCATGTGAGTCAGGGCAGCAGACTGTAGGGAAGGCATCCACTCTACACTGAGCCGATCTTTGTCAGTCTCTGACCCTGCTCTGCTGCTTCTGCCTGACTCACAGAGCACAGAACTTGTCTGCTGTCTCTGCTAACTCTTCCACCTCTCCATGCACCGTTGTGCCACTGTGATTCCACTGCTTTGGAGGTAAGGTGCTATTTATTGCTATGCATGTATGCATGAGGAAAGCCTTGTGTGTTTGTGAGTTTGTGAGTGTGTGTGTGTGTGTGTGTATGTGTGTGTGTGTGTGTGTGCGCACAGTGTGTGTATTTGTGTATGTGTGTGTGTGTGTAGTGTTTTGTGTGTGTATGTGTGTGTGTGTGTACTGTATGTGTCTGGGTTTGTATAGGGTGTGTGCATGCTGCCCCAGCCAGCCACCAATCTTTACTCCACAGCATAATATCAGCACCTAGCTAGCGCCTGTTTATCTGTCAGCACCCAGCCACCCACCTACTCACACATCTGTACACTTAAAAGCACCCATTTACTCACCTCTCAGCAGCCAACCACCTACACATCCTCACTCAGCCATACATCTATCAGCACCCATTCACTTGCCTATCGGCATCTAGCTACCCACCTACACATACACAACAAGCCGTTCACCTATTAGCACCCTGTCAATCATTTATCAGCATCCAGCCACCTACCTACACATCTGGACTCCATACCAGCCATACACCTATTAGCACTGTTTCACTTGCCTATCAGCACCCAGCAACCCACCTACACATTCATACACACCTGAGACAGGTAGCACAGCTTTTAAAGAAGATCACACTCCAAAATATTGCTGTAACATGCCTTACCTATCTTCAATATAGGTGCAAAAATTACTGAATTTGATGTTGCAATCTAATTTTTATTCATGTGAAACTGGGCTCATTGTGCTGCTGAACCCACTGATCAGGCACATCACTGCTGCTTCACAGGTGTGCCACAATCATTTTCGTTATAAGTTTGTGATTTCTTTCATTTTTGCAAATTTTCATGACAAAACAACCTTTTTTGAATTTTTTGTGTTTTTTTGTGCTAAAAATAAACTATTTATAGTATTTTCCAGTAAAAAATAATGTTTTTTTTTGAAAATGTTTGCCATATTGGGAAAATACAATGGGCTTGATTTATTAAGCTGTGCTGCTAAAGCAGTGCAGCTGAATGTGAAGGAGCGCTCATTAAAAAGAAGAGTGGCCGCTATACTCGTCATACATAACTACACTTGCTGTTGCGTAAGGAGCGTGTCTTCTTTAGTTGCGCACGCTACTTACATAGCAACGCGCATAACTTTAAATGCGGTTGGTTTTGGTAGGTATTGTGACCGCAATACTTACTACTACTACTACTACTAGTGGCCACTACTATATTAATTTACATAGTTACAGTAACTATGTTAATTAACATAGTAGCAGCACTAGTGAAGTATTGCTAAGTCGCTATGTAAGTGGCATGCATAACTAAGGAGGGCATGCTCCTTCTATAGCAGAAATGTAAGGTGTACATAGCAGCCGCTCTTCTTTGTAATGAGTGGTAGTGGTGCTCAAATACCCCTTTTTAAAATTCGAGTTTGGTCGAATTCGAATAGTAAATTATTCGAGGTCAGTCGAATATTCGAGTCGAATAATTTTTACTATTCGATTCGACCTCGGACTTCGAGCTCACTATTCGAGTCGGTATTCGAGCTCATTATTCGAGCTGACTATTCGAATTGGCCTTAAATAGCTTCCAACACTTGTTTTGAGGGTGAATGATGCAAGAAACATCTTTTTTTCCAAGTAACAACAGCAAGTGATTATGTGGGGATGTTCCTTTAAAAAAAAAAGGTGGAAAGAGAAGTTGTGTCCAGAATTTTGTTCAGTACTGTATATACTTCTTCTTCTATATCTTCTTCTTCTTCTTCTATATCTTCTTCTTCTTCTTCTTCTATATCTTCTTCTTCTTCTTCTTCTTCTTCTTCTTCTTCACTTATTTCTCTTTTCAATTTTTTTTAAAGAAATGCAGTTTTTTTTGAGCGTAACAAATAGCTGGTGGCGCACGCATGTTGGAAGCGCCATTGTATGGGACAACACAGTTTTCAACCCGGGCACCTCTGAAAAATTAAACCTTTTTTTTTTTATTGGTTTTTTGGTTTTGTTTGTAAAACAAATTACACAGATATATAGCTATTTTTTGACGTAATAGCTGGTGGCAGAGTGGCAGCAGAATGTAATTCTGTGTACCCTGGCAGTGGGAAACACAGACCGACAGCAGCAGCAGCAGGAGGAATGGAGGAGTAATGTGAGCAGCTATTGTTTGACGTAATAGCTGGTGGCAGAGTGGCAGCAGAATGTAATTCTGTGTACCCTGGCAGTGGGAAACACAGACAGACAGCAGCAGCAGCAGGAGGAATGGAGGAGTAGTGTGAGTGTGGCAGCAGGCAGGCAGCGTGACATAATAGCCCTGGTACCTAGCGGGTGATACCAGGGCTGTAAATAAACACAACAGGAGGTCCCAGACAGCGGTCGTGCAGCCCACATCGTGTCTAATACACAACTGGGACAACACAGTTTTCAACCCGGGCACCTCAGAAAAATTAAATCTTTTTTTTTTTATGGTTTTTTGGTTTTGTTTGTAAAACAAATTACACATATATATAGCTATTGTTTGATGTAATAGCTGGTGACAGAGTGGCAGCAGAAGGTAAATCTGTGTACCCTGGCGTTGGGAAACACAGACAGACAGCAGCAGCAGCAGGAGGAATGGAGGAGTAATTATGTGAGCAGCTTTTGTTTGACGTAATAGCTGGTGGCAGAGTGGCAGCAGAAGGTAATTCTGTGTACCCTGGTAGTGGGAAACACAGACAGACAGCAGCAGCAGCAGGAGGAATGGAGGAGTAGTGTGAGTGTGGCAGCAGGCAGGCAGCGTGACATAATAGCCCTGGTACCTAGCGGGTGATACCAGGGCTGTAAATAAACACAACAGGAGGTCCCAGACAGCGGTCGTGCAGCCCACATCGTGTCCAATACACCACTTGGACAACACAGTTTTCAACCCGGGCACCTCAGAAAAATTAAACCTTTTTTTTTTAATGGTTTTGTAGTTTGGTTTTACAACCAATTACACAGATATAGCTATTTTTTGAAGTAATAGCTGGTGGCAGAGTGGCAGCAGAAGGTAAATCTGTGTACCCTGACAGTGGGAAACACAGACAGACAGCAGAAGGGCAGTACACAGCAGCCCACTGTAGGTGTAAAATGTGTGGCTGCAGGCGACGTAATAGTCAAAGTGAACCAGGCTGGCTTAGTGAGCAGGAGCCAGGAGGTGGTAAAGGGTGGTAAGGCACATTAACGATGGTTCTTCAGTTCATGTCCCCCTCTCGCCAACAACAGGGGCCAGGAACTCGCCTTCCACCCACGCCTGGTTCATCTTGAGAAACGTCAGTCTGTCCACAGACTTGTGAGACAGACGTGAGCGTTTCTCGGTGACCACGCCACCAGCTGCACTGAAGCAGCGCTCGGACAACACGCTGGAAGGGGGACAGGACAGCACTTCCAGGGCGTACTGCGCCAGCTCGCTCCAGATCTCCAGGCGCTTGACCCAATACTCCATGGGATCAACAGGGGCATCGCTGTCAAGCCCGCTGTAGGACCCCATGTAGTCAGCCACCATGCGGGTCAGGCGCTGGCTGTGACCGGAGGAGGATGCTGCTGCATGCACCTCCTCTCTAGTCACTGCTGCCGGAGCCTGTAGAGCTTGTTGCTGAGAGACAGCAGGTCTGTGGGGCGCTTGCTGCTGGATGCAGGCACCTGCTGCTGCCTCTGTGCTGGCTGGACAGTGGGGGTGGAAGGCTGGGGGAAGGCTTTCTCCAAGCGCTCAACAAGGGCCTGCTGCAAGCTCCTTATTTGTTGCGCTGGGTCTCCTCCTGCAGGCGGCAGGAACTGGCTCAACTTCCCCTTGAGGCGTGGGTCCAACATCATGCTGATCCAGATGTCCTCCCTCTGCTTCATCTGGATCACCCTGGGGTCCTTGTGCAGGCACGTCAGCATGTGCGCTGCCATTGGGAAGAGGCGGGCCACGTCTGCTGGCACATCGACGGCAGTGCTGTCCTCCTCATCCTCCTCCTCTGCCGCCTCATCCTCTCTCCACCCCCGCACCAACTCAGCTGCGCTGTGCTGATCCCCCTCATCAGCAGCAAGGTCAGGGACCTCCACCAAGTCCTCCTCCTCCTCCCCCTCAGAGGTGGACTGTGCAGCTGCTTGCCGCTCCTGCTGGTCCAAGGCTGCCGCTCCCTGTTCCAGCAAAGCATCGAGGGCCCTGTTCAGCAGACAAACCAGGGGCACCCACTCGCAGACCATAGCATGGTCCCTGCTCACCATGTTAGTGGCCTGCAGAAAGGGAGCCAGCACTAAGCACACCTGCTGCATGTGCCTCCAGTCATCATCGGGGACGATGGACGGGATGTTGCTGGTCTTGTCCCTTCTCTGAGCGGCGGAAACAGTGGCCAGGGCAAGGTACTGGTTGACAGCGTGCTTCTGTTCAACCAGACGCTCCAACATCGCCAGGGTGGAGTTCCAGCGAGTCGGAACGTCAAGGATCAGCCGATGGCGTGGCAGCTCCAGCTCCTTTTGCACGTCTCCCAGGCTCGCACAGGCTGCAGCCGAGCGCCGGAAGTGACGCACAACGTTCCTTGCCGTTTTCAGCAGTTCGCCCATCCCCTGGTAGGTGCGCAAGAACTTCTGCACCACCAGGTTCAGCACGTGGGCAAGACAGGGGATGTGGGTCAGGTTTCCCCTGTCTATTGCGGCAACCAGATTGGCCCCATTGTCGGCCACCACCTCTCCGACTCTGAGGCCTCTGGGGGTCAGCCAAATCCTCTCCTGCTCCTGGAGTTTGGCCAACACATGGGTTACCGTCAGCTTGGTCTTCCCAAGGCTGACCAAGTGCAGCAGCGCTTGGCAGTGGTGGGCCTTCACGCTGCTGCTGAGGCGGGGGGTTTGGCCAGGTGTGCCGGAGGATGGCAGAGGATCGGAAGAACCTGCTGCAGTTCCCCCGACCCTGCGGGGTGGCACCACCCACTGTGTTGCTGCTGCTGCTGTGCCCGCTTCTGCTCTCCCATCCTCACCCCCTTCCACCAAGCTGACCCAGTGGACAGTGAAGGACAGGTAGCGGCCTGTCCCGAAGCGGCTGCTCCAGGAGTCCATGGTGACGTGGACCCTTTCACCAACCGTGTGCTCCAGCCCTCGCTCCACATTGGCCATCACAAAGCGGTGCAGTGCAGGAATGGCCTTGCGGGCGAAGAAGTGTCTGCTGGGGAGCTGCCAGTCTGGGGCTGCGCAAGCAAGCAGCGCACGAATGTCGCTCCCCTCCTGCACGAGCGTGTACGGCAGGAGTTGGGAGCACATGGCCCGTGCCAGCAAGCCGTTCAGCTGACGCACGCGACGGCTGCTGGGAGGCAGAGCCCTAACCACCCCCTGGAAGGACTCGCTCAAAAGGCTCTGGCGTGGCCTTTTGCTGGCACGGGAATCAGCGGACACAGCAGAGGAGGCCACTGAGGACTGGCTGCCAGAACAGGCCTCAGTGTCGGCGGCAGGAGTTGCAGAGGGGGGAGGAGCAGTGCGTTTCCGCACTCCTGCTTTTGCTGCTGGAGGAGCAGGAGGGCGGGTGGCTGCTGTTGCTGCTGCTGCTGCTGAAGGCTGTGCAGTGATGGGTGTGGTGCCACTGCCAGCACCAGATGCCTTCAGCCTCTGGAACTCCTCATGCTGGTGGAAATGTTTCGCAGCAAGGTGGTTGATGAGCGAGCTGGTGCTGAACTTTAAGGGGTCTGCACCTCTGCTCAACTTCCGCTGACAGTGGTTGCAAGTGGCGTACTTGCTGTACACTGTGGGCATGGTGAAAAAGCGCCAGATTGGTGACAAAAACAACCCCCTACGGCATGGAACCGCTGCTGCCTGTCTCCCTGTGGTGGTTGGGGGGGGGGGGGGGCTTGGGTGCGGCTGGTGGTGGTACTGGCAGATGCTGCTGCTGCTGAGCCTGAGACACCAACAGGCTGGGGGACCTGCCTACTGCTGCCAATGCTTGCAATGATGCGCCTCCTTGCAAGGCCCACAAGCGCATCCTCCTCCTCCTCCTCAGAGCTGCTGATGACGACATCCCCTGGAGCTGGTGGCACCCAGTCTCTGTCTGTCACCGTGTCATCATCATCCTCCCCCTCCTGAAACATGTCCTGCTGGGATGATGACCCCCCAAACTCCTCTCCTGATGCATGGATGGGCTGCTTGACTGTCGCCACAGTCTTGCTGTCCAATCCCTCATCCCCCAAAGTGCCCATCAGCATCTCCTCCTCCAAATCGCCAACAACAGCAGACAATTGACTCATCATGCCTGGGGTCAAAAGAGTGCTGAGTGACAGGTCGGCGACTGACGGTGAACTGGCCTCCTCCCCAGGCCCTGCTGGGCGGCTGCTGCGAACAGGGGTGGTGGTGGTGGTGAGGGTGGAGGCCTCGGATGCAGAGCTGATGGCGGGCTGCTCATCCTCCGTCATCAGTTGCACCACAGTGTCTGCATCCTTTTCCTCAATGGGACGTTTCCGACCCGGCTAGAGGAAATTCGGAGCAGGTGCTACACGCTGCTGCTGTGTCTCTGCAGCGTGAGTTGCAGATGCTCCTGCTGGGCGGCGCCCAAGGCGTCCACGGCCAGTGGCTATAGGAGGAATGTTAGCCACTGACGCTGCTGCTGCGGAACTGTGCATGGTGGCGCGGCCGCGCCCGCGGCTTGCCACAATGCTGCTCCCTCTCCTCCTGATTCCCTTGCTGCCCTTCCCCTTTCCCAGACCGCGCTGGCTGCCACTTCCAGACATCTTCGATGTTTTGGGCGTAAACACAAAAGTTTTTTAAAAGGGCGGGTGAAAAGTGGGGTACTTTAATGGAGTGGGTTGGTGGGTGAGGTGACTGAGTGAGTGTCTAGTACAGTAAGTAAGTAGTAACAGAGTCAGTAAGTACAACTAGAAGTTACAATAATCAGTAGTAATAATCACAAGGAAATAGAGTGTGTGTACACAGACAGTGAGTGAGTGCACGCACACGCAGGAGCTAGCCTATGAACAGTGACTGAGTGTCCCTACTAGTACAGTAAGTAGTAACAGTGTGTATAACCAGAAATTACAATAATCAATCAGTAATCAGAAGGAAATAGAGTGTGTGTACAGTACACAGACAGTGAGTGCACGCACACGCAGGAGCTAGTAGCCTATGAACAGTGACAGTGAGTGTCCTAGTACAGTTACAGTATATAACTATTCAGAAGGAAATAGAGTGTGTGTACACTACAGTACACAGACATGAGTGCACGCACACGCAGGAGCTAGTAGCCTATGAACAGTGACTGATTGAGTGTCCTAGTACAGTTACAGTATATAACTATTCAGAAGGAAATAGAGTGTGTGTACACTACAGTACACAGACAGTGAGTGCACGCACACGCAGGAGCTAGTAGCCTATGAACAGTGTCAGTGAGTGAGTGTCCTAGTACAGTTACAGTATATAACTATTCAGAAGGAAATAGAGTGTGTGTACAGTACACAGACAGTGAGTGCACGCACATGCAGGAGCTAGTAGCCTATGAACAGTGACAGTGAGTGTCCTAGAACAGTTACAGTATATAACTATTCAGAAGGAAATAGAGTGTGTGTACACTACAGTACACAGACAGTGAGTGCACGCACACGCAGGAGCTAGTAGCCTATGAACAGTGTCAGTGAGTGAGTGTCCTAGTACAGTTACAGTATATAACTATTCAGAAGGAAATAGAGTGTGTGTACACTACAGTACACAGACAGTGAGTGCACGCACACGCAGGAGCTAGTAGCCCATGAACAGTGTCAGTCAGTGAGTGTCCTAGTACAGTTACAGTATATAACTATTCAGAAGGAAATAGAGTGTGTGTACAGTACACAGACAGTGAGTGCACGCACACGCAGGAGCTAGTAGCCTATGAACAGTGACTGAGTGAGTGTCCTAGTACAGTTACAGTATATAACTACAATACAAAATACAATCAATCAGTACTAAAGGACAGCAGAAATACTGGTATAGATGAGAAATAAACAGAGGACAGGAGAGAACAGCTGCCCACACAGGCAAGGCCCTGAGGCCTAAAGCTGTAAGCCTGCAGCAGCTGTCTGAGTCTCTCTCTATGTAACACAAAAGCTACTAACTAAAATACAATGTCTATCTAACAACAATATAGGTGTATATAGGAGGTGTATGTGAGCAAAAACGCTAGGTAAATGACCACAATAAAGCTCTTGCTAAGCCAACGCACAAAGGAGCAAATCTCTCTCTGTGCAAAGTCGGGCAAGGACGGAGAAACGGAACATGGCGGCCGCTATTTATAGGGTAGGGGCTGGCCAGGGTCCCCCTCAGTGATTTGCCGCCGTCAGAGGGCCTGGGAGCCCTCTGATTGGCTCTAAGGACATCAATCTGGGCTATGACGCTATTCGAGCTCAGTATTCGAGCTCGAATAGCGCTGTTAGCTCGAATAGCGCGAATAGTGAATGGGCTATTCGAGTTCACTCGAATAGCCCATTCGAATAGCTCCAGCTATTCGGAGCTCGAATACCGAGCTCGAATAGCTGAAAAAGAGCTCGAATATTCGAGCTACTCGAATATTCGAGCTCTGCTGAGCACCACTGATGAGTGGTCCCTCACTTTAGCAGCGCAGCTTAATGAATTAAGCCCAATGTATTTTCACTTAAAATTCTCAAAACCTAAAATGCCATTTTAATGTGAAAATGACTTTAGTGAAAATTCGAGAGCAACACTGCTGTTGGTCCTTTCAGGGTTTTCTTTTTTTATCAGAAGTAATGTGTTATATTGATATATGATTAGATGTTATAGTGATTAGAGATGTTGGGTCAATGATATGCTAATAATTCTTACTTGCCTGCAAATGTAATGCAAAGTACTGTATAAACAGCAGATATTCAGGAAGTTCTGTTATCGTCCTTCCTCTCCCTGACTTCTTGAGCCTGATAAATTGATTTCTAAAGTTATTGTTTAACATTTTGCAATTATTCGGCATTGTTTCACATAATGCCACGAGTCACTGTATATCCTACATCTAGATAAATAAGTATTTGTCGCCAGACAGTTCTCACATTGCCGTGTTGTGTTATATGGTTTATACTTCTGCCCTATATTCTGCAGAATACTGGTGATTCTAGTTTTGCACATTTATATTACACAAACTTTTAAATAATATAACATTCCAAATCATACCCAAAGTGACATGAGACATTAGGAGATAAACATAGATCCGTAATAGCCCTACTAAGAAATTGTCTAAAGTCCCTTTCTGTTTTTAAGTACAGCAAGAGTTCAAAAACGATCTATGCAAAAAGTAGGTGACACAATACTATCAAAAATATTTTGAGTATTTTCTTGCTTTTTGGGGGTTTTAAAGGCATTCTAAGGACTTGGACCATATGCAATTCACTTTTCCTCCTACATTTTCTAGTAGGTGATATTTTCACAACTTGCCAATGAAATACCTTTTAAACCACCAACCAAAAACATTCTCAAAAAATTTTTATAGTACCATTTCACCTCCCTTTTGGTGTTTTTTTTTTAATTGCAGAGTGCTGAAGAATTATTTTAAATTGAAAATTATCTCTTAAGAGAAAACTCAGGAGAAAAACGTTATTTGCATATGGGCCAAGATATGAAAATATCAACTTGGAGAAAACTAAGGTGAAAAAGTAAATTGCATATGGGCCTGTGGTTCTCCATTTCTTATCTAAACTCTTGCAGTCCTGATTTGTTTCCTTTTCTTGTAATGCAAATTAAATGTATGTAGTATTATACAAAATATGAATATTTTCTTATTTTCTGAAATCGTAAAAGAAAGCTTTAGTAATACATGTAATAAACTATTTCACTTTTCAAATAACAACATTTTAACTAGATACAATAATTCTCCAGACCTTGAAGTGGTGTGAAACCCAGCATTTCTTCTTTGCTCTAAAAGATTATTTACAGCATTATATACTACCACCATTTTTTTTTTACTGGAACAGTATTCAACTAGTTAAACACAGGACTTACAAGCTCCCTACAGGGAAAGCTGGACACATCCGAACTGGAGATAAAATTGTTTTGTGTTTACTTAATTGTATCAAGTGAGGAATGTAAACACTTTTCTGACTGTGCAGACACTACAGAACACAGACAGATACTCAGAAAGCATTTCTGGACACATTACAGTATGAATAAACCAGTTATGAATAAAATGCAATGGCAGCTCTCAGAGCAAAAAAAATTGTACTTTGGGAACTTGTAATTTCTAAATGAATAAAAATACTTATGCAAAAAGCAAATATGAAAACTGTATGGGATATAAAAAGTAGGAAAACATGTTTTTATTGAATATTATGTCAGAATTTCATACCACTTTAAAACTACCATTTAATTTCCCTTTAGATTCTTACTAAAATATGTCAGTACTTAACTTGCATAAGGTTTCTAAGTAATGCTTTAGGCTTTAGGTTTAATGCTGACAATAATGATAAAATTAAAATTAAATATAGGCATATACATTAGACCATTATGCAGAAATAGACCAATCCCCATTGGTGAATAGTATAGAACATTCAGCTTAGCGAGGTCAATTCCCTAGTGAGAAAGGCATTTAATAGATTAATAACTGGTTTCAAGGGCAGCTGAATAAATCCTGATGACTTTTTGAAAATTGGCCATTTCCTTGCTGGTAATGAGTGATTGTGTTCAAATCTACAGGCAAGTCATGTTCTGCTAGATTTATATAGAAAATTAACATACAATACCCCTGCAAATAATAATTATGAAAGAAATAGCCAGCCTAAACCTTTCTGACCTTTTAAAAGCTCAAACTTCAGAATTTCAGCACAACGATCACATTTACAGATTAATTAGCCATCTCTATGGATTCTTTACTCTCTCAATAGCGGTAACTTTGTTTTAAATTGCCTTGTACACTTAATTAAATTGGACCCAATAAAATATTTGCTCTGTCTGGTTTTCTTTCGGAAGATTTTAGCAAGTTGCTCTTTGTGTATTTGGCTGACAGCAATGTTCTATATTGTTTACTCATTCCTTCAGTTTATTACTGAAAGGATTAAAGTGGACCTAAACTCAGAACTTCCTATCTCCTTTAAAAATAAGCAACAGCATAATAACCTATAGAGAAAAAAAAGCTTTGTTACAACTTATAGAACTTGTACAATAAACATGCAGTGTTTACTTCCTGGAATTCCAGAGAGCACAGAAAAGGTTAACCTTCAATGTTTATATATTAGCAAGAACAACTGCACACCACTGCACAGATGAGTCACAGCTAACACTATTGATTTCCACTTGCTGATTACTTGTAGATATCAACTAATTACAACGGCTGATCTCTCTAAACACACATAGAATATATTTATCAGCAACTATATGTGATTTCCTGGTCTGCTGTGCAAGAGTTTAGGTCCACTTTAAAGCTTGCACGTCAATTTTATAGCTAATCTGAAGATGTTTTATACTTGAATAACTGCATGTTTTCCCTATCTTTCCTTTCTTTATAGTGTTACATGTATATTGTTTTTCAAAATGTTGCTGTGTGGTATGAGTGAGAGTTAGGAAAGCATGAAATCATGAAATGGAGTTAAAGTGGGCACTGCATGATTAAGGCTCTACTGCTAGTTGATGTGGTCATGTGACCTTTAGGTTCCCTTAAATTGGACAGAAACAAGAGTGTAGGGGCAAACAATCAATACAAAGTGGGTTCATGACTACACATGATGGTGTTATCAGGATCTATAGGATCTGCACTCTGGTTAGGAGTTGACATTATTTCAGTTTAATTACAGTAAATGTCATGTTCAAATGATTAGCATTTGTTCAGGGATCACACTTGACAAACCCACTGCTTAACTTTAAAAGATGTAAAAGAGCTGCATATAAAGGTCAGCCATGTAAAAGAGAGAAACAAAAGCATTTATTTAGTTAACTTTTCTCATAGGAGATGTTTTCATAACTTATCAATAAAATACTGTTTACAACTAGTGTTGGGCGAACAGTGTTCGCCACTGTTCGGGTTCTGCAGAACATCACCCTGTTCGGGTGATGTTCGAGTTCGGCCGAACACCTGGTGGTGTTCGGCCAAACTGTTCGGGGTTCGCCGAACTACTGAATGCATGGCCGAACAGGGCCCCTGTTCGGCCGAACAGGGCCCTGTTCGGCCGAATACTGCCCCCCATGGGGTCGCAGGCATAAGGGGGGAGCATGCCCCGATCGCGGGGGGGTCGGAAATTCCCCCCACCCCCTCCGCTAGCGCTCCCCCCTCTGCCCGCTTCCCCATACAAAAAGTTTGAAACAAGTTCAATAGTACCTGGGCTGGTGGCACTGGCTGGCAGTGGAGTGAGGAGGAGGAGGAGTCCGAGTAGCAGAGTGACGTTGAGGCCGGGCAGCGGGCGGTTCAGCGCTAGTACCCTTGTGGTACTTCCGCCCTTTCTCTGACCTCACGTCCTCTGCATACGAGGGTACGCATCACGCGTACCCTCGTATGCGTCATCACGCAGAGGACGTGAGGTCAGAGAAAGGGCGGAAGTACCACAAGGGTACTAGCGCTGAACCGCTCGCTGCCCGGCCTCAACGTCACTCTGCTACTCGGACTCCTCCTCCTCCTCACTCCACTGCCAGCCAGTGCCACCAGCCCAGGTACTATTGAACTTGTTTCAAACTTTTTGTATGGGGAAGCGGGCAGAGGGGGGAGCGCTAGCGGAGGGGGTGGGGGGAATTTCCGACCCCCCCCGCGACCGGGGCATGCTCCCCCCTTATGCCTGCGACCCCATGGGGCCCCCAAAATGGGCATGTTCAGGGGTCCCATTGACTCCCATTGAGTTCGGCGTTCGGGCCGAACATGCCGAACATCTGGCCCATGTTCGGCCTGTTCGGCCCGAACCCGAACATCCAGGTGTTCGCCCAACACTATTTACAACCCCAGCAAGCAAATACTCAAAATTAGTTTTATACTACATTTTACCTACTTCATGGTACCTTTTAAATTGCTAAGTGCTAAAAGTGTAATTTGTGGATGAAAGGAAAAATTAATTGGGGCAAAAAAGTTAGTTCAATAGCTTCCATGACATTTCACTATGTTAAAGAAGCACTGTAACAATGTATACTGTATTTATTGATTGACCGTCCTGTCTCATTTGACTTCAGGGTAAGGGCAGGGGTGAAAAAATGGTACTATGGGAAAGTATAGGGCAAGCACAAACAGACCACATTATTGACGCTACTCACAAGCATGCGAGTAGTACATGTTTGCCAGGAACCATTCGCCGATGAACGCCTTCTGCCATCTTTATTTCTGACTGAAGTCTGACTGGATTAGATCCATGCTTGTTTTAGGAGTGTGATTCCAAAACTACTGACCAGAAAGATAAGCAGAATTGCAACGCAACTGCTATTCTTTAACCATTTCAGCCGGCAGGTATTTTTCAACTTATACATCAGAGCAATTTTCACCTCCCATTCATTCGCCAATAACTTTATCATTAATTATCACAATGAATTGATCTATATCTTGTTTTTTTCCACCATCATTTAGGCTTTCTTTGGGTGGTACATTTTGGTAAGAATTTTTTTTTTATAAACGCATTTTAAGAAAAAATTGAAAAAATGCATTATTTCTCAGTTTTCGGCCATTATAGCTCTAAAATAATACATGCTACCATTATGAAAACACACATGTTTCTTTTTGCCAATTTATCCTAGTCATTACACAGTTTAAAATATGTCCCTATCACAATGTATGGCACCAATATTTTATTTGGAAATAAAGGTGCATGTTTTCAGTTTTGCATCCATCACTATTTACAAGCGTATAATTTTTTTTAAAAAAAGTTCGTAATATACCCTCTTCACATGCATATTAAAAAAGTTCAGACCCTTAGGTAACTATTTATGTTTTTTTATTATTATTGCAATTTTTTTTTTTTATTAAAAATGTTATTTGGATAATTTGTGGTGTGGTAGGTAAACAGCTAGTTTTAAATGTAATAATGTGGGTTTCTTTTTGTAAAAAGTGTATGTAGAAGTAGTTTTACTACAGTGAGATTTTTTTTAAGCCCTGAAAGCAAAGTGCTCGCTTCCAGGAAGTATAAGGACGACAGGAAACTTTTTTTTTCATCAGAAAGACGGCGGTTTCTGATGAAAAGCTGTCGGTCTTTCTCCCGGGGACTTAGATAGAAGAATGGGAACCATGTTCCCAATCATTGATCTCTGGGCTAACGGGGGGCACTATGTGTGTGCGCGATCACGCACAGGAGTGGGCAGCAGTGCTACAGCAGCCACCTGGACATGACAATCACATCTAGGAGGCTTAAATGGTTAAAGGAAATAAATATGATAACCTCCATACCCCTCTAAGTTAAGATGTGCTTGAAGGGCCAGATTAATATTCCAGGTGGGGGTGAAGACACCGTGTGTGCACGTGTGTGTGTGTGTGTGTGTGTGTGCGCGCGCACTTGTGGGAGTGTGTGTGGGTAATATTAAAGAGGACTTCCAGATTTTAATGTACGTTCTCTCCAAGGACCACCTTCATATTCATGGGGGTAGCTAACCTCCCCCCCACCACCACCTCTGCAGGTGCTAGGTAGGGATTAGCATTTTGTCTTTGACATAGACAAGAACACTTTGGGGGATGGGGAAGCATGTTGGACCATTATTCCTTAGAATACAACCTTGAGAAAGTTAAACTAATGATAAAACTGATTGGACTATTTGGAGTAATTTGGCAGTTCATCTCCATATCCAATTGAATGGTGCACTGCATATATATAAGCATCACATTCTTCGTACTTCTACATTAAAACATGTACAATTGTTTCTTTTCTCCTTTGTGATACTGAATACATATTAAAGAATGTACCAAGTAATATTTTTTAATACAATTCACTCAAGTATATATTGTAACATCTGGTCTTATAGACTAATAACAATGATTTAATATACTGCATGGATACCCGCCTAGATGTTAAGCAATATGTTCAAGTGATGGCCTTAAGCAAAAAAGCTGTGACAATATTGTCTACACTTATCCTGTTATATATGAAGATGGAGTGACACCTGTGTTATGTGAGTTTAGTGTTTATCTTTGTGTGCGGCAGTGAGAATATAAAAGTCAGTGTTTGTTTGTGACAGTCTGCCCCTTTGGAACTTTATCTGACTGATGGGGAGATATTTGTCTCTGCTACTGTATATACCTGAAAAACAGTAACTAAACAGACTTTCACGCTTGGCATAATTATTAACTCTATCCATTCCAAACAAAAACTACATCTTTTTACTAAAATACTGCCCTTTCTGCTATGCAAGGGCATAGCAATAGCCATAGCAGCCATAGCAGCCATAGCAGCTGCTATGGGGCTCTGGAGCAGAGGGGGCCCAGTTGTTACTTGAGGTATTCACTATTAACGTTCTTGTGTCCATCCCCTTGACGTTATCTTAATGCACATGGAGTATGCAGTCTAGATTGCCTTATTAGATTACAGTGTAGACTGTACATTTCCCAATTAACTCCTTTTCACAATGGAATTGCTCAAAAATTGCCTACAGCTCCCATAATCTCTAGCTACACCACTGCCGCTATGGACATGATATTTGACCCTAAAGACCAAAACTCGGGGCAGGTTCTAGACTTTATTGCTGAAGAAAACTTGTTTAAATGATAGATAAAATTATAATCACTGTCCATAACATCAGACTGTCAATAACATATAATAACTGTCCTCTCCCCTTTATGCAAAATGAATCCAATGAAAAACGGATCCACTGAAACCGACCTTTAGGCTATGTTCCCATGGGGCATTACGGTGCAGCGTTTCAGATGCATTGTAACAAGGAAATGTAACCCCTATGCAACGTTTACAATGCATGCAGTACATTATCATGAAACAGGCATGTTACAACAAAGTATATTTTTCATTGACTGCATACTTCACTGCACGCAGCACAACAAATGGATAACATGTGGCAATAACTTTTCCGTTCTTTTGCGTTTCTGCTATTACAGGGATCACAATGTCCACAATGTGCACCTAGCCTTACATTATACAACTTTGCATGTGTTTTCTGATCTTGACAAAATGCATGTGATTCTAATTTGGCATTTATGACCACATAACTTTTTCTCCATACACATCTCTATGTGCTCATCTGAGACAAGCTTATGCGCTTTGGTTCCTATGATAGAAAAGCTTTTTTACAAATGTTTTGTTGTTGTTATAAGTGTGCTCCCTGCCTCCCTGCCTTTAAACCATGCACCAAATCCTGTGCAGACAGTACAGATTGCCTTTCATTGAAATTCTCACCCTCTCTACAGGCAATAAGATAATCAAATAGGGAATGTGTGTTCTGAGAGCTGAGTAGGGAATCTTGGGACAGTCAAAAACTTTTCAACCTTTGTCTAATACCTTATCTGGCTGTCTACACATGGCCATTAGGACAAGGATGAGAGAACGGACCCTGCTTCTGCTCTGCATCAGGCTGTGTACATTTTCCAGATACTGCCCTCTAATTGTTCTCTACTTGCCATGCCTGAAAACCATGGTTCACATTGCTGCATACATAAGGAGGTGGAGGATGTCAAAACCTCAAACCTGTATTTTCTGCAATAGCATCTAAAAAATGTATTTACATCTTTAAAGTAGAGCCCATAACCATTATTCAATTTCTATTTTAGTTTTCACAGACTTGGAAATGGTTATAACATCTAATAGATGTGTATTCCTGTCTCTTTTTTCTCTTAGAAGTAAATGTGTTTAAAACAGGAAAGTATAGGAAATCTTCATAACTGGAGTAAAACTGGTGATAAAGCAAAAAAAAAAAAAAAAAACTGTATGAAAGTAAGCAGACCAGCTCTTATCTCTCTAGTGAAGCCTTCTATTGTTTTGATACACTACTGAATATCTTATACATACTAGCTCAAACCTACACACCAGTAAGTGAGTGCAGATGGCTTCAGCTATACTAGCCATGTCACAATGATTGTCCAGGAGGAGGCTGACATCAAAACACAAATCAAACACTATTCAGACACAAAGTTCTTGGCTGCTATAGGAATAGTTGCTGGCAGTGACAGCATGAGTAGACTGCTGCAGAGATTGTTTTTTTGAATATGGGGCTGGGTGAATAAGAGCCACAATTAAATTTGTATGCAATTATAGCCAGAACTACTGTATGTAGTAGATAAAATAGTGGCATAACTATTTTATCCACTATACAATTTGATATTAGTACTCTGTAGTGGATAACATTGTGGTTATGCTGTATTATCAGCTACATAATTCAGAACTTAGTGCTATAGCGTACCTATGACCTATCCCTATTCTCAAAAATAACTCTCTGTCTTGATGCCTAATGGTGGCCATATATGGTTCAATTTTTTCATACAATCTTACCATTTCTATGTAGTATAAGGGTAAATTAAGTGATTATACTGAAAGGATAATTTAGGCAGTTCCCTTATATTACATAGAAATGGTAAGATTGTATGAAAAAATTGTACCATATATGGGCACCATAACAGTAACCAATCTCTCCTGGTGATGCGGCTGCCCAATACTAAGGAACCCCAAGTTGATGCCGAATACTAAAACTCCCTTAGTGGGCACCTAAACTTAACCCACCTCCCATGCTTCTCCCTAAGCAGGCTCCGAACCTTAATTGCCCCACACATAACCCTAAAGACTCCCCCCCCCCCCCCCAACACTATCGTTTGATAGTACTGCTATTGCGCCTCAGTACTAAAGTGGATAATTTTACTAAAGTCAATAAAAGGATTAGTGTAGCCATAAATGTTGCTTCTTATATCAATGCTGTAATAATTTTACTATAGTTGGTAGCCGATAGACTATGGGCCTCTCACATCTGAACTCACTAAAGTATGCCTCTCACATCTGAACTCACTAAATAAGCTAGAAACACTGAAATCATAAAACAGCGTTCAAGCTAAATGTCACAGATTTGTAAACTGAATTATGCAAATTGGTATACCCAGGAGTTAAACATTAAAGGCTGTTGATATCAACTCTGGTGCTGTCTGTGTGGAGTTTATAGGTGGTCTCCATATTTGTGTGCACTTGGTCTGGGCAGTTTGGTATCTTCTCACCCTTCAGAAAAAAACCATACTGATAAATTATTTGGCGTCCAATATGAAAATGACCCTAGACTACAGCATAGGTAGCAGATTATCCACATAGTCTACACCAGTGATGCTCGGATACCCCTTTTTATTATTCGAGTTTGGTCGAATTCGAATAGTAAATTATTCGAATTCGGTCGAATATTCGAGTCGAATATTTTTTACTATTCGATTCGACCTCGGACTTCGAGCTCACTATTCGAGTCGGTATTCGAGCTCATTATTCGAGCTGACTATTCGAATTGGCCTTAAATAGCTTCCAACACTTGTTTTGAGGGTGAATGATGCAAGAAACATCTGTTTTTCCAAGTAACAACAGCAAGTGATTATGTGGGGATGTTCCTTTAAAAAAAAAAGGTGGAAAGAGAAGAGAAGTTATGTCCAAAATTCTGTTCAGTAGTGTATATACTTCTTCTTCTTCTTCTTTATCTTCTATATCTTCTTCTTCTTCTATATCTTCTTCTTCTTCTTCTTCTTCTATATCTTCTTCTTCTTCTTCTTCTTCATTTTCTTCTTCTTCTTCTATATCTTCTTCTTCTTCTTCTTCTTCTTCTTCTTCTTCTTCTTCTTCTTCTTCTTCTTCTTCTTCTTCTTCTTCTTCTTCTTCTTCTTCTTCATCTTCTTCTTCTTCTTCTTCTTCTTCTTCTTCTTCTTCTTCTTCTTCTTCTTCTTCTTCTTCTTCTTCTTCTTCTTCTTCTTCGTCTTCTTCTTCTTCTTCTTCTTCATCTTCATCTTCTTCTTCTTCTTCTTCTTCTTCTTCTTCTTCTTCTTCTTCTTCTTCTTCTTCTTCTTCTTCGTCTTCTTCTTCTTCTTCTTCATCTTCTTCTTCTTCATCTTCTTCTTCATCTTCTTCTTCTTCATCTTCTTCTTTTTTTTCTCGGACAGCACGCTGGAAGGGGGGCAGGACAGCACTTCCAGGGCGTACTGCGCCAGCTCGCTCCAGATCTCCAGGCGCTTGACCCAATACTCCATGGGATCAACAGGGGCATCGCTGTCAAGCCCGCTGTAGGACCCCATGTAGTCAGCTACCATGCTGGTCAGGTGCTGGCTGTGACCGGAGGAGGATGCTGCTGCATGCACCTCCTCTCTAGTCACTGCTGCTAGAGCCTCTACAGTCCTGTAGAGCTCGTTGCTGAGAGACAGCAGGTCTGTGGGGCGCTTGCTGCTGGATGCAGGCACCTGCTGCTGCCTCTGTGGTAGTAAATTATTCGAATTCGGTCGAATATTCGAGTCGAATATTTTTTACTATTCGATTCGACCTTGGACTTCGAGCTCACTATTCGAGTCGGTATTCGAGCTCATTATTCGAGCTGACTATTCGAATTGGCCTTAAATAGCTTCCAACACTTGTTTTGAGGGCGAATGATGCAAGAAACATCTGTTTTTCCAAGTAACAACAGCAAGTGATTATGTGGGGATGTTCCTTTAAAAAAAAAGGTGGAAAGAGAAGAGAAGTTATGTCCAAAATTCTGTTCAGTAGTGTATATACTTCTTCTTCTTCTTCTTTATCTTCTATATCTTCTTCTTCTTCTATATCTTCTTCTTCTTCTTCTATATCTTCTTCTTCTTCTTCTTCTTCTTCTTCATTTTCTTCTTCTTCTTCTATATATTCTTCTTCTTCTTCTTCTTCTTCTTCTTCTTCATTTTCTTCTTCTTCTTCTATATCTTCTTCTTCTTCTTCTTCTTCTTCTTCTTCTTCTTCTTCTTCTTCTTCTTCTTCTTCTTCTTCTTCTTCTTCTTCTTCTTCTTCTTCTTCTTCTTCTTCTTCTTCTTCTTCTTCTTCTTCTTCTTCTTCATCTTCTTCTTCTTCTTCTTCTTCTTCTTCTTCTTCTTCTTCTTCTTCTTCTTCTTCTTCTTCTTCTTCTTCTTCTTCTTCTTCTTCGTCTTCTTCTTCTTCTTCTTCATCTTCTGTGGGGCGCTTGCTGCTGGATGCAGGCACCTGCTGCTGCCTCTGTGGGGGTGGAAGGCTGGGGGAAGGCTTCCTCCAAGCGCTCAACAAGGGCCTGCTGCAAGCTCCTTATTTGTTGCGCTGGGTCTCCTCCTGCAGGCGGCAGGAACTGGCTCAACTTCCCCTTGAGGCGTGGGTCCAACATCATGCTGATCCAGATGTCCTCCCTCTGCTTCTTCTGGATCACCCTGGGGTCCTTGCGCAGGCACGTCAGCATGTGCGCTGCCATTGGGAAGAGGCGGGCCATGTGTGCTGGCACATCGACGGCAGTGCTGTCCTTATCCTCCTCCTCTGCCGCCTCATCCTCTCTCCACCCCGCACCAACTCAGCTGCGCTGTGCTGATCCCCCTCATCAGCAGCAAGGTCAGGGACCTCCACCAAGTCCTCCTCCTCCTCCCCCTCAGAGGTGGACTGTGCAGCTGCTTGCCGCTCCTGCTGGTCCAAGGCTGCCGCTCCCTGTTCCAGCAAAGCATCGAGGGCCCTGTTCAGCAGACAAACCAGGGGCACCCACTCGCAGACCATAGCATGGTCCCTGCTCACCATGTTAGTGGCCTGCAGAAAGGGAGCCAGCACTAAGCACACCTGCTGCATGTGCCTCCAGTCATCATCGGGGACGATGGACGGGATGTTGCTGGTCTTGTCCCTTCTCTGAGCGGCGGAAACAGTGGCCAGGGCAAGGTACTGGTTGACAGCATGCTTCTGTTCAACCAGACGCTCCAACATCGCCAGAGTGGAGTTCCAGCGAGTTGGAACGTCAAGGATCAGCTGATGGCGTGGCAGCTCCAGCTCCTTTTGCACGTCTTCCAGGCTCGCACAGGCTGCAGCCGAGCGCCGGAAGTGACGCACAACGTTCCTTGCCGTTTCCAGCAGTTCGCCCATCCCCTGGTAGGTGCGCAAGAACCTCTGCACCACCAGGTTCAGCACGTGGGCAAGACAGGGGATGTGGGTCAGGTTTCCCCTGTCAATTGCGGCAACCAGATTGGCCCCATTGCCGGCCACCACCTCTCCGACTCTGAGGCCTCTGGGGGTCAGCCAAATCCTCTCCTGCTCCTGGAGTTTGGCCAACACATGGGTTGCCGTCAGTTTGGTCTTCCCAAGGCTGACCAACTGCAGCAGCGCTTGGCAGTGGCGGGCCTTCACGCTGCTGCTGAGGCGGGGGGTTTGGCCAGGTGTGCCGGAGGATGGCAGAGGATCGGAGGAACCTGCTGCAGTTCCCCTGACCCTGCGGGGTAGCACCACCCACTGTGTTGCTGCTGCTGCTGTGCCCACTGCTGCTCTCCCATCCTCACCCCCTTCCACCAAGCTGACCCAGTGGACAGTGAAAGACAGGTAGCGGCCTGTCCCGAAGCGGCTGCTCCAGGAGTCCATAGTGACGTGGACCCTTTCACCAACCGCGTGCTCCAGCCCTCGCTCCACATTGGCCATAACAAAGCGGTGCAGTGCAGGAATGGCCTTGCGGGCGAAAAAGTGTCTGCTGGGGAGCTGCCAGTCTGGGGCTGCACAAGCAAGCAGCGCACACATGTCGCTCGCCTCCTGCACGAGCGTGTACGGCAGGAGTTGGGAGCACATGGCCCGTGCCAGCAAGCCGTTCAGCTGACGTACGCGACGGCTGCTGGGAGGCAGAGCCCTAACCACCCCCTGGAAGGACTCGCTCAAAAGGCTCTGACGTGGCCTTTTGCTGGCACGGGAATCAGCGGACACAGCAGAGGAGGCCACTGAGGACTGGCTGCCAGAACAGGCCTCAGTGTCGGCGGCAGGAGTTGCAGAGGGGGGAGGAGCAGTGCGTTTCCGCACTCCTGCTGGTGCTGCTGGAGGAGCAGGAGGGCGGGTGGCTGCTGTTGCTGCTGCTGCTGAAGGCTGTGCAGTGATGGGTGTGGTGCCACTGCCAGCACCAGATGCCTTCAGCCTCTGGAACTCCTCATGCTGGTGGAAATGTTTCGCAGCAAGGTGGTTGATGAGCGAGCTGGTGCTGAACTTTAAGGGGTCTGCACCTCTGCTCAACTTCCGCTGACAGTGGTTGCAAGTGGCGTACTTGCTGTACACTGTGGGCATGGTGAAAAATCGCCAGATTGGTGACAAAAACAACCCCCTACGGCCTGGAGCCGCTGCTGCCTGTCTCCCTGTGGTGGTTGGGGCAGGGGCTTGGGTGCGGCTGGTGGTGGTACTGGCAGATGCTGCTGCTGCTGCTGCTGAGCCTGAGACACCAGCAGGCTGCGCCTCCTTGCAAGGCCCACAAGCGCATCCTCCTCCTCCTCCTCAGAGCTGCTGATGACGACATCCCCTGGAGCTGGTGGCACCCAGTCTTTGTCTGTCACCATGTCATCATCATCATCCCCCTCCTGAAACATGTCCTGCTGGGATGATGACCCCCCAAACTCCTCTCCTGATGCATGGATGGGCTGCTTGACTGTTGCCACAGTCTTTCTGTCCAATCCCTCCTTCCCCAAAGTGCCCATCAGCATCTCCTCCTCCAAATCGCCAACAACAGCAGACAATACCCTGATGGTGCCTGGGGTAATAATACTGCTGAGTGACAGGTCGCCAACTTGAGACGGTGAATTGGCCTCCTCCCCAGGCCCTGCTGGGCGGCTGCTGCGAACAGGGGTGGTGGTGGTGGTGGTGAGGATGGAGGCCTCGGATGCAGAGCTGATGGCGGGCTGCTCATACTCCGTCATCAGTTGCACCACAGTGTCTGCATCCTTTTCCTCAATGGGACGTTTCCGACCCGGCTGGAGGAAAATAGGAGCAGGTACTACACGCTGCTGCTGCTGCTTCTGTGTCTCTGCAGCGTGAGTTGCTCCTGCTGGGCGGCGCCCAAGGCGTCCACGGCCAGTGGCTATAGGAGGAATGTTAGCCACTGGCGCAGCTGCTGCTGCGGAACTGTGCATGGTGGCGCGGCCGCGGCTTGCCACAATGCTGCTGCCTCTCCTCTTGATTCCCTTGCTGCCCTTCCCCTTGCCCAAACTGCGCTGGCTGCCACTTCCAGACATCTTTGATGTTTTGGGCGTAAACAAAAAAGTTTTTTAAAAGGGCGGGTGAAAAAGTGGGGTACTTTAATGGAGTGGGTTGGTGGGTGAGGTGACACTAATCACTAAGTGATTAGATCGCTAAGTGATTACTAGTACAGTACTAATACAAAATACAATAATTCAGTAATCAGTATAAGTGTGAACAGTGAACAGTGAGTGTGTCCCCTAGTACACTAACTAGAAAATACAAAAAATCAGTAGTAATCAGATTAAGTAGAAGGAAATAGAGTGTGTGTGTGTACTGAGTGCACGCACACACACACACACACACACGCAGGAGCTAGCCTATGAACAGTGACTGAGTGTCCCTAGTAGTAAGTAGTAAGTAAGTGTACAACTAGAAATTACAATAATCAGTAGTAATCAGAAGGAAATAGAGTGTGTGTACTGACAGTGCACGCACACACACACGCAGCGCAGGAGCTAGCCTATGAACAGTGACTGAGTGTCCCTAGTAGTAAGTAGTTAGTAAGTACAACTAGAAATTACAATAATCAATAGTAATCAGAAGGAAATAGAGTGTGTGTACTGTACAGACAGTGCACGCACACACACACGCAGGAGCTAGCCTATGAACAGTGACTGAGTGTCCCTAGTAGTAAGTAGTTAGTAAGTACAACTAGAAATTACAATAATCAATAGTAATCAGAAGGAAATAGAGTGTGTGTACTGTGCACGCACACACGCAGGAGCTATGAACAAACAGTGACAGTGAGTGTCCTAGTACAGTTACTACAAAATACAATCACTCAATAGTAAAGGACAGCAGAAACACTGGTATAATAAACTAAAAGAGGACAGGAGGACAGCTGCCCACACAGGCAAGGCCCTGAGGCCTAAAGCTGTGAGCTTGCCTGCAGCAGCTGTGTCTGGACTGTCTCTATGTAACACACAAGCTACTAACTAAAATACAATGTCTATCTAACTAACAACAATATAGGTGTATATAGGAGGTGTATGTGAGCAAAAACGCTAGGTAGTTGACCACAATAAAGCTCTTGCTAAGCCAAAGCACAAAGGAGCAGATCTCTCTCTGTACAAAGTCAGGCAAGGACGGAAAAACGGAACATGGCGGCCGCTATTTATAGGGTAGGGGCTGGTCAGGGTCCCCCTCTGTGAGTGGCTGCCGTCAGAGGGCCTGGGAGCCCTCTGATTGGCTCTAAGGACATCAATCTGGGCTATGACGCTATTCGAGCTAGGTATTCGAGCTCGAATAGCGCTGTTAGCTCGAATAGCTCGAATAGTGAATGGGCTATTCGAGTTCACTCAAATAGCCCATTCGAATAGCTGAAAAAGAGCTCGAATTTTCGAGCTACTCAAATATTCGAGCTCTGCTGAGCACCACTGGTCTACACAGCGTATATGTCGCTTATTGAGCTGAGCTTTGAATTTCTGTTGCTTTTCTTGCCTGCCTGTGCACATTGAACCCTACAGGAGAAAAATGCTTTATACATATTAGCTCACTCATTCCATGATCAAGTGATTAATATCCACTTCAAATGATTTTCTTTTAGCAGGTTGCAATGGTCCATATCACACAAAGCGTTTGTCAAAGAATGCATTTCTTTAGGCTGCATTCACAGTGAGCATTGTGTTCCCTGAAAAATCAGGAATGCAATGGAACAGGGAAGCCGCATTGAACATTGTACAACCATTGCATGGCATACAGTGAAGCATACTATCAGTGAAAAGTATGTTTCACCATCAATGTTAGCATACACATTTTAGTAACATACTGCATGCATTGGGGTGTCACACCCCACCATCATTTAAAACTGCATTTTGTGCTCAATTATGTTATCTTTGACTAATAGCTAACGGTTTTTGATGAGCAGAAACATTTAAGTGTGACAAACATGCAAAAGAATAAGAAATCAGGAAGGGGGCAAATAGTTTTTCACACCACTGTATATATATATATATATATATATATATATATATATATATATATATATATATATATATATATATATATATATATATTCACTAGCGTTTACTCTTTCTATAATATGTTAATTCTTATCGTTTGTTGCATTTTGTTTCATTTAGCCTATACTGTACTCAGCTTTCAAATGTCTCTAGATAGGTCCTCTTCTGTCTTGACTCACTACTAGATTTTTCCTCTATAGTACAGTAGTATACAGCTAAATTCTACATTGAGAAATATAGATGGTCTCAGACAAGTAATAGTAATAGTATAGTATAGTATAGTATAGTAACAGTGAAGTATATTTTATTAGTTTATTAGTTTAATTAGTTTATTAGTTTAATTAGTATATTTTATTATAAGTTTATTAGTTTTTTTCTCTGTACAGCTCATCCTGTTTGATGTTTAACCACTTTACCCCCGGCGGTACGAATTTCTCCGTCCCTTTTTTCCCCCCTAAAAAACCAGGGACGGAGAAATCCGTACCTTCCGAGCTACCGCCGCTGTACGCACTCCCGCCGCTCATGTGCGTGCTCCCGCCACTCGTGCACGCCGCTGCCCGCTCGCCCGGAGATTAATGAATGGGAAAATCCATTCCCGTTCGTTGATCTAAGCCCCCGCAATGATCCGCTGCTTCTATTAGAAACAGCGCGATCATTGTGATTCTCCCAGCCTCCTACTGCTTCCTGTAAACAGACTCACTGTGTCCAAATCTTGTGTCCAAATAGTAAACTACACCCTAAAGCATTTTACACATACAAATACATTGTTTTACCCAATAAATTAACTCATTACCTCCCACACTCCCCAATTTTTTTGGGGGGGGGAATTTAAAAAAAAATACAATAAAAAAAACGTAAATAGTTGGCTCTTGGGTGCATACAAAAAACTCCATAGGGTGTGTGGGGTTTGTTTCAGGGGGGTTTCAGAGTTAGATAGATCCTTTTAATGGGTGTATTTTTTTGTATTTGGTATTTGTAGTGTCTGTGTAATATTTTTTAAATATTATGTGTATAATATTTTTCAAATCTGTGTATTTTTGTCTGTGTATTTTTCAAATCTCTTTTTGATATAATAAGCAATAATACAAATTTGGAGTTTTTTGTATGCACCCAAGAGCCAATTGTTTCTCTTGCGTACCTATATATAGTATTTTGTAGGCATGGTGCATGCATGAAACATTGTTTAGTAATTTGATTCATATTTTATATGATATTTATTTATAGGTTTGGCTTTTTTATGTGGCTGTCCTTTTCCCATAATTTACACAAACATAAATAGTTACCTTAGGGACAGAACTTTTAAAATATTTATGTCAAGCGGGTATAACACTGTTACTTTATAAACTACGGGCTTGTAATTAGGGATGGACGCAACCAGGGGCGTAGCAATAGGCCCTGCAGCGCCTGCGCCCGCGGGGGGGCCCGCCCCCCCCCTGGGGCCCGCTCGGGGCCGTTTTTTGGGGGCTGGAGGGGTGGCAGCATGAGGGGAAAGCCTTGCCCACAGTCGGCGGGGAGAGGGGAAGTTCCCCCCTCTCCCTCACCTTGGGGCTCTCCCCTCTGCGCTCCCCTCCAGCTAGTCAATGTGTGTGGGCAGCGGGCAGCGGCGGCGGGATACATACCTTCTTCCTTGCGTTCCATCGCCGCCTTCTCGCTCTAGCGGCTGACGTCACTTCCGGAAGCGGAAGTGACGTCAGCCGCTAGAGCGAGAAGGCGGCGATGGAACGCAAGGAAGAAGGTATGTATCCCGCTGCTGCCCGCTGCCCGCTGCCCACACACATTGACTAGCTGGAGGGGGATTTTCAGGTGTCTGCTGCCCACATTACGATTTTCAGGTGTCTGCTGCCCACATTACGATTTTCAGGTGTCTGCTGCCCACATTACGATTTTCAGGTGTCTGCTGCCCACATTACGATTTTCAGGTGTCTGCTGCCCACATTACGATTTTCAGGTGTCTGCTGCCCACATTACGATTTTCAGGTGTCTGCTGCCCACATTACGATTTTCAGGTGTCTGCTGCCCACATTACGATTTTCAGGTGTCTGCTGCCCACATTGTGATTTTCAGGTGCCTGCTGCCCACATTACGATTTTCAGGTGTCTGCTGCCCACATTACGATTTTCTGGTGTCTGCTGCCCACATTACGATTTTCAGGTGTCTGCTGCCCACATTACGATTTTCAGGTGTCTGCTGCCCACATTACGATTTTCAGGTGTCTGCTGCCCACATTACGATTTTCTGGTGACTGCTGCCCACATTACGATTTTCTGGTCACTGCTGCCCACATTGCGATTTTCTGGTCACTGCTGCCCACATTACGATTTTCAGGTGTCTGCTGCCCACATTGCGATTTTCAGGTGCCTGCTGCCCACATTACGATTTTCTGGTGACTGCTGCCCACATTACGATTTTCAGGTGCCTGCTGCCCACATTACGATTTTCAGGTGTCTGCTGCCCACATTACGATTTTCTGGTCACTGCTGCCCACATTGCGATTTTCTGGTCACTGCTGCCCACATTGCGATTTTCAGGTGTCTGCTGCCCACATTACGATTTTCAGGTGTCTGCTGCCCACATTACGATTTTCAGGTGTCTGCTGCCCACATTGCGATTTTCAGGTGTCTGCTGCCCACATAACGATTTTCAGGTGTCTGCTGCCCACATTACGATTTTCAGGTGTATGCTTGCCACATTAGGATTTTCTGGTGACTGCTGCCCACATTGCGATTTTCTGGTGACTGCTGCCCACATTAGGATTTTCTGGTGACTGATGCCCACATTGCGATTTTCTGGTGACTGCTGCCCACATGGCGATTTTCTGGTGACTGCTGCCCACATTGCGATTTTCTGGTGAACTCCGCCCACATTACGATTTTCTGTCCCACATTACGATATTCTGGTGAACGCTGCCCACATTACGATTGTCTGGTGAATGCTGTCCACGTTACAATTTTCTGGTGACTGCTGCTCACGTTACGATTTTCTGGTGAACTCTGCCCACATTATGATTTTCTGGTGAACTCTGCCCACATTATGATTTTCTGGTGAACGCTGCCCACATTACGATTGTCTGGTGAATGCTGTCCACATTACAATTTTCTGGTGACTGGTGCCCACATTACGATTTTCTGGTGAACTCTGCCCACATTATGATTTTCTAAAGGCCCACATTACGATTTTCTGGTGAACTCTGCCCACATTACGATTTTCTGGCCCACATTACGATTGTCTGGTAAAATGCTGCCCACTTTACAATTAATTTACAGTGAAACGCTGCCCCATTACGATTATTTGGCACCTATGGGGGGGGGGCATCCAAATATTCGCAGGGGGGCCCAGTGATTTCTAGTTACGCCCCTGGACGCAACACTGAAAAAAATGCACCTTTATTTCCAAATAAAATATTGGCGCCAAACATTGTGATAGGGACATAATTTAAAACGTTTTATAACCAGGATAAAAGGGCAAATACATTTCATGGGTTTTAATTACAGTAGCATGCATTATTTAAAAACTATAAGGGCCGAAAACTGAAAAATAATATTTTTTCCCACATTTTTTCCTATTTTCCTATTAAAACACATTTAGAATAAAATAATTCTTGGCATAATGTCCCACCTAAAGAAAGCCTAATTGGTGGTGTAGAAAACAAGATATAGTTCATTTCATTGCGATAAGTAATAATAAAGTTATAGACGAATGAATGGATGGAGCGCTGAAAGGTGAAAATTGCTCTGGTGTTCAAGGGGTTAAACCCCTCAGTGGTGAAGTGGTTAATTTACCATGTCAAGCAGCTAACAGTTGTTATCAGGGGTGCTCGGATACCCCTTTTCAAAATCCGGATTGACCCAGATCCGGATACCTACATATCCAGATCCAGATCGGATATCTGGATCCGACCTTTTGGGTATCCGAATAGAATCGGATATCCGACCCCAGTATCCGGGGTATCCTGGCAAATTCAGATATCTGGATAGAAAAACCGGAAGTGGCCTTTAAATTGCTTTGAAAACGTTGAAAAAGGCCAGGGTTCCTTTCTGTGATTGGGTGCCAGGGTTTAGGCTGGGAGCCCTCTGATTGGCTAAATGAGGTCAGGGGGGCTGGCCAGGGTTCCCTTCTGTGATTGGTTGCTAGGGCTTCTGCCGGAGGCCCTCTGATTGGCTCAACAATGTCATCTCCTTAGTTTCAGTATTTGTATCCGGATATCCGCCGGATATCCGCGGATATCCGGGTATGCAACCAAATATCCGCAGATAGCTATCCGGATTTGCACAGAAATCCAGAATCCAAATCCGAATCAGATAGCTGAAAAAAGGTCGGATATGCGGGTTACCCAGATATCCGGAATCCGGATGAGCACCACTGGTTGTAATTCCCCTGTTGCCTCTCATGATCAGATATCAAAATGTAGTTGGAAATCCCATTACACAATGCATACATGAAACACTGGCTAGACTGTGTTGACAGATAAGCCGAAATGAAGGATTTTCTTGCAATCTGAGCTTCAGTTCACAGTAGTCATTACTCAAAAATATGGTTACATCTTTTTTTTCCTTCCCATGCCACAAAAAAATCTTACAAAAGATTCATCTCATTACCACACTATTTAAAATGAAATGGAAATTGGGCTTAATCTTACTGAAATTCACAACGTTATTCCACTGGAAGCAGGTGGAGCAATTGTCTTATACTAACTGATTGAAAACCTTTACTTAAAACAATACATTATAAGCATGGCAGCATGGTGGCGTAGTGGTTAGCGCTCTCACCTTGCAACGCTGGATTCCCAGCTTGAATCCCAGCCAGGTCAACATCTGCAAGGAGTTTGTATGTTCTCCTCGTGTCTGTGTGGGTTTCCTCCGGGCACTCTGGTTTTCTTCCACAAACCAAAAACATACCAGTAAGTTAATTGGCTTCCCCTAAATTGGCCCTAGACTACGATACATACTGCCATTCAGCCGTGATCAGCCCTAGTAACTCCTTCAGTCGTGTCAGTCTGGGTTTTCTGCGCATGCACAGGAGGCCCAGACTGACATGACTGAAGGAGTTACCAGGGCTGATCACGGCTGAACAGCAGACCGTGGGAGGATGGCGTGGGACTCAGACATGCTTATGGGGCTGGAGAAAGGGTAAGTATCAATTTTTGATTATTTACCAACTCTGGAACACTTTAAGTAAAATATAAGGGGAAAAAATGTTGATGCAAAAGCATCATAGTAATCAAGTTATAATTGTTCTCTTTGCAACACAAATTGTTACAAAGATCAAAAGGACCCTTTACCAATTAATTAGAGCAGATCTAACATGAATCCAGATTTGAAAAGACTCAACAATAAAAGCCATTTTTAGTTAAAGTTTTAGTTATATGAATTCAAATCTAATAGTTTATGGACTTACTGAAATACATGAAACTGAGGTGCATTGGAATGTATAGTTCAATGTCTGTCACCTTCTGAGTGTAACATGTACTGTATTTCGACCAGTCCTGTCATATTAACCTGCATCTTGCTGAAAACATGGTTTGATGATTTTTATTTCAGTCTTTAAAATAACACCATAAGAGGTAGCTTTTGACTTTAGGTAACTTTATACAATGACAGGAAAAAGGATTGGGCAATGCTGACAGATTGTATCCCTTTTTCCCCAACAATAGTTCTATTATTCTGAAGGGTGTTTTGTGTAGCACTTTCCATACACAAAGACATGGCACTTGCTTCCCTAAAGAATTGCGAGCCGAGTTTTTTTTATATATTCCCTTTCATCAAAATTACATTCTGAGACTTGAATCTACCTTAATCTTAAATCACTTTGAGCTGTGAACTGAAGCCAGGTTCATTTTTGACAGGCACTTTCATCTAGTCAAACTTTCCTGCTTTGTTCACGCTGAGATTGTGCAAACTACAAATGAATTTAAATGTCTTAGTTATTTCAGAGTACTCCTCTTCTAAACCGTGGCACAGCTTAGGCCCATATAAACTATTTAAAAAGATTTGGAAATGTTAGTTCGTGGAAATGGGTCCTTGATTGAGAGTACAGTATCAATCAGTGCTAATTAGCTGGTGATTTAAAGAGACTCTGAAGCGAGAATAAATCTCGCTTCAGAGCTCATAGTTAGCAGGGGCACGTGTACCCCTGCTAAACCGCCGCATACGCGCCGCTAAACGGGGGTCCCTTCACCCCCAAACCCCCCACTGCGACACTTGGTCGCAGGCTTGGTCGCTCCTGGAGGCAGGGCTAACGGCTGCAGCCCTGCCTCCATTCGCGTCTATCAGCCGCGCATCGCCGCCTCTCCCCCGCCCCTCTCAGTGAAGGAAGACTGAGAGGGGCGGGAGAGAGGTGGAGATACGCTCTGACAGACGCGCGTGGGGCAGGGCTGCGGCGGTTAGCCCTGCCCCAACCAGGAAGCGCTCCCCCGCATTACGGAGGGGATTTGGGGGGACAGGGACCCTCGTTAAGCCGCGGGATAGCAGCGGTTTAGCAGGGGCACACGTGCCCCTGCTATATATGAGGTCTGAAGCGAGATTTATTCTCGCTTCAGACTCTCTTTAAAGTACTTTTTTTTTAATTCCCTCTTTCATAGAGTCTGAAGGTTATTTTAAAACAAGATATAAATTAGATTAAAAAAATATTAAATTTCATTGAGGGTTAAGGGTCATGCAGCGTTCTGACAAGCTTTTTGTTCCAGTTCTTCTTTTAATGTATGCCTGCATTTTAGAAAATGTAATTGTAGTCCTGTTGGAGCCTACAGTCTAAATGAATGCACAATACGTTATTTTTCTTTCTGTTTTTTTCTTTCATGTTGTTGATTTAACTTTATTTTTGTTAAGTAATTGTAAAATGCGTAGTACAAGTAAACTATCTACATCAAATTGCAAGGCCTTCAAAGAAGATACTTTGGGCTTGATTCACTAAACCGTGGTAACTCAAATATCACAGCTTATCAAAGATATCACACCTTATCAAAGATATCACACCTTATCAAAGATATCACACCTTATCAAAGTTAACCCGCCTTATCAGAGTAGCATAGCGTGCACTACAAACTTTTGCCTGCTAACTGGCAATGGCACTCGTCCTGCCTTGCGCCCCTGCGGGTTCGTAGCGCTCACTATGCTACACTGATAAGGCATGTTAACTTTGATAAGGTGTAATATCTTTGATAAGGTGTGATATTTGAGTTATGATGGTTTAGTGAATCAAGCCCTTTGAGTGCAACTTAACTCCCTTTTAACTAATTTTTTAAAGGATTTTCCTGGCTTCAGTGTACTTTGTTATTACTTAACCATGAAAAGGAATAAGCAAAGTTTTGACTCAATTATTAACTAATTATGCACATACATTAACACATATGTGAAAACTGCATTTAGTAACGCGATTAAAAATAACATAGTAGTTCATGAAAAATGTTCCCCTGTTTAGCATGACTAGCTTATGGACAAACGTAAAACCCCATACACATGCTAGAGGTGCTAGGCTCTACCACTGCTCATTGGAGATTATGTTCTCCTTATATGCCTGAAGAAGTTGGACCTAGACACAAGAAACGTGTTGTGATCTATGAGAATGTTGTTCATTTGGATCAATAAAATTACAGTCATTATTAATCTCACCATTGAGGTTTTTTTTTCTCCAAGAGAAGGTACGTTTATCTTTACATTCTCTATTTTTAATGATACAATGATAGTGATACACTAATGATACAATCTTGACTATACAATCTTACCACTTCTGTGTAATGTGAGGGATTGTGTAAAATAGTAGTAGTCCATTCAAAGTATATTAAGTCAGTTTACCCATGTACTATATACATTTGGTATGATTGTAGAATCAAAGTTGCCTCATTAGTGGTCAGCTTTACATGTGTGCATCAGTCCCTGACTTAGCATAGAAATCCAGCATGCTGGATCCCTAAGAAACAGTGCCATTGACAAGTTAGGCCATTGTACTCAGCCCATCTGAAACTACTCTATCATGCACCACCTCATTTTCCCTCCTTCTCTGTCGGTAGAGCAATGAGGCCCATATGCAATTCACTTTTTCTCCTAGGTGATATTTTTAAAATTGTCGATAAAATCCATTTTAAGCCACCAGAAAGCAAGAAAATACTCAAAATAATCTTGATAGTACTTTTTCATTTACGTTTTGGTACTTTTTTAGTTGAAAAGTGCTGGAAAGTTATTTTAAAAAGAAGATGAAAAATTATCTCCTAGGTGAAAACTCAGGTGAAAAAGTAAAATGCATGTGGGCCCGAGTGTCTTTTCAGAACTCAATCCCACAGTGTTGCTCTAACAACTGACCATGTTTTATTATGGACAACTCTGCTAGTAGGAGTTTATACCACCTTAGACCTACAAACAGCACACATTTAGTGATAACACACAGCAGGGCTGAGCTTTTATTGTGTAAAATAGATTATCTTGCAGCTTGGAAATAAGTACCATAAAGAAATGAGTGACCCTTTTCACAGAAGAAGGAAGCATGGGACTCCAAAACAGAGAAGAAGCATAACACCCCCCTCCCCCATCACTAAGCAATCATAGCTATATCACCCCATTCTTCATAGAGGAAGGGGTCATGCTGTTTTCTTGCCTTCTTTTTATTGAGCTGACAACATTTAGCAACATGGAAAGCTTCTCATGCTGTGTTACTTGTGCTAAAAGGGTAACACATGGTAACTTGGTAGCAGTAGTAACAGCATTTTTTTAAAGCGTTAATTTCTAATTCAGGGTCAGCACTATACAAATAAGGTATTGTCTTCCTCAACCTCATGTTGTTTATAAGATGTTTGAAGCTTTTGATCAGCATCATTTCTGTTCCTAAAACTACAATTTTGAGCTGAGAGCTCTGAGTTTTTGGGCTGGGATCTGTTGCTGCCACTATATCAGCTGAGGAATTACAGCCTCAGATGTCAACTCACCATTGATATATCTTTGTCTTTCACCTTCCATACTGTGGTAGGAATCAACAGGACAAGGGGCTAGGCATAAGTGTATGGAAGTTGGGAGAGTCTCAGGGTGGTAGTAGTGGCGGGTGCGGTGGACATCCAGACAGTGTTATGAAGTGAGGGGGTAGTACAGAGGTTTATACAGGACTGAGGTACAAGTAACATAAGTAAGGTAGTTGAAAGAGAGCTCCACAACTCATACACAGCAAGCTTCCTATTCCAGCTTCATGTCCTTCATGCTGAAGAGGTGGCTGAGGTTGCTTGCACCCCTAAACCCAATCTGTATACATTTATTTTAATTATCTGGTTGAGAGGTCCAAGTCTATGCATACAGTGGAATACAAATGTTTGGTCAACCTTGTTAATTGTCCTGATTTTCCTGTATAAAACATTGGTTGTTATGATAAAAATGTCAATTAACTATATCATATAGGAGACACACAGTGATATTTGTTAAGTGAAATGAAGTTTATTGGATTTACAGAAAGTGTGCAACAATTGTTTAAACAAAATTAGGCAGGTGCATACATTTGGGCACCACAAAAAAGAAATAAAATCAATATTTAGTAGATCCTCCTTTTGCAGAAATTACAGCCTCTAAATGCTTCCTGTAGGTTCTAATGAGAGCCTGGATTCTGGTTGAAGGTATTTTTGACCATTCCTCTTTACAAAACATCTCTAGTTCATTCAGGTTTGATGGCTTCCAAGCATGGACAGCTCTCTTTAACTCACACCACAGATTTTCAATTATATTCAGATCTGGGGACTGAGATGGCCATTCCAGAATGTTGTACTGGTTCCTCTGCATGAATGCCTTAGTGGATTTTGAGCAGTGTTTAGGGTCATTGTCTTGTTGAAAGATCCAGCCCCGACGCAGCTTCAGCTTTGTCACTGATTCCTGGACATTGGTCAGCAGAAGCTGCTGATACTGAGAGGAATGCATCCGTCCCTCAACTTCGACAAAATTCTCAGTCCCTGCTCTGGCCACACAGCCCCACAGCATGATGGAACCACCACCATATTTTACTGTGGGTAGCAGATGTTTTCCTCCATGCATAACGCCCCTTGTTATGCCCAAATAACTCAATTTTAGTTTCGGCAGTCCACAGCACCTTTTCCCAAAATGAAACTGGCTTGTCCAAATGTGCTTTAGCATACCTCAAGCAGCTCTGTTTGTGCTGTGGGTGGAGAAAAGGCTTCATCTGCATCACTCTTGCATACATCATCTTCTTGTGTAAAGTGTGCCGAATGGTTGAATGATGCACAGTGACTCCTTCTGCAGCAAGAGGATGTTGTAGGTCTTTGCTGCTGGTCTGTGGGTTGACTCTGACTGTTCTCACCATTCGTCGCTTCTGTTTATCTGAGATTTTTCTTGATCTGCCATTTCGAGCCTTAACTTAACTTAACTGAGGCTGTGGCCTTCCATTTCCTCAATATGTCCGTAACTGTGGAAACAGACAGCTGAAATCTCTGAGACATCTTTCTGTATCCTTACCCTAAACCATGATAATGAACAATCTTTGTCTTCAGGTCATTTGAGAGTTGTTTTGAGACCCCCATGCTGCTACTCTTCAGAGAAAATGAAAAGAGGAGGGAAACTTACAATTGACCCCCTTAAATGCTCTTTCTCATAATTGGATTCACCTGTGTAGGTCAGGGGTCACTGAGCTTACCAAGCCAATTTGAGTTCCAATAATTAGTTCTAAAGGTTTTGGAATCAATACAATGACAACAGTGCCCACATTTATGCACCTGCCTAATTTTTTTTTTAAACAGGAACATTTTAGACAAGAAACATAGTTACAGTGCATGGGCACCTGCCTAATTTTATTCAAACAATTATTGTGCACTTTCTGTATATCCAATAAACTTAATTTCACTTCTCAAATATCACTGTGTGTATCTCCTATATGATATACAGTATTTAACTGATATTTTTTATCATTACAACCACCATTTATACAGGAAAATCATGGTGATTAACAAGGTTGCCCAAACTTTCGCATCCCACATTATTAGGACCAGGCATAATGCATTACCTTTTTAAAAACTCCATTTGATGGTCACCTCACTTGTACTAGCTGTGTTATGTTGGTTTACATTGTATTCTTCAGGAAGGTTCTTAGTGTCCTTCGTGTAGTGCAAAGCATTCCTAGATCCATGTGTCCATTGAGTCTTTTTCTGAAGTAAATCCAGACTATGCTCAGGTTGGTTTGTCTAGTGTTGAATTACTGCTGTATCCATGAGCAACTGGCGTTTTAAGCCTTTCAATGTTGTTCCCAAATGCCCTTATGGGCCAATGCATAAGAACACTTTTCATGTTGTGGAAAACAAATATATTGGTGGTACTGTTCCCTTGTGGGAGGGCTTTGATTATCAGCAATCCCTACTTCCTTGGGCTACCCTCCCAATCTGGCGTAGCTTCCTTGTCATATCTCATACATTTGTGCTGCCGGGTGTTCATTCTTAGCTGTTAGCTTAATCATGTCTGGGCCAGATGCTCTTTGACACTTATTTCTCTTGACCCACTATTGGGTGTCTGATACTATGATGATGACTGGGCTCTTTTCTGGGATACTTTGTTTTCTGTCATCTCGTAGTCAGGTCATACAGTAAGTTTTTTGTTTTTTTATCAAGGTAAATAGGATAGCCCTAGGTTATCTCATATAGGACAATGTAAGATCAGATTAGCTAACGGTGGAGATGTATAAGTGATTCAGCTGAGTAAACCTCTGATTTTTATCCATTTTCCCTGATGAAGCTGATGGTAAAAGAGGATATTCTATAGTTGTTAAGTACACTGTGAATGCCAAAACTCACATAAGGAAAATTCCCACATTAAAATCCTTCAAATCAATTGAAAGATGTTGCTGCACTCAAAATGATCACAGTAGTCTGTCCCTTGGAGATGGTCTCCAGAATGAAGTTGATTAAATATATCAGTGCACTTAAAGAGAAACTCCGACCAAGAATTGAACTTTATCCCAATCAGTAGCTGATACCCCCTTTTACATGAGAAATCTATTCCTTTTCACAAACAGACCATCAGGGGGCGCTGTATGACTGATATTGTGGTGAAACCCCTCCCACAAGAAGCTCTGAGTACCGAGGTACTTCTGGCAGTTTCCTGTCTGTGAACCTTGTTGCCTTGTGGGAAATAGCTGTTTACAGCTGTTTCCAACTGCCAAAACAGCAAGCAGCAGCTACATCACTTGCCAGCAGTAAAAATGTCACCATGTAATAAATGTCAGAATATAAATCAGGGATTTTAAATATTTTACAATGGGCAAACACTGATTAAATCATTTATACATAATTATTGTTCAAAATGAAGCACTTTTTTAATTACATTATTTTCACTGGAGTTCTTCTTTAAGGTGGCCACTAAGGGTCCAATTTCGAGTTAAAAATTGTTTGAGTGATCAGATAATTCTGATCTGATGTGACTGGATTGGTTGTAAATAATCTCCATTGATGGACACAATCGTCTGATTGGATTTCCATTGCACCATAATTTGCATTTTCTTGTTGGTTGTGATAGATAGGAAGGAAAGATTGGTTTGTTGATGGTGTAGTGAATGATGTATTATGATATTTCACTTCTGATCAGAATTATCTGTTAGCTCAAATGATTTTTCACTTAAAATTGGATGGTTAGTGGCCAGCCACCTTTAACTATTGTTCAAATATATATTTGACTGACATGGCCCCAAAACACAGTATATGGAAAGGTCCTAAATCTGAACTGTATTAGGGAGAATTGTGTTACTGTGTTTTTATCAATGAATAGCAATCACAGCACTTAAAGGCAACAACATGCATTTGCTTAGTACATGCAACACTTGCATTGCTTGTATTACAGGCAACATACATTATGTATGCAATGTGTTGTGTAACACACTAAAAAAGTTGTGTAAACCCTGTAAACTTATTGTGGATATCTGCTCTCACCATCCTCTTGTGCATATACCCCAATGTATCTTGGCAATGTATAGGGCAGCAAGGTGGCGTAGTGGTTAGCTCTCTCGCCTTGCAGCGCTGGGTCCCTGGTTCGAATCCCAGCCATGGCACTATCTGCAAAGAGTTTGTATGTTCTCTCCGTGTCTGCGTGGGGTTCTTCCGGGCACTCTGGTTTCCTCCCACATTCCAAAAACATACAGATAAGTTAACTGGCTCCCCTAAAAAATTGGCTCTAGACTACAGTACTTACACTACATAATATAGACATATGGCAATGGTAGGGAGTAGATTGTGAGCTCCTTTGAGGGACAGTTAGTGACAAGACTATATATATATATATATATATATATATATATATATATATATATATATATATATATATATATATATATATATATATATATACACTGTACAGCGCTGCGTAATATGTTGGCGCTATATAAATACTAAATAATAATAATGTACAAAATATTCAACAAAATATTCAACATAATGTACACAATTTTCACCTCAGAGTCAAGGCAAAAGAAATGTAAGAAAAATAATCTACATTGGCAAAATCACCCTAACTGGATCTTTGTATTAATGTGGAACTGTAGTGTTGATAATTCTACATTCAACACCTTTAATTATTATCTGTGGACATTGCATTTTGTCCTATCTATATTAGATCATTAATATGTAGATTAAAGAGAGCTTGGCCCAGTAAAGACCCTTACAGGACCCCACTACTTACATATTCTGCTTTTGAGTATGATCCACTTCCCATAAGTCTCTGCCTTCTATTCCTCAGCCTGCTTTCTGCCTACATACACATACTTCCCCCCAGACCCTGCACCTTCAATTTCTATCCCAGGTTGTTTTAAAGAGACTCTGTAACAAAATTGTCAGCCTTATTTCTCCTATCCTACAAGTTCCCACACCTGTTCTAATGTGCTTTGGCTTACTGCAGTCTTTTCTAGTTGCACTGTCTCTGTAATATATCTTATCTTCTTTTCTCTGTCAAGGCCCAGAGAGGAAGGAGCTGCCTCTGCTGTGATAGGGACAAATTATGCATGCCCCCTGCACGCCTACTCCTGGCTCACTCCTGTGTGCTTTGTTTATTTCCCACTCACAGACAGGTCCCTGCTCTCAGTCTCAGCATGTTTGTGAGGCTGTGGGAGGAGGGAGCTGCCTGTCTCATGCTGACAATTTGTTACCCAGACACAAGTGCAGAGCCCAGACTCCTGGCTCAGAAGAAACAGCTGTGTTTATAATGGAGTCTGAGGATTCTTGTTATGCTTCAGTGGCGCAGAGCCACGGAGGTAGAAGGTAAACATTTTTCTACACTTGCACATAACATCTGAAGGCTGCATTCACTGTGTAATAATAAATACTTGTCATGCAAAAATAAGGCAGAATACATCCTGTTTCTTTTCAATATACTTGTTGTTTCGGCAACCATCTTTGCTGTTTACAAAACAGTTTATAAAACTGTTATTTTATCGCCAATATTGCTGCGGAGAGCGGCAAAAATGTCACAGAGGGGACTAGGAGATCTCCCTGAACAGGCTGATATGTTTATTTATATAACATTTCTTCAATACAGATTCTCTTTAAAGAGACTCTGAAGCGAGAATAAATCTCGCTTCAGAGCTCATAGTTAGCAGGGGCACGTGTGCCGCTGCTAAACCGCCGCAATAGCGCCGCTAAACGGGGGTCCCTTGACCCCCAAACCCCCCACTGCGACACTTGGTCGCAGACTTGGTCGCTCCTGGAAGCATGGCTAACGGCTGCAGCCCTGCCTCCAGTCGCGTCTGTCTGCAGCGCATCGCAGCCTCTCCCCCGCCCCTCTCAGTGAAGGAAGACTGAGAGGGGCGGGGGAGAGGCGGAGATACGCTCTGACAGACGCGCGTGGGGCAGGGCTGCGGCAGTTAGCCCTGCCCCAACCAGGAAGCGTTCCCCCGCATTACGGAGGGGATTTGGGGGGACAGGGACCCTCGTTTAGCCTCGGGATAGCGGTGGTTTAGCAGGGGCACACGTGCCCCTGCTATCTATGAGGTCTGAAGCGAGATTTATTCTTGCTTCAGACTCTCTTTAAATACTGCCAAATCATTTTGCAAAGTCCCTGTATATCACTCCCTTTAGCAATACCCAGATTAAAATTCTTCACTTCATTAATGGGAACTAGTGTTGCTCAAATACCCCTTTTCAAAATTCGAGTTAGGTCGAATTCGAATAGTAAATTATTCGAGATCAGTCGAATATTCGAGTCGAATAATTTTTACTATTCGATTCGACCTCGGAATTCGAGCTCACTATTCGAGTCGGTATTCGAGCTCATTATTCGAGCTGACTATTCGAAATGGCCTTAAATAGCTTCCAACACTTGTTTTGAGGGTGAATGATGCAAGAAACCTCTTTTTTTCCAAGTAACAACAGCAAGTGATTATGTGGGGATGTTCCTTTAAAAAAAAAAAGTTGAAAAGAGAAGTTGTGTCCAGAAATTTGTTCAGTACTGTATATACTTCTTCTTCTTCTTCTTTATCTTCTATATCTTCTTCTTCTTCTATATCTTCTTCTTCTATATCTTCTTCTTCTATATATTCTTCTATATCTTCTTCTTCTTTTATATTGTCTTCTTCTTCTTCTTCTTCTTCATCTTCTTCATCATCATCTTCTTCTTCTTCATCTTCTTTTTCTTCATCTTCTTCATCTTCTTCTTCATCTTCTTCTTCATCTTCTTCATCTTCTTCTTCATCTTCTTCATCTTCTTCATCTTCTTCTTCTTCTTCTTCTTCTTCTTCATCTTCTTCATCTTCAACTTCTTCATCTTCTTCTTCTTCTTCATCTTCTTCATCTTCTTCATCTTCTTCTTCTTCTTCTTCTTCATCTTCTTCATCTTCAACTTCTTCATCTTCTTCTTCTTCTTCATCTTCTTCATCTTCTTCATCTTCTTCTTCATCTTCTTCTTCTTCATCATCTTCTTCTTCTTCATCTTCTTCATCTTCATCTTCTTCATCTTCTTCATCTTCTTCTTCTTCATCTTCTTCATCTTCTTCATCTTCATCTTCTTCATCTTCTTCATCTTCTTCTTCTTCATCATCTTCATCTTCTTCTTCATCTTCTTCTTCTTCATCATCTTCATCTTCTTCTTCTTCATCTTCTTCTTCTTCATCTTCATCTTCTTCATCTTCTTCATCTTCATCTTCTTCATCTTCTTCATCTTCTTCTTCTTCATCTTCATCTTCTTCTCCTTCTTCTTCTTCTTCTTCTTCTTCTTCTTCTTCTTCATCTTCTTCTTCTTCTTCTTCATCTTCTTCTTCTTCATCTTCTTCATCTTCTTCTATATCGTCTTCTTCTTCACTTATTTCTCTTTTCAAATTTTTTTTTTTAAAGAAATGCAGCTACTTTTGAGCGTAACAAATAGCTGGTGGCGCACGCATGTTGGAAGCGCCATTGTATGTGCTCCCTGGCAGTGGAAACACACAGACAGCAGGAGGTAAATTCAGCAGCAGGAGGAGGAGGATGAGTGTGTGGCAGCAGGCAGTCAATGAGGCAGGCAGCGTGACATAATAGCCCTGGTACCTAGCGGTGAAACCAGGGCTGTAAATAAACACAGCAGGCAGGAGGTCCCAGACAGCGGTCGTGTAGCCCACATTGTGTCCAATACACAACTGGGACAACACAGTTTTCAACCCGGGCACCTCAGAAAAATTAAACCTTTTTTTTTTTTATGGTTTTGTAGTTTTGTTTTTACAACAAATTACACAGACAGATATAGCTATTTTTTGACGTAATAGCTGGTGGCAGAGTGGCAGCAGAAGGTAAATCTGTGTACCCTGGCGTTGGGAAACACAGACAGACAGACAGCAGCAGCAGCAGCAGGAGGAATGGAGGAGTAATGTGAGCAGCTATTGTTTGACGTAATAGCTGGTGGCAGAGTGGCAGCAGAAGGTAAATCTGTGTACCCTGGCGTTGGGAAACACAGACAGACAGCAGCATCAGCAGGAGGAATGGAGGAGTAGTGTGAGTGTGGCAGCAGGCAGGCAGCGTGACATAATAGCCCTGGTACCTAGCGGTGATACCAGGGCTGTAAATAAACACAGCAGGCAGGAGGTCCCAGACAGCGGTCGTGTAGCCCACATTGTGTCCAATACACAACTGGGACAACACAGTTTTCAACCCGGGCACCTCAGAAAAATTAAACCTTTTTTTTTTTTTATGGTTTTGTAGTTTTGGTTTTACAACCAATTACACAGATATAGCTATTTTTTGACGTAATAGCTGGTGGCAGAGTGGCAGCAGAAGGTAAATCTGTGTACCCTGGCGTTGGGAAACACAGACAGACAGACAGCAGCAGCAGGAGGAATGGAGGAGTAATGTGAGCAGCTATTGTTTGACGTAATAGCTGGTGGCAGAGTGGCAGCAGAAGGTAAATCTGTGTACCCTGGCGTTGGGAAACACAGACAGACAGCAGCATCAGCAGGAGGAATGGAGGAGTAGTGTGAGTGTGGCAGCAGGCAGGCAGCGTGACATAATAGCCCTGGTACCTAGCGGTGATACCAGGCCGTAAATGAACACAACAGGAGGTCCCAGACAGCGGTCGTGCAGCCCACATCGTGTCCAATACACAACTGGGACAACACAGTTTTCAACCCGGGCACCTCAGAAAAATTAAACCCTTTTTTTTTTTTTTATGGTTTTTTGGTTTTGTTTGTAAAACAAATTACACAGATATATAGCTATTGTTTGACGTAATAGCTGGTGGCAGAGTGGCAGCAGAAGGTAAATCTGTGTACCCTGGCAGTGGGAAACACAGACAGACAGCAGAAGGGCAGTACACAGCAGCCCACTGTAGGTGTAAAATGTGTGGCTGCAGGCGACGTAATAGTCAAAGTGAACAAGGCTGGCTTAGTGAGCAGGAGCCAGGAGGTGGTAAAGGGTGGTAAGGCACATTAACGACGGCAGTGCTGTCCTCCTCATCCTCCTCCTCTGCCGCCTCATCCTCTCTCCACCCCCGCACCAACTCAGCTGCACTGTGCTGCTCCCCCTCATCAGCAGCAAGGTCAGGGACCTCCACCAAGTCCTCCTCCTCCTCCCCCTCAGAGGTGGACTGTGCAGCTGCTTGCCGCTCCTGCTGGTCCAAGGCTGCCGCTCCCTGTTCCAGCAAAGCATCGAGGGCCCTGTTCAGCAGACAAACCAGGGGCACCCACTCGCAGACCATAGCATGGTCCCTGCTCACCATGTTAGTGGCCTGCAGAAAGGGAGCCAGCACTAAGCACACCTGCTGCATGTGCCTCCAGTCATCATCGGGGACGATGGACGGGATGTTGCTGGTCTTGTCCCTTCTCTGAGCGGCGGAAACAGTGGCCAGGGCAAGGTACTGGTTGACAGCGTGCTTCTGTTCAACCAGACGCTCCAACATCGCCAGGGTGGAGTTCCAGCGAGTCGGAACGTCAAGGAACAGCCGATGGCGTGGCAGATCCAGCTCCTTTTGCACGTCTTCCAGGCTCGCACAGGCTGCAGCTGAGCGCCGGAAGTGACGCACAACGTTCCTTGCCGTTTCCAGCAGTTCGCCCATCCCCTGGTAGGTGCGCAAGAACTTCTGCACTACCAGGTTCAGCACGTGGGCAAGACAGGGGATGTGGGTCAGGTTTCCCCTGTCTATTGCGGCAACCAGATTGGCCCCATTGTCGGCCACCACCTCTCCGACTCTGAGGCCTCTGGGGGTCAGCCAAATCCTCTCCTGCTCCTGGAGTTTGGCCAACACATGGGTTGCCGTCAGCTTGGTCTTCCCAAGGCTGACCAAGTGCAGCAGCGCTTGGCAGTGGCGGGCCTTCACGCTGCTGCTGAGGCGGGGGGTTTGGCCAGGTGTGCCGGAGGATGGCAGAGGATCGGAGGAACCTGCTGCAGTTCCCCTGACCCTGCGGGGTGGCACCACCCACTGTGTTGCTGCTGCTGCTGTGCCCGCTGCTGCTCTCCCATCCTCACCCCCTTCCACCAAGCTGACCCAGTGGACAGTGAAGGACAGGTAGCGGCCTGTCCCGAAGCGGCTGCTCCAGGAGTCCATGGTGACGTGGACCCTTTCACCAACCGCGTGCTCCAGCCCTCGCTCCACATTGGCCATCACAAAGCGGTGCAGTGCAGGAATGGCCTTGCGGGAGAAAAAGTGTCTGCTGGGGAGCTGCCAGTCTGGGGCTGCGCAAGCAAGCAGTGCACGAATGTCGCTCCCCTCCTGCACGAGCGTGTACGGCAGGAGTTGGGAGCACATGGCCCGTGCCAGCAAGCCGTTCAGCTGCCGCACGCGAGGGCTGCTGGGAGGCAGAGCCCTAACCACCCCCTGGAAGGACTCGCTCAAAAGGCTCTGGCGTGGCCTTTTGCTGGCACGGGAATCAGCAGACACAGCGGAGGAGGCCACTGAGGACTGGCTGCCAGAACAGGCCTCAGTGTCGGCGGCAGGAGTTGCAGAGGGGGGAGGAGCAGTGCGTTTCTGCACTCCTGCTGGTGCTGCTGGAGGAGCAGGAGGGCGGGTGGCTGCTGTTGCTGCTGCTGCTGAAGGCTGTGCAGTGATGGGTGTGGTGCCACTGCCAGCACCAGATGCCTTCAGCCTCTGGAACTCCTGATGCTGGTGGAAATGTTTCGCAGCAAGGTGGTTGATGAGCGAGCTGGTGCAGAACTTTAAGGGGTCTGCACCTCTGCTCAACTTCCGCTGACAGTGGTTGCAAGTGGCGTACTTGCTGTACACTGTGGGCATGGTGAAAAAGCGCCAGATTGGTGACAGAAACATCCCCCTACGGCATGGAAGCGCTGCTGCCTGTCTCCCTGTGGTGGTTAGGGGGGGGCTTGGGGGGCTTGGGTGCGGCTGGTGGTGGTACTGGCAGATGCTGCTGCTGCTGCTGCTGAGCCTGAGACACCAGCAGGCTGTGGGACCTGCCTACTGCTGCTGCCAATGCTTGCAATGATGCGCTTCCTTGCAAGGCCCACAAGAGCATCCTCCTCCTCCTCCTCTGAGCTGCTGAGGACGACATCCCCTGGAGGTGGTGGCACCCAGTCTCTGTCTGTCACCGGGTCATCAACATCCTCCCCCTCCTGAAACATGTCCTGCTGGGATGAGGACCCCCCAAACTCCTCTCCTGATGCATGGATGGGCTGCTTGACTGTCGCCACAGTCTTGCTGTCCAATCCCTCATCCCCCAAAGTGCCCATCAGCATCTCCTCCTCAAGATCGCCAACAACAGCAGACAATTTACTCATGATGCCTGGGGTCAAAAGACTGCTGAATGACAGGTCGGCGAGTGACGGTGAACTGGCCTCCTCCCCAGACCCTGCTGGGCGGCTGCTGCGAACAGGGGTGGTGGTGGTGGTGGTGAGGGTGGAGGCCTCAGATGCAGAGCTGATGGCGGGCTGCTCATCCTCCGTCATGAGTTGCACCACAGTGTCTGCATGCTTTTCCTCAATGGGACGTTTCCGACCCGGCTGGAGGAAAATCGGAGCAGGTGCTACACGCTGCTGCTGCTGTGTCTCTGCAGCGTGAGTTGCAGATGCTCCTGCTGGGTGGCGCCCAAGGCGTCCACGGCCAGTGGCTATGGGAGGAATGTTAGCCACTGACGCTGCTGCTGCTGCTGCGGAACTGTGCATGGTGGCGCGCCCGCGCCCGCGGCTTGCCACAATGCTGCTCCCTCTCCTCCTGATTCCCTTGCTGCCCTTCGCCTTGCCCAAACCGCGCTGGCTGCCACTTCCAGACATCTTCGATGTTTTGGGCGTATAGACAAAAGTTTTTTAAAAGGGCGGGTGAAAAGTGGGGTACTTTAATGGAGTGGGTTGGTGGGTGAGGTGACTGAGTGAGTGTCCCTAGTACAGTAAGTAAGTAGTAACAGTCAGGAAGTACAACTAGCAGTTACAATAATCAGTAGTAATCACAAGTAAATTTAGTGTGTGTACACTACAGACAGTGAGTGCACGCACGCGCAAACACGCGCAGGAGCTAGCCTATGAACAGTGACTGAGTGAGTGTCCCTAGTACAGTAAGTAAGTAAGTAGTAACAGTCAGTAAGTACAACTAACTAATTACAATAATCAATCAGTTATCAGAAGGAAATAGAGTGTGTGTAGTGTGTACACAGACAGTGAGTGCACACACGCAGGAGCTAGTAGCCTATGAACAGTGACTGAGTGTCCTAGACTCCTAGTACAGTAAGAGTAAGTAGTAACAGTAAGTACAACTAACTAATTACAATAATCAATCAGTTATCAGAAGGAAATAGAGTGTGTGTAGTGTGTGTACACAGACAGTGAGTGCACACATGCAGGAGCTAGTAGCCTATGAACAGTGACTGAGTGTCCTAGACTCCTAGTACAGTAAGAGTAAGTAGTAACAGTAAGTACAACTAACTAATTACAATAAGCAATCAGTTATCAGAAGGAAATAGAGTGTGTGTAGTGTGTGTACACAGACAGTGAGTGCACACACGCAGGAGCTAGTAGCCTATGAACAGTGACTGAGTGTCCTAGACTCCTAGTACAGTAAGTAGTAACAGTAAGTACAACTAACTAATTACAATAATCAATCAGTTATCAGAAGGAAATAGAGTGTGTGTAGTGTGTACACAGACAGTGAGTGCACACACGCAGGAGCTAGTAGCCTATGAACAGTGACTGAGTGTCCTAGACTCCTAGTACAGTAAGAGTAAGTAGTAACAGTAAGTACAACTAACTAATTACAATAATCAATCAGTTATCAGAAGGAAATAGAGTGTGTGTAGTGTGTACACAGACAGTGAGTGCACACACGCAGGAGCTAGTAGCCTATGAACAGTGACTGAGTGTCCTAGACTCCTAGTACAGTAAGTAGTAACAGTAAGTACAACTAACTAATTACAATAATCAATCAGTTATCAGAAGGAAATAGAGTGTGTGTAGTGTGTACATAGACAGTGAGTGCACACACGCAGGAGCTAGTAGCCTATGAACAGTGACTGAGTGTCCTAGACTCCTAGTACAGTAAGTAGTAACAGTAAGTACAACTAACTAATTACAATAATCAATCAGTTATCAGAAGGAAATAGAGTGTGTGTAGTGTGTACACAGACAGTGAGTGCACACACGCAGGAGCTAGTAGCCTATGAACAGTGACTGAGTGTCCTAGACTCCTAGTACAGTAAGTAGTAACAGTGAGTACAACTAACTAATTACAATATTCAATTACAATAATCAATCAGTTATCAGAACTTGGAAATAGAGTGTGTGTAGTGTGTACACAGACAGTGAGTGCACACACGCAGGAGCAGCTAGTAGCCTATGAACAGTGACAGTGAGTGTCCTAGTACAGTTACAGTATATAACTACAATACTAATACAATCAGTAGTAAAGGACAGCAGAAATACTGGTATAGAATAGAGAGAAATAAACAGAGGACAGGAGAGAACAGCTGCCCACACAGGCAGGCCCTGAGGCCTAAAGCTGTAAGCCTGCAGCAGCTGGCCTGTCTCTATGTAACACAAAAGCTACTAACTAAAATACAATGTCTAACTAACTAACAACAATATAGGTGTGTATAGGAGGTGTATGTGAGCAAAAACGCTAGGTAAATGACCACAATAAAGCTCTTGCTAAGCCAAAGCACAAAGGAGCAACTCTCTCTCTATGCAAGTCTCAGGCAAGGACGGAGAAACGTAACATGGCGGCCGCTATTTATAGGGTAGGGGCTGGCCAGGGTCCCCCTCTGTGATTGGCTGCCGTCAGAGGGCCTGGGAGCCCTCTGATTGGCTCTAAGGACATCAATCTGGGCTATGACGCTATTCGAGCTCGGTACCGAGCTCGAATAGCGCCGTTTGCTCGAATAGCTTGAATAGTGAATGGGCTATTCGAGTGTACGCGAATAGCCCATTCGAATAGCTACAGCTATTCGGAGCTCGAATACCGAGCTCGAATAGCTGGAAAAGAGCTCGAATATTCGAGCTACTCGAATATTCGAGCTCTGCTGAGCACCACTGATGGGAACCTAAACTGAGAGGGATATGGATGTTTCCTTTTAAACAATACTAGTTGACTGGCAGTCCTGTTGATCTCTTTGGCTGCAGTAGTGGTTGAATCACATACCTGAAACAAGCATGCAGCTAATCCAGTCTGACTTCAATCAGAGCACCTGATCTGTATGCTTGTTCAGGGGCTGTGGCAGACAGTATTAGAGACACAGGATCAGCTGGAGAGTCAGGCAACTGGTATTATTTTAAAAGGAAACATCTATATCCTTCTCAGTTTAGGTTCCCTTTAACCACTTTAGCCCTCAGTCGTGTTTCACTTTATGCATCCAAGCAATTTTCACCTCATTCGCCTATAACTTTATCACTACTTATCACAATGAACTGATCTATATCTTGTTTTTCCCCCACTAATTAGGCTTCCTTTGGGTGGTACATTTTGCTAAGAGCTACTTTACTGTAAATGCATTTTAACAGGAAGAATAAGAAAAAAAATGGAAAAAAATCATTATTTCTCAGTTTTCGTCCATTATAGTTTTAAAATAATACATGCCTCCATAATTAAAACCACGTATTGTATTTGCCTAATAGTCCTGGGTATTACACCATTTAAATTATGTCCCTACCTCAATGTATGGCGACAATACTTTATTTGAAAATATAAGTGCATTTTTTTCCATTTTGCATCTATCACTATTTACAAGCTTATAATAAAAAAGTATAAATATTTCTTTTTTACATGGATATTTAAAAAGTTTAGACCCTTAGGTAAATATTTACATTTTTTTATTGTAATGTTTTTGTTTTTTTTTTATTAAACATTTTATTTGGGTCTTTTTGGGAGGGTGGGATGTAAATAGTAATTTTTTTATGTAAAGATGTGTTTATTTTTTTAATGTAGATGTAGTTTTACTAATTGTCCACAAGTTGGCAATGATGAGTTTGTTTACATTACTTCACTCTAACAAGTATGCTTAGAGGGACATAGGGGGGATGTAAGAGGCAGAAATCGGGGGAAAGGGATCAGTGATCGGGCACCATGTGCCGATTCACTGATTCCCTGGCTAACAAACCATGGGTTGGGAACGCACATGCACGTGCACGATCGGCCGCAGGAGCACGCGGGAGCGCACATGCGGCCTTTTGGACTTATATTATATGTCCAAAAGGCCACAGTAGTTAAAGTATAGCATAATGGTCGGACAAAATATGTTAAGTAAAATCATGCTGATTACATGAACTCAAATATTATTCTGCTATATAGGTTTGCATATTGAAATTTAGCATCAAGCAATTTACAAAAAAAAAAATGATATTAAGCTTACAGTTCTATAGTTTCCTAGTTTTGATTTTTCCCCTTCTCGAATAATGGAAAAACATCAGATGTATGCCAGCCATACGGAACTTATCTACCTGAATGATGGTCACATAAAATAAAGTGGCCTATTGATAAATAAGCGCTGCTCCTTAAATATCTGTGAATGGGTGCCATCTGGTCTAACATGCCTACACACCTTCCGGCAGTTCAAGTTTGCAAATAAGTTATGCACAGCAGTAATTCGCTTCTACTATAGTCTTCATAAAGAAATACAGAAGTCAGAGTCATTTTAATATCATTGTGTATATAAAAAAATATATATATTTATTTATCAGTATTATTATTATTATTATTACAAAAAAAAACTTGCATTGTGCATATCCTACTAATATAATAAATGGGAAAGTTCGGATGTTTGGATGTTTGGATGTTTGGATGTTTGTTACTCGATCACGCAAAAACGGCTGAACGGAATGGAATGAAATTTGGCACACACATAGTACATTACCTGGAATAAAGTATAGGATACTTTTTATTCCCATAACCAAAAAGAGACAAATACAAATTTTACTGGAAAATGTAAACTGCAGCCATACACTGTTACACTGGAGGTGTGTTTAGCTTCTAAGGGTAGAATGGTTAATTTGCATATATCCAGCAGTGATGCACTGGGAGACATCTCAAGCTCACTCCAACCTGAATTATCGCAAATTCTTTCTGTTTTAAGAGAGCAAACATTTGCTTTTCTTAACATTTTAGTAAGGGGGCTTTTAGGACCATTGTAGTCCCTTACACACTCCAATGAGTTCTGGGTCACCATGAGCTAGCTGGGTAGCATGTCCCTCTCGGTGTTACAAGCCCTACCGCATAGAGCAAAATTAATCTATGCTATGCACTGATAAGGATCAAACAATCCAAAACAGTCTGTATGCATGTTGGATTATTATGGCTCTGTACAATTTAACAAGCTGACACAGCATTGCATTCCAGCGGTTCTGGAGGTGTGTTTAGCTTCTAAGGGTAATAATGGTTAATTAGCATATTGTCAGCAGTGATGCACTGGGAGACATCTCAAGCTCACTCCAACCTGAATTATTGCAAATTCTCTCTATTTTAAGAAAGCAAACTTTTGTTTTTCTTACACTGTTAATGGTAGGGTTCTCAAACTTTGCACAGTTGGTCGTTGGGTGACTAGGGTTATTATTCAGAAAAGTGGTTGGAGCCTATAAAAGCTAATCAAAATTCAGCTAATGATTTTCAAGGGGAATATTTACATTTCTGCCATTCTTGCACTGTTAATGGCACAAGCCTCAAACCTGGTATAGTTGATCATTGGGTGACTGGGATTCAATTTCAGAAAGGGGGTGGAGCCACAAATAGCCAATCAGATTTGTTTCATTCCAATGCAAATTATTGTTGCCAAACACCGCAAAGCTCACAAACTTGGTAATTGAGTAATTGATTAATTGTGTGTTAGGGTTAGGAAAGTGGGCACAGCCAACACCAGCCAAATACATAAGTGGGCAACGCCGGGTCATAAGTGGGCGGAGACAAATACAAATTTTACTGGGAAAATGTAAACAGCAGCCATTCTTACACTGTTAATGGTAGGGCTCTCAAACTTTGCATAGTTGGTTACTGGGTGACTGGGGTATGCGCTTTGAGTCCTATGGGAGAAAAGCGCTTTACAAATGTTATTGTATTGTATTGTATATTCAGAAAAGTAGGTGGAGCCTACAAAAAACAATCAAAAATTACCTATTGATTTTTCAGGGGAATATTTTATTGCTGCCATTCTTGCACTGTTAATGGCACAAGCCTCAAACCTGGTACAGTTGATCATTGCGTGACTGGGGTTTAAATTTATATAAGGGGGTGGAGCCCCAAACAGCCAATAAGATTTGTTTCATTTTAATGCAGGTTATTGATGCCAAAGACCGCAAAGCTCACAAACTTGGTCATTGAGTAATTGAGTAATTGTGTGTTAGGGTAAGGAAAAGTGGGCGCAGCCAACACCAGCCAAATACATAATCGGGCAATGCTGGGTCATCAGTAGGCGGAGACAAATACAAATTTCACTGAGAAAATGTAAACTGCAGCAATTCTTACACTATTATGATAGGGTTCTCAAATTTTGCACAGTTGGTCACTGGGTGACTGAGATTAATATTCAGAAAAGTGGGTGGAGCCTACAAAAGCCAATCAAAATCCACCTATTAATCTTTAAGGGGAATATTTAATTGATGCCATTCTTGCACTGTTAATGGCACAAGCCTCTTGCACTGTTAATCACCTGTACTTGGTACAGTTGGCCATTGGGTGATTGGGGTTCAAATTCAGAAAAGGGGTGGAGCCACAGCCAATCAGATTTATTTTATTTCAATGCAAAATATTGATGCCAAAGATCTCAAAGCTCACAAACTTGGTCATTAAGTAATTTTGTGTTTGGGTTAGAAAAAGTGGGCGGAGCTAGCACCATCCAAATACATACCTGGGCAATGCCGAGTCTTCAGTGGGCGGAGACAAACACAAATTTCACTGGGAAAATGTAAACTGCAGCCATTCTTACACTATTAATTGTGGGGTTCTAAAACGTTGCACAGTTGGTCACTGGGTGACTGGGATTAATATTCAGAAAAGTGGGTGGAGCCTACAAAAACCAATCACAATTCACCTATTGATTTTCAAGGCAAATATTTAATTGCTGCCATTTTTGCACTGTTAATGGCACAAGCCTCAAACCTGGTACAGTTGATCATTGGGTGACTGGGGTTAAATATTTAGAAAAGTGGTGGGGCTACAAACAGCGAATCAGATGTGTTTCATTTCAATGAAAATTATTCATGCCAAAGACCACAAATCTCACAAACTTGGTAATTGACCATTGACAATTGTGTGTTAGGGTTAGAAAAAGTGGCCACAGCCAACAGCAGCCAAATACACACCCGGGAAACATCAGGACATCAGTGGGTGGAGAAAAATAAAAATTTAACTGCCAAAATGTAAACTGCAGCCATTCTTACACTGTCTGTCAATGGCAGGGTTCTTAAACTTTGCACAGTGGGTGACTGGGATTAATATTCAGAGCCTACATAAGCTAATCAAAATTCACCTATTGATTTTCAAAGTAGTGGAGCCACAGCCAATTATTGATGCCAAAGACCGCAAAGCTCACAAACTAGGTAATTGTGTGTTAGGATTAGAAAAAGTGGACAGAGCTAACACTAGCCAATTACATACCCGGGTAACGCCGGGCGACCAGCTAGTAGTGGAATAAGCTCCACAGAACAAAGCACTGCTGCTAATAATGAACAGCAGTTTAGTTCTGTAATGTGTAGACTCACAACAATATTTCTCATTGTCTATTTTTATTGCAAATATAGTACAGTAAATTTACAAAGTAGAATGTAGTGCTGCTGCTGATGAACAGTAAATGTAGTTTAGGGAAAACTAAACTATAGACTATTACAGCAAAGCTACTCAATATCTAATATGTCTGAATTGCAAATATATTGTATTCAATCTCAAAACACAAACAATGGTTATGGTGATGATCAGTTATATTAGAGCTATACTACGCACAAAAGTGGTTGTGTGAAATATTAGAAATGCAAACATAGAAGAATAAACCCTTCAGACAGAGCAAAACAGATATACACAAACATTTATAGCATCTGCCTATAACGCAAATCAGCTAATTTCGGCGCAGTGCTTTGAAAGCTGCAATAGGTCACAATTAGAATTACAGCTATAGTGGCACGCAATGACTAAGCCAGAGCTCAAATAAAAAAGAAGAAGAAGAAGAAGAAGCAATAGCCAGTGCCCAAATAACGTATTCCCCCCAAGTTGCAACAACTAGGCGGCGGGGGTAGCATTAATGAGAAACTGTGACCAAGAATTGAACTTCATCCCAATTAGTAGCTGATACCCCCTTTTACATGAGAAATCTATTCCTTTTCACAAACGGATCATCAGGTGGCTCTGTATGGCTGATATTGTGGTGACACCCCTCCCACAGGAAACTGTGAGGACCATGGTCCTGGCAGTTTCCTGTCTGTGAACCTCATTGCATTGTGGGAAATAACAGCTGTTTTATTGTGTACAGCTTTTTCCAACTGTCAAAAAAGCAAGCAGCATCTCCTTCCAGTGACATCACCAGCCAGCAGTAAATATGTCACCATGTGATAAATGTCATAATGTAAATCAGAGAGAGGAATGATTTTACATTGGGCAAACACTGACTAAATCATCTATACATAATTATTATAAAAACAAAGCACTTTTTATTACATTATTTTCACTGGAGTTCCTCTTTAACACCACACAGTAGTTTGCCTGCAGCAGGGTTACCCATCTCTCGGCTTCACCCTGTGCCAAAATTTGGCCGCACTCATTTCAAATGTGCGCCTATAACATACAACCTGCCTGTACTGTGTTTCAGCATTTAGCTATCATTGCACTATGCCCCTAGCTTTAGAAATTATGGTAGCTGTTTACCCCCTTTCCCAAGGCCTAAAATCCATCCATCTAAACAGTATTACGTATCTAACTGTCTAGGATAGAAGGGAGGACAATTGTGTTATGTGTAAAAGAGAAGCTATATGTATATCCCTCGTTAGGGTCATAAAACAAGCCATGGAAAAGTTCCCAGAGCACCAGCTTATTTTTGGATGCTGATTGGCCTAGGGCACTTTGGGATAACCAATCAATTTTTTTTCCGCAAACATCAATGTTGTTTATTTAAGTCGATTAGCGGGAATTAGATTTAGGCCTGAACAACAACATTATTATTTTCAGAAGGTTTGTTAATTTTACTGCATATGATATGGTACGGCCTCCAAATGCATTCAATACAATTACAGTAATGTAATTTAAACAGATCTATGGAACACATTTTGCACAGTGAGTGAACAAAATAACCAGAACTTTGATTAACCAGCTTCCTCATTCTTTCCCCTAATGCATAGTTCTTTAATGATATGTTCAGTTGCACAGTGGATGCTGGATCATTAATCAGACACTGAGGACAAGCAAAAGTGTCATCGCACAAGCAGCATTACCAGGCCCTAACTCAGATCCTCTAACACTAATCTGGCCCTTACCTTTTCTCACTTAATACCTTACACTACTAGTCCATGTGTCCCAAAGACCCTGACTGTATTCATTTGTAATGTCCTGACAATGTTGGATTCCAAGCCCCCACAGCGCTACAAATCAGTGATTTGTCTTTCCTAATGTTCTTTCTAACTATCTCCTCAGCAGCGCTGATCTAATGAGATAGAAAAGCAGAAGTAAAATGTCTCTAGATGGAAAATGAAAGCTATATTTATATCCTTAGCAATACATATTTGCATTATATACCTTCATCAACTGAAAAAAAAATGTATACAGGCAAACTGTATATATATTTTTGAAGACATATTAAGTTCAAGGCATTACAGCATTGCCCATTAACTGTACACTTATACTGATATTACATTCACATTTCACATATGTTTCAGCCAACAATTACATTTACTGAGGAATATATCACATATACTACATTAACTGATAGATCAGAATCCTCTTGTGTTTATTTGATTTTTTTTGCTTGCCACTTTCTCAAGAAAGAAACAAAAAAAAAAAAAAACTGGTGAAATATTAAACTTAGATTGAAATCATTTTTTTTTCTTCATTATAGATATTACATCCAAAACCTGGTGCTTGTGCAGGGTTATTGCTTAGAAGAGATAACAAGATATATAGTTCATGCTGTGCATATGGGAGAGATATAGTAGAAAAGATAAAACTAATGAGAAATGTTAGGCATAAGTTAAGAATGGTGGCATAAACATGTTACTTTAGTCCTCTAGTATTGTAATTTTAAAAGAAAATAATGCTAGTAGACTGTAGAGTCAGTCTATATAAATGAACAAATAATTTTCAAAGGTTAAAATAAATGATCTTTCTACAGGAAAATAAAGCTTAAAGGGAAGGTTCAAGCAAAAAAAAAAAATGAGTTTTACTTACCTGGGGCTTCTACCAGCCCCATGTAGCCATCCTGTGCCCTTGTAGTCACTCACTGCTGCTCCAGTCCCCCGCTGGCAGCTTTCTGACCTCGGAGGTCAGGGCCACATTGCATACATTTTTACGCATTCCAGCTAGTGCAGGAACAAAAATGTACGCGTTGCACCACTAACGCGTAAAAATGTATGCGTTAATGTTCCTGCACTAGCCGAAATGTGTAAAAATGTACGCAATTCGGCCCTGACCTCCGAGGTCAGAAAGCTCCCAGCGGGGGACTGGAGCAGCAGTGAGTGACTACGAGGGCACAGGATGGCTGCATGGGGCTGGTAGAAGCCCCAGGTAAGTGAAACTCATTTTTTTTTTTTTGCTTGGACCTTCCCTTTAAAGAGGTGGGCTAAAAAAAAAAAAGTAGGCTACCTAATCTGCGGGGCTGAGTGGATCAGGTAGCTGCAAAAAACAAAGCGGCAAAAGGTACGGCCAGGAAGAGAGAGCTGCCCGGTGGCAGCTCAGGAAACCCTGCAGGAATGCCTCTGGCAGGTGTTTTGAACAAGGAATTCCTCTCCCCTGTGTTTACCTCCGAGTTAGCAACAGATCTTGTCACTAAATTCGAGGGGCTATAGCGCGACGGTGGGGGAGCTGAGATCGGCGATGGTTCTCTTTAAAGGACCACTATCAAAAACAATTTTAAATTTAAAATACACATATATGTACTGTATATGTATAAAATCTAAATTTGTTAAAATGCACTATAAATTTTTTTTTTCTATGTCACTGTCACTTAAAATGTAATGTAAACATTTGACAAATCTGACTGGTTTTGGACTGGTCGAACTCCTCATGTGGGATTCTTGGATTTTTTTTATTTTCAAAACCATTTACTGAATGGCAGTTGCTCAGTCCAACTGGCAAAATAGCATGCAAGTGAGTAAACAGGCTGAACAGAATCATTGCATAGCTACGTGTAGTGCCACAGCTTTTATACTCCGCCATTTTGTATTAGTGATGCATCTTGTAGTCTTGTATTATGTGAATCTTTTTATTCAGGTCTTTATCTGATCATTTGAGTCTGGTGGACTTCCTTAAACACTTGTTTATCAGAAACTAACCAGATGGGTGCATGAGTAATATGTCAAGTATTTACAATTAGGACAAAGTGCTTTTATATAAGGAAATAGTACTGATCTAACCCATGATCTATAGTTTCTTATTAAAGAGACTCTGTAACATTAAAAAGATCCCCTGGGGGGTACTCACCTCGGGTGGGGGAAGCCTCCAGATCCTAATGAGGCTTCCCACGCCGTCCTCTGTCCCACGGGGGTCTCGCCGAAGCCCTCCGAACAGCCGGCGACTCAGTTCAATATTTACCTTTGCTGGCTCCAGCGGGGGCGCTGTGGCGGCTTTCCGTCCTGAACTACACGGAAATACCCGATCTCATTCGGGTCCGCTCTACTGCGCAGGCGCAGGACCCTTGCGCCTGCGCAGTAGAGCGGACCCGACGGCGATCGGGTATTTCCGTGTAGTTCAGAGCCGACAGCCGTCAGAGCGCCTGCGCAGGAGCCAGGAAGGTAAATATTGACGTCACCGCTGCACGGACTCCACGGAGGGCTGCAGCGAGACCCCTGACGGATGGAGGACGGCGTGGGAAGCCTCATTAGGATCCGGAGGCTTCCCCCACCCGAGGTGAGTACCCCCCAGGGGATCTTTTCATGTTACAGTTCCTCTTTAATGTACTAAACCCCAATAACCATCCTTTTAGTATGAAGATAAGGGATATTGAGAGACTGGGATATTTAGAGACTTCTTTAGCCATAATGTATGAATTCAGAATGATTTAACCAGAGTAAATATCTAATTGTGTAAAAGACATTTAGAGGAGGCTATACATTTGTCAGTTACATATGTGACCAGAGTGTGGCCACTTGGTGATGTTCCAGCTATTATGAGTGGTGGGTGTTGTCTAAAGTCTCCATAGATCTCTATGTAATCCCATAGTTCTCTATGGGGGAAAAAGATATAAAACCCAGCTACTATTTTGAGAGGACGGAATTCTCTTGACTCTCGATTAGGCTGACCACCTAGTCACGTCTGACTGCTCAACTCCTGCCTAAGGAACTTCTTAGCCGTCGCGGAGAAAGAGTCACTCACGTAGGATGGGTGGAAGTTACTGCAACCTTAAGTGGGCACCTAACAAACAAGATGATGTAAGAGTGTGTTTATAATACTGTTAACTGTTATTTTATGTTATGCTACTATTCTTTGTCTTCTTTCCAATAACGTCGTGTTGTGTATCATATTTTGTATCAATAAACTTGTTAACCTTGGTGCTTGTCTCTGATTTTGGAGGAATCAAAAAGAACCTGCAATTGCTACCTGTTCAGGTGGTGTCACTTTTTCTGTAGCAATACACTACGTAGCACAAGGGGCAGAAGTGTGGCACTCCCTGATTGGTATGGATGTAGGGTGGTTTATGAGGCAAAAACTGTTACACTCACCGCTCTCGCTTATATCTCCTGTATGTACCAAATGGTCAAGGACGTGTGCTCCGGGATATGAGAAGAAAGGACAATGTGGTTGATAGCTCAATTTCATCGGAGGCAGCTACAAGATAATTTAGCAGATCCCAGATCTGCAACCCAGGTAAAATTCTCCCCCTTCTAAGTGAATAATCTCTCTCCAGCTAAGAGACAGAACCACAACACTCAAGTCTATGGAACAGCATCTCTGTCTAGCTAAGAGGTACAGAAACCACGCAACACTCAAATTGGTGGAAATGCATCTCATAAAGTTTATATTGCATGTGATATCTGTGATACAGGTACAGACATTGATGTATTACAGTAAGCAACAAGTACAGTGAAATTGTGCTATCTGTAACAAAACAAACAGAGCAAACATCCCCCACTTGGCTATATGCAAACCCCCATCAACACAGTAAAAATAATAAAAGCAAAACTGTTGTGTGCTTTGCAGTTTCAGGTTAATACAAAATACCTGACACAAAAAAAAAACCCACACGAAAAACAAAAAACTTCAGATTGAACATGCCTTTCCGTATGTTAATTTTTATAACCAACTTTAAATTACAAATTTTAAGACATGTTAAATCTGGTGCACCCGAAATAAATTGTTGCCTTGCAAAACGCAAAATTAAAAACATCACAATGGCCAGCAACTTTGTGCATGGGTCCTTCATGCCATTCACAAACCCTCTGCTATAGTAAAGTAACAAAGGCAACCTATTCAAATTTACATAGCTACAGTCAACACCTGAAACTACAAAAAATAGTTTAGAATTTTACTTTTCTGACTGTAGATAAAATTATCAATTAAATAAGAGGCTTATTCCAAACTAAACATTTGTTAGGATCCTCTTCATACATAAACACATACATAGACAGACAAACAACAAAACACAGCTGGGGTCTTCTTTTGTTCCTCGGTTTCCTATGGAACAGAAACTGGAAAACCATTATTAACCTCTAACAAGATCCCTGCACAAACAGTGTTCTGGAATGTCCCTCATTTTCCTATATTCCAGCATCTCCTGCTTTATTTCATTGACCTCACGAGTACGTTTTCCTGGAAACCAACTTACCTCAGCTTGTAAGTTGTCCTTCTGTGCCCTAACGCTATAAGGAACCCAGGCCCTATCCTGGCTCCTCTGCCTGTTCCCCCACCTTGGAGAGTACACCTCAGTTCCTCTCCTCCTGGTAAGGAATTTGTTATCTTTGAAATAATTCTGCCTGTCTCTCCCAAGTGACGGGCAAAACCGTTTCATGTGTCCCTGTTCTCCACAGTGGTAGCAACGCCGGGTCACATGACTTCTCTGGGGCTTATTTACTATATGTGCATCTCTGTCCCTTACAGGCTGCACAGCAAAAACTCCATTGAAATTTCTCTTGTGCTGCACTGATGATTTGAAAGGGTTATTTTTCAAATCATCTCTTAGACTCTCTAAAGTCCTGTTTCTCTGAATGGGCCTTGCCCGAGCATGCTCCTGCTTACTCTCTGGCAACTCAAAAACTGAAGAACCACTGCATTCAGAAGAACTACTATAACCAGCATCACTTTCACCTGGACACTGATTAACTGCTTCACTACTGGGGGACACAGACAATGTTTCCAACTTGCATTGTGCAATCTTCAACTGCTCAGTCAGACCTGCATTCTGAAGAAGCAATCTTTTATTTTCCTCAATAATTTGTTGCTGGGTAATGGCAACCACATTTGCCTCTTCAGCAGCAATTGTTAAAATGGAGATTGCACTTTGCAAGTCTTTCACACTGTCTTTCAGCCTCTGAACCTCATTTTCTAGGTTTGATTTTTATTCAACCAGACCTCTGTATTGCTCTGCTATCCATTGGGCTGCAAAAATAAGCATAGCTTTGCCCTCCTTTTTCTTCAGCTTCTTATTATTTATCAGATCACACACATACATTTGGGCTTGTTTCCATGGATCTATAGAGCTTTGCATTATATTAACAATACCATCTAGATCTTTTACTTTAGACTTTTTCACAAGTAACAGTTGTACAGAGGTCTCCATTATGTTTACCCCTAAACAAGACAATGGGCACTCTATTCAATGCAAACACTTTGATCTCTGTACACAATTGGCAGAGTCTACACTTAAACAATGTGGCTGCTTCACCACATGCGCAGTATAACCTCAATATCAGTACTCAAACACAAATCCAACATGCAATACAAAATGTTTAGAGAGACTATTCACTATTTCACACAGTACTGCTTTCTTAATTGGGGCATCAGACCCTCTTTAGGAATATCAGATTCCTGGAAAGCTTTATTGGGCATCAGACCCATCTATTTTCTTTAGGAATATCAGATTCCTGGGAGAGGCGCTACAGAAGCGCTTTCCTTCCGGGTTCTATTAATCCGCTCTAACAGTACAGGGTGGTAATAAAAATATAATTAATCACCCAATACTGTATATGGCGGCTCCAACTTCTCGACACCAAACTGATAGCTCAATTTCATCGGAGGCAGCTACAAGATAATTTAGCAGATATCAGATCTGCAACCCAGGTAAAATTCCCCCCTTCTAAATGAATGATCTCTCTCCAGCTAAGAGACAGAACCACAACACTCAAGTCTATGGAACAGCATCTCTGTCTAGCTAAGAGCTACAGACACCACGCAACACTCAAATTGGTGGAAATGCATCTCATAAAGTTTATATTGCATGTGATATTTGTGATACAGGTACAGACATTGATGTATTACAGTAAGCACCAAGTACAGTGAAATTCAACAGTATAAAGCATAAAGCTTAGAAACCAATGCACAAAATGTATACATTAATACAGGTAACCTGAATGCAGCTTCCCAATATGTCCTACAAATACAACCCATATTACCCAGAACCATTACATGATCTTATCTTACCCAAGCCAAGAGAAACAGTTCTCACTGCAGACCACAGCACACAGAGAGTAGAAAACAGCATGCTCAAAGACAATATACCCCTTGACTCCACCCCCTCAACATACATCACTTCCCTGTGAGAAGGCTCAGTGTGATTGGCTGAAAGGATGCAGATTTGAATTTTATCTCCGCCTAAGGTCAGTTAAACAGGAAGTGAGTCTTTTGTCTTAGAAACATGTGCTCTAAGGATGGATTTTCAAACAGTCCAATTCTTACAGTGGTAATCCTGGTAGAAAAGTAACAATGCCGTGCACCAACCATCCGTATTCAACAGTGTTTATTCCTCTGGTGAAGGCCAAGTACAATACAGTATTGAGTAAACATCAAACAGAGTGTACCTCAATATTGATGTGCAGCATAAACGGTGGAATATGTGGGTGCCACGGGTAAGATCGGAACAGGCGACGGCCGTTTCGCATTCGGCTGGACGCTTGGTCACGCTGCGTTCCACTACAATTGGACGCGCTTCTGGTATATCACAGAGGTAAACCCCGCCTCTTCCGGGAGTTGCGCAGGCGTCATGTGAAGAGTTCATTGGTTCTGGATGGAATGCTTCCAGTTTAGGGACATGAGTGCACGCTTCTGCGCATAAGGATGTGCGACCAAGTTAGAAGGGTCCTGGCTAAATACTTAAGCCCGAACACACATTACAATAATAGTGTATGTTGTTCCACCCATAATGCCCGCATCTACAAACATGGCTGCGTATATTCAACCGGACGGACCAAAAAAACAGTCCAATAAGGGGTAAGACTAACAGACAAGCAGAGGACCATTATAAGGACATAGGGGAGTTTAGGGTAAGATCAAACTGTATCTCTATTAAATCAAAATAATTTAACATTGATCAACTCTTTAAGAATTCTCACCCCTAATTTCAATTAAGGATCAAGCATACATGACAGCTCAATTTTATCATTTAAGCCCAAAGGGCCCATGGCGTCAGTCTGTAATATCAACCAAGTTTCTCTTCTAAGCAGCATTCTAAGAGAAGGTGTGTCCAAACTTTTGGTCTGTACTAAAGTGTAGAGAAACCGAGAGCCCAATATAGTGTAGTATGTTAAGCATAAATTAAGTAAAGGTTATCGTGAGAAAATTATACTCACAAACATGGGTTACCACACAGGCAACCACTGTAAAGGCAGGTGAGGAGATTAGACCTGTCCTCACTCAGGGATAAGAAGTCGCTCTCTGTAGATGCGAAAGGGGGTAGATCACCCCTCCACCAGGGGTGGACACGGTATAGCAGTAGGAGAACAGAGCCCCAGCAGGATAAAAGTGGATAAAAACTTTAAAATTTGCTGGGAGGAAGTGGTGGACTTACCTCCATAAAGCAGACACGAAAGACTGTCTGAATAGTAGTCACATTTATTAATTAGTACCCCAAAACAGTGCAACGCGTTTCGCAGGCCCAGCCCGCTTCATCAGGCAATAAAAATGGGGACAAGACAGAATTTCAGCAATAGCAGGTGTAGCGCCTCAGTGTCTGCTTTATGGAGGTAAGTCCACCACTTCCTCCCAGCAAATTTTAAAGTTTGTATCCACTTTTATCCTGCTGGCGCCTCTGTTCTCCTTTTGGTCTGTACTGTATATATATATATAACATTTTTCTTCTGTTGTAGTAGTAGTAAAATGCATGCATTAGTATTGTTTGGGGGGTTTAAATTCTACTTTGTATTTTGATTCATTTGATCCTCAAACTTTTATATAAGTGTTTATTAAAGTCTTTGCAAACATTACATTTTTAGAATGAAATGCTGCACAGTATGTCCAGGGCTTCACAGGATTAAATTTAGGACGGCCAAACCAATGATATTTGGGATGTTGAATTACAAATAATTGGCTGCAGCAACTGAACCATTAAAGGATCAGTCTCACTGAATGCAGCTTTTGAAATCCAGTATGTATGTATGCACCTGCTGATTCCTTTAATTAAGTCTGTGAAAAGAGCACTACACATTTTGAATGCTGATACAATATTAAATATTACAAATTAAATAAAGAAGGGGGAGCTGCTCGAAGACATCAATTATTAAAGCCATATTTATGAAGTTTTCCTGAATGAATGGATTAAATATGACTAAAGCATCAGACTATGAAGAACAACACAAATATGGCTGCAGTAACAATAAATATGGCTTATTAAAACAATTTGTTTAATCAAGATTATTATATACATATGTGTACATGTATAACAGAAGGATTAAGTTTAAGACAATACAAGAATAAATATATCAATGTATTAAAATATTATTGCACAAATCATAACATTGTAAAATAGGACATTACATACACCAGTGTTAATTAAACATTTTCATTTAAACCTTTGTGCTATATGATTTTAATTGGTGTTGGCTTTAATCTTCTGCACCAGTCTTCCCAACTAGTAAAGTACCAATTGTTGTCAGTATTCTTATATTCTGCTGTATGCTAAATCTGAGGTTGTAAAATATATACCACTAGCTGGTCGCCCGGCGTTGCCCGGGTATGTAATTGGCTAGTGTTAGCTCTGCCCACTTTTTCTAATCCTAACATACAATTACTCAAGGATGACCTAGTTTGTGAGCTTTGCTGTCTTTGGCATCAATAATTGGCATTGAAATGAAATAAATCTACTTGGCTGTGGCTCCACTCCTTTGAAAATCAATTGGTGAATTTTGATTAGCTTTTGTAGGCTCCACCCACTTTTCTGAATATTAATCCCAGTCACCCAGTGACCAACTGTGCAAAGTTTAAGAACCCTGCCATTGACAGTGTAAGAAAAACAAAAGTTTGCTTTCTTAAAACAGAAAGAATTTGTGATAATTCAAGTTGAAGTGAGCTTAAAATGTCACCCAGTGCATCACTGTTTAATATATGCAAACTAACCATTGTCACCCTTAAAAGCTAAACACACCTCCAGAACTGCTGGAATGCAATGATGTGTCATTTTGTTAACTTGTGCAGAGCCATAACAATCCAACCTGCATACAGACTGTTTTGGATTGTTTGATCCTCATCAGTGCATGGCATGGATTAATTTGGCTCTATGCAGTAGGGCTTGTAACACCGAGAGGTACAGACTAACAGCAAGCTCATGGTGACCCAGAACTCATTGGAGTGTGTAAGGGACTACAATGGTCCTAAAAGCCCCATTACTAAGATGTTATGAAAAACAAAAGTTCGCTTTCTTAAAACAGAAAGAATTTGCGATAATTCAGGTTGGAGTAAGCTTGAGATGTCTCCCAGGGCATCACTGCTGAATATATGCAAATTAATCATTGTGCCCTTAGACGCTAAACACACCTCCAGTGGAACAGTGTAAGAATGGCTGCAGTTTACATTTTCCAGTGAAATTTGTATTTGTCTCTGCCCCCTTTTTGGTTATAAGAAAAAAAAGTATCCTATACTTTATTCCAGGTAATGTACTATGTGTGTGCCAAATTTCAGTTTACATTCTAGCAGTGAAATTTGTATTTTTCTCCACCCACTGATGTCCTAATGTTTCCTGGGTATGTATTTGGCTGCTGTTGGCTGTGGCCACTTTTTCTAACCCTAACACACAATTGTCAATAGTCAATGACCACGTTTGTGAGATTTGTGGTCTTTGGCATGAATAATGTTCATTGAAATGAAACACATCTGATTCACTGTTTGTGGCCCCACCCCTTTTCTAAATATTTAACCCCAGTCACCCCATGATCAACTGTACCGGGTTTGAGGCTTGTGCCATTAACAGTGAAAAAATGGCAGCAATTAAATATTTGCCTTGAAAATCAATAGGTGAATTGTGAGTGTTTTTTGTAGGCTCCACCCACTTTTCTGAATATTAATCCCAGTCACCCAGTGACCAACTGTGCAAAGTTTTAGAACCCTACAATTAATAGTGTAAGAATGGCTGCAGTTTACATTTTCCCAGTGAAATTTGTGTTTG